>NC_071626.1:17452307-17769038 GCF_014839835.1 Dryobates pubescens | reverse complement strand
AGCACTGCGTGGAGTCCTCTCTAGCTCCTAGCTGCTACAGGGTTACGATGCCAGGTAAGTTTGAAGCAGGAGCCTTCTAACCCCACAGCAATTCTCTCACCTCAGGTGTGGAGAGCATTGCAGTCTATGAGGAAATCCTGCACCAGGTCTCTTACCACATCAACCATGGGGCTGCTCTCTACGAAAGGAAGTTTCACCTGTCCTGCACCGAGATGAACGGACGCTACTCCAGCAACGAGTTCACTGTTGAGGTACCAGATCAATGCATGCACACAGGTGCTGGTGCATGCATGGAGAGCATGGTGGGCAGCAATGCAGTGTAGAGTGTATCACCAACACAGGGCTGAGTCCCTCTGTTCTGTCTGCAGGTGAATGTCCTCCACAACACGAACCGAGCCGCTCATCCCAACCACATGCTGAGTTCCCAGCAGTTTGTGCACCGAGGCCATCACTTAGCCCCAGAGCTGTCTGGACACAGTCTGGCAAGCACCCACAACAGCCCAAGTATGTCACACTGTCTTTTGGGGCTATTGCTTTAGGTCAGGATGCTGATTTTCTATTATCCTGGTAGGATCTGTAGCATTTTCCTTGTGTCCCCGTTAATGAATTCTCATCAGACTGTCCTGTCCTATTCGCCATTAGCAAATGGAGTGCAGCCTGTGTCAAACTGTGATTTAGAACTTGGTGCAACAGTCCTCCTCCTCTGCTGGGTTGTTCTCTTGAAGTAGAAGCAGTCTGAAGTCTGCACCTGAGGTCTAAAAAGAACAACCCTAAGCTGATACAATTTCAGTCAGAGGATCACAGAACTGTTTCAGTTGGGAAAGCCCTCTAAGACCATCGAGTCCAGCCGCTCTCCGGCTCTGCCAAGGCTGGTGCTGCACCACACAGAGGGTGGGCTTGGGAAATGTAATTTCAGAAAGAAGCTTCAACAGCAGGAGATAACCAAGAGAATCAAGACGGCCTCTGGGCTAAAAAAAGACAAGAACTGGGCCTCAGTAGTAGTCAGCAAGGCAGAAAAACACAGGAGCTAGCACCACACAGACACGAGGAAGATTCTTGGCCCCAAACGAGAGGAGAGAAAAGCCTCAAAGCCAGAGATTAGATTTGTTGGGCTGTCTTGGCAGCCACAAGCGTGACTGCAGCCCAGCTGGCTCCTCCTAGCCTGTGAAAGCTCTAGAACTGCTACAGAGACCCTGCAGTTGCTTTTGTTTCCCTGTTGGAAGGAATATGGAAAGCACCTCTGGCACGAGCTTGTGCTGCAGCTTCCTGCAGCTGCTGATCCAGTCCCACAGCTGGCACTGAGCCCCTCCAGGGACAGACAACGTGTGTGCTTAGACAGCACCAAAGCCCAGCCTTTGCCAGCCCTTTCCCCAGCTCTGAGCACGGCAGAAGAGTTGTCCCTGCTGTGTAGATCCACCCAGTACAAATCCACAGAGGGCCTGGATAGATTTTACAGGGAAGGGGGTTATCTGGGCAGTCAAGGCTCAGCTCCTAGGCCTACAACACAGGTGAGAGGTTGGGCTTGAAGGCTTTACTTGAGTTTCAAGTTTTCTCTTGTAGAGAAGCCAGGCTTTGACCGTGGCAGTAGTTAGGAGGCCATCATAGCCCTCACCTCTGCCTTGTGCAAAGCAGACTTGGCCTCCTTTCTGTACTGACTGCAGAAACACTGCACTTCAAAAGTCATCCCAGTGCCCTCAGGGGCTCTCCCCAGCATACTCTTCTCCCTCCCAGGAGAGGGATACAAATGGCTGCCATGCAGTGTATTCTGCTGAATTCTGTAGATAAAGGTGTGCAGAGTTACAGGCTGAGCTAATGACAGAGGACACCTTCACCTGGACAACTGCAAAACTGTGCAGGCTTCAAGAGAAAATGCAGCAGCTGAAGCCAGGAACTGGCTGTGCTCAGGGGTGCAGAAAATCAGGACATGTGCCTGCCTAGACCAAAAACCTGAGCTCTGCCCAGGACCACCCATTCCTGTAGGTCAGGTTGGAAATGCATGTTTCTATGACAGCCTTGGACCATGCCTTCTGCTTCTCCTCTTCCACAGTGGTCCCCAATGCTGCCACTGTCATCATTGTGGTGTGTGTGGGCTTCCTCGCTCTCATGGTGATCCTGGGCATCCTGCGCATCCACTCCCTGCACCGGCGCGGAGCGGGCCAGGAGGGCTCTGAAGCTGTCGAGCGGGGGCACACCGGCACTGGAGGCAAAGAGAGTGACATGTTCTGGGACGACTCAGCCCTCACCATCATCGTCAACCCCATGGAGGTGAGGAGCAGCCAGTGGCTGGGGCAGGGGGCGGCTGGGTTGCTAGGGCCTTCCCTTACCCCTGTCTCCTGTCCCCAGTCCTACGAGAGCTGCCAGGAGAGGGCAGCAGAGAGCGGCAAGGGCAGAGCTGGGGAGGGCCTGGAGGAGGAGGAGGAGAGCACGGACTCGGAGACGCCCGACTCCCTGGACAGCAGTGACGCGGGTGACCGACACATCATGGGCAGAGGAGACAGCTCTCACCGCTACTAGGAGCTTCAGACCCGTCCCACGGATCTCCCCCTGGACATGGCTGGAAGGAGGAGGCGTCTCACTTGTAACTTCTTCGTTCCCCCCGGTGTACACATGCACTCCTCCCTCGTTGGTCATTTCCGCCTCCCATGGTCCTTCTCCTCTGCCATTCTCATTGTGGACATTCCCCACACTCACTGACCCCCTCATCTGGCTCTCTAGGCACACGTGTTGGGGCCCTTCCACCTGACAGTGGCACAGTTCACACTGTGAGGATGAGGAAAGAACAGAAATGTGGACAGAGGAGCCAGTCGCAAGGCTCAGAGTGGGGTTCCCCCCCCACAACCTTCCCCAGATACTCTATATATATATATTGTATATTTTTTCAATGTTGTCATTCAAGGTTTATTCTTGTTTCATGCAAAAAAAAAAAAAAAAAGAGAAAAAAAAAAAAGAAAAAAACCCCACAAAGCAACCAAACCAAACCCCCAAACCACTGCAAGCTTGTGTCGCTTTGTAACACTGTCACGCCTGCCAGCCGGGCCGAGGGAGGAGGGGAAGCAGCAGGAGACAAAGCTGATTTTAAAATAAATGGATTTCAAATTAAACCTGCAGGGGTCCTCCACTTTTTCCACTACAAGTAGGGAAAGAAACAGCCTCTCATGGGAGGCTGGAGATGGCCCAGAGCATAGATGTAGTCGGCAGAAGGTTATAGTTTTGTGGTGGAACACGAAAAATCCGTCAGCCCTGACCCTACCCACCTGCCTTTTCCAAGCAAAATCCTCCTTGTAAACAGAATGTAGCCTTCTCCTGGACCACAGAATGGTAAGGGTTGGAAAGGACCTCAGAAAATTCATCCAGTCCAACCCCCCTACCAGAGCACCATCACCTAGAGCAGGTCATGCAGGAACACATCCAGGCAGGTTTGGACTATCTCCAGAGGAGACGACTCCAGCACCTCTCTGGGCAGCCTGCTCCAGGGCTCTGGCATCCTCAGAGGGAAAAAGTTTCTCCTTATGTTCCCATGGAGCCTCCTCTGCTCCAGCTTGCACCCACTGCCCCTTGTCCTGTCATTGGACATCACTGAGCAGCGCCCAGGACATGGTGCCCCAGGACCCCAGAGAGGAAGGGAAGGTAGCTCAGCCTGTCACGTGCAGCAACCTGAATTCTTGATGACAGAACAAACAAGGCCTTTTCATACACTTGGTGTATCAACAGAAATGGGACAAATGCTCAGTTTCATCCACCCTTTCACCTGACCCACTTTCTTTACCAGCATAAAAGTATTTTTCGCACCAGGGGCTTCAGCTTGTAGCAGAACAGACCCAGCACTTCTGAGGGAAGGAGGGGATGGAAACAGATGAGGCAGAGGCGATGCACGGCTGTGAGCCCAGCAGCCTGGGTTGTAATGGCAGTGTTTCATAGCAGGTTATGCTTCCTCACCTGATGGACTTGCCCTGATTATTCAGATCCTGCAAGATGAAAAGAGGCCACCAGCTGCCTGACATTGGGCACTGGCTGCAACATGTTAAGGACTCAGCAGAAGATTCTGCAACAGGACACGTGCTGGCAGCCAAGATTGAGGAATCCTTCTCGGGGGCAGGAAGGCAGCACAGTGGGTGAGAGTGGAAGAGCCCCTCTGAAGGCACAAAAGGTCTCAGCACAAGATCTCTGCTTGCTGCAGCTCTCTGAGGTGTCTCAGCTCAGGCCTGTCCTCATGTCCAGCTGTGCCCACACATGGTTGTTTCTGGGTCTGACAGAAGTGAACACGCTAAGGCTGGGTGAGATACTCTTACGCTTGAGCCTCTGTCCCCTTCCCGGCAAGTCCTTATTTCACACAGGGACTTACAGCAGGTACTGTCAGACTAGTGCCCTGACATCTTGAAGCACCACAGTCATTTGGAGTCTCCAGAAAGAAGAAAGGCTACATTGTGCCCAGTGGGGCCAAAAGCTTGGCACGAAGTAGTCTCCTGTCCTGAGAATTCTCTACCTGACCCAGTACCACTGCACCCTGAAAATCGCCACCTCGGAGCGTGGCCACCACCACGTCCCAGCAGCATGAGGTCCCTGCACCTCTACAGCAGCCCCAGCCAGGTGCTACAGCAGGCTTACAAGGGGGAAGAGGCCAGCTGGATGATGAGTTCGTAGGTAGCCATCATGATAGCTGTGTTTGGGATCTGTCGGATCAGGTGCGCCAGGAGCCCTCGGTACAGGGCCAAGGGCCCCTCCTCGTGGGCCACAAGCCGCAGGGTCTGCACAAAGGAGCGGTACCGGGAGCCCTCTTCTCGCAGCCGCGTCCGAATCACCTCTGCAGACACGAGGAGGGACACTGCATCAATGGGTTGATCCTGCAGGCAGGACGAGGCCCACTGAGGGGAGGGGAGCAAGGAGGGGACCCACTCACCGTGTGGATACGCAATGCACGAGGCACATGTTTTGGAGACGGCGGCAGCTCCCATTAGCCCAAAGAAATCCTGGCTGTTTGGTGCAAGGGTGAGAGGGGCAGAAAGGGAATGGTGGCTGCCCCTCAGCTGCTGTTTCAGTGCTTCATAGATGACAAAGTGTATGATGGTCTCTGACACCCCAGCGTAGGAGGCGGTGACGCCGCGGTAGAAGCCGCGCAGCCCTTCGGTGCGGTACACGCGCATGGCACACTGCAGAGCACTGCTGGCCACCTCCCCCTTCACCCTGCAAGAGGAGGAGGGTTACAAGGGCTGAATTACTGGTATGTACTGGTATGATTTCTCCCCAGCAGGCCCTGAAGACCTGTGTCTTAGAGACAGACCACAGACCCCTAGCCATCCCCACCCTCAAACCAGGCCTGGTTTTACACAGAGTGGCTCTGCACTGCCAACCTGCCTTACCTGCCTTCCAGCTGCATCCTGGTCTTCACTAACCAGATGGGGTTGGTAAGCGTGGCAGAAGTAATGCCTGGAGAACAGAAGACAACCATGAGCTCCAGGAACATGCTGACAGATTGTGAGGAGGTGCCAATCTATCAGCTCTCTGAATTTTGCTTGGCAAGCTGCAGGCATTTGCAATGTGAGAATGACCTTGAGCTCCCCTGGGAGAAAAGACATTTAGGGCAGACTGATTCTCCTCCCCATTGCAGCCTTTGTCTGGTGGTAAATAACTCCTTTGCCTCCAACATAACTCTATCACAGACCCTGAGGTTACAAAGAGGCAGGAACTAATGGGCTAAACTTGCAAGAGTGGAAGATTTTGTTAGAGAACGGGGATACACCAAGAGAAAGGATTCTGTGAGTGCTCTAAATTCCATGTTGCATTCTGAATGGAGCTCCTTTTCTGATAGCAGCTGAAGGGGCACAGGTTAGATCCATGACTTGCAGAGATTATCCTCAGAAGTACAAAAAGTGAGAAAATGTTCTGGTTACCCAAGGAACTCAGTGTTCCAGGTGTGGAGGGAGAAAACTTCAGAAGACAGAACAGGACTGACAGGGGCAGCAACAGAGGAGGAGTTAACCCTGTTTACAAGGATCCCCTGTCTCAAATTTGGGACACAAAAGGCTCACCTGCACAGGCTGCTGACAGCATGTGTACCTTCTTGGACTCTGGTGCAAGGACAGCATTCAGCCTCTCCTTAACACCAGAATAGGCAGCAAAGTATATAGCCCTGGTTGGAAAGAAACAAAGAAGAGATTACAGCTCACCTATGAGGGGCAGAGACAGCACTGCTTTGTGGGGTCTCACTCCAGCTCTTCTTGGTCCTAGCACAGCTTTGCCTAATGTGACATCAGGTATCATTTATGCTAGGTCCACAGCAATTGTCTTAATCTTACAGCTACGGTCAGAAGGTGCAGAAGATGCCTGTGTGAAGGGCTGGCACAATGAGCACAAGGCCCAGCCTGCTTTCAGTGTGTGGAACAGTAGCTGTCAGGAAGGTCTCTCAGAAAGCACAGGGCATGAGCTGTCCCCAGGGGCAGTGCTTACCGGGAAGGAGCAACCCCAACAAGGTTTGGGCCCAGCCCTCGGAACAGGGAGCGCACACCTTCCTTCTCCAGGATGGCCCTGCAGGGGAGAGTGAGCACAGGAATCAGCAGCGTGACCAGGCTGGGGCTCTCGTGTTCCCCCTCCTTCTCTGTTCTAACTAGTACTTCTTGGAGCTTCCTTTCCCCACTTCCTAGTCTTCTTCCTGCCCTACTCCTACTTTCTCTCCAATCACTTCTCTCTTTCAGTCATTTCTTCCTATTTTCCCTGATACCATCACTCTGGGTCTGATCAAACCACTAGCTGAGAAATTTCTCCCAGTCCCAAAAGCTAGCTGGCAGGCTCAGCATTCCAAGCACAGATCAGCTGTCAGTAGATGCTCTGATGGCATTCCCTACTGCACTTGTGGTTTCCAGACCTTCAGCTCAAGTGCTGCCACCATGTCTCTCTCTCCCCCAACACCTGATGGCCAAAACTTCTCCACCCTTCTGCTGGCATTGTTCTGTCCTACTCACCTCAGTAACTTGAGCATTCCAGGAGACGCTGGGGCGCTGTTCACCAGCCTCACACTCATCCCTGGCAGCTGTAACTCCGAGAGGCACAGAGGCCGCAGTGTCAGCTGGGAGGACTGCAGACGTGTCTTCACCACTTCCAGGGGACAGGTCAAGATGGCTCCAGCTGTGCCACCACATCTAAAGCACAACAGCACATGCAAGAATGACCTCTGTGAAGGGTACTAGCTCTGACCCTGCTCATCCACAACCTCTCCCCTCCAGGACAGAAGGCTAGGTGGCCCTGCCTGCATCACTGTGGTGGGTTGAAAATTGCCCCCAACATTAAATTTGCCAGCCCAGCCCAGCTGGGAGCAAGAGACGCTGTATTTACAAGCAAAACTGCAACCTACAATGAAACGCAATAAATATGTACAAAATGCACACTATTTACAACATTTACAGGTATTTACAATTCATAAAGAGCACAAGAACCCCCCTGGCCAAAAAAACAGGGGAGCTAATAGGTTCCCACTCCCTGTCCCCCTCCCTTACACCCCTGAACACAAAGGGACAAGAGAAGAGAGCAGAGGGTTATTTTGTTAGACTTAGCCAAAACAATGCAGCCAAGATCAAGCAGAAGCCAACACAGCACCAAGTTAGTATCCCCCACAGCAAAGAAGCCAAAAGAGAGAGAAACTGTTTTCATTACCAGCTTCTGTTTGTTATCATTATTTTCCCTTTTACACCCAGTGGTGATTTATTTACATTTTACTACTTTTCTGTTCAAGATCTGTGGAAAATTTTAAAGGTACAGCCTAAAACTACCACAATCACACATGACCTTCTGCTCTGACACTGATTAACACAGGAAGGGCTTTAGCTTGGGTCATCTCCTGGCAGCCTTGCTCTGAAACAGCACTCCCTGTTTGAGACAAACAGACCCAAGTCCATAGGCAGACCCTCAGCTCAAAGCTGCTGATCTTTTCACTCAGAATTTCCCAGAGCAAACATTTTGCTGCCCAGCCTTGATGCAATGCCTTCTGCTCACATCATCAGGCACCATGCCTCAAACTCCCCACAGCAGCACTGGCTCAGAAGGAGGCAGCAGGAAACTCTCCCACCCCTCAGCCTGCCCGTGTCTTCAACCCTAGGTGATCCTGCTTTTGGCAGGGGGGTTGGACCCGATGATCTCTGGAGGTCCCTTCCAACCTCTAATATACTGTGGTAAGTCATTCAGCCCTGCATCTGCAAGACCCCATAAGCCAGGCTCACCTCCAGCCCCATCTGCCCTGGCCTTTGGCAGACAGAAGCTATCTTTGGAACTCAGGAATCATAGAATCATCCCCATCAATCACTCCAGCCAACGCTGCGGGAACACAGAGCCCTTTTTCACTTTCTGCCACCCAGGGACAAGTCAAAACTGCTATGTTCAGTTCTCAGCTTCTGCCTCTTCAAATCCTTCTTCTGACAGCTCTGTTCTCGAGGATGCTCAGTACCAGAAGGACTGTTTTGAGATGAATTTGCATGGAACAACAATGCAAGAGGCTCTGATGAACAGACAGTTGTTCACATCTGCTACAGCCTTTGAGGCTTAAAAAACCCCCTCAATCTGCTCCAGAGAAAGAAGAGCCAACCAAAGAACCCCGAGATATCAGGGAAAAGTAAAGTACACCAACAAAAGTACATATGATGGAACAGGGCAGCACATGGGTGGAACTCTGAAGAATTCTTTTGGAAAGGTCTGCAGAGCTCAGCATGCACAACACTGTTCCCACAGTCTCTGCTCCTGGGGCTTCTTCATTTATTATTGCCTGCAGCTTAAGGGAAAAAACCAGAGGCCTGGATACTGCAGTGAAGTCCAAAAGCTGGGGATATGGCAGTTGGAAGGTTCTGCAGCTAACAATGCCAGCAACTAGTTATACTCCACCATTGCACTCATGCTGCTTGGTCAAGCCCTTTGCAGATTTCTGCAGTGGTGATGACTTGAAGAGTGTCAAATCTGCAGCAGTTTCCCTCAGCAGCTATGCTGACTGGTGGGATCCTGGGATTAGGTGGAACATGACAAAAGAACTTAGCTTGGGCTCACGAAGCAAGCCAAAACAAAGCAGTAAATGTCCTGGCTCAGGTTCTCTGGATGAAGAAGTTGATCACACACACCAAGACAGCCCATGTAATGATCCAGAGGACAAATGAGGCAGGGCCTTCCTTTACAAATACCATGTTGGTTCTTCCCATGTTTATTTAGGGGTGCAACAGTCCTTTATTCTTTATTTTAGTTTCTACTGACTTGCCTGATACAAGCTCCTGACTTTCAGGCCAGAAGTTTTCAGGACCAGAAGTATAGTTTTCAGTTCAGGAGAAAATTTGTAGATTCATAGAATGGTTTGGATTGGAAGGGATCTGAAAGATCATCCAGTTCCAGGCCCCCTGCCATGGGCAGGGACACCTCCCACTAGCCCAGGTTGCTCAAGGCCTCATCCAGCCTGGTCTTGAACACCTCCCAGGAAGGGGACATCCACAACCTCCCTGGGCAACCTGTTCCAGTGTCTCACCACCCTCACTGTAAAGAATTTCTTCCTCACCTCCAGTCTCAATCTGTCCTCCCCAAGCTTCAACCCATTCCCTCTCATCACTACAAGCCCTTGTGAAAAGTCCCCAGCTTTCCTGTAGGCCCCCTTGAGTACAGTGATGACAGATCAAAATGCCTAAGAAGTCTCAATAAAGAGCTTCAACTTCTTCTCTACAAGCTGAGCAAACACTGCAACAGGACAGCATTTAGAGCAGCAATTGCTGAAGATTTTCCTCTCTAGTAGCATAAAAGGAGGCCCAACTTCATGGAATGTTTTCATACAGAGCTACAAGCTGGGGTCAGAGTGGCTGGAGAGCAGTCAGGCTGAGAGGGACCTGGGGGTGCTGGTTGACAGTAGACTGAACACGAGCCTGCAGTGTGCCCAGGCAGCCAAGAGGGCCAATGGCATCCTGGCCTGCATCAGGAACAGCGTAGCCAGCAGAAGCAGGGAGGTCATTCTGCCCCTGTACACTGCACTGGTTAGGCCGCACCTCGAGTCCTGTGTCCAGTTCTGGGCCCCTCAGTTTAGGAAGGAGGTTGACTTGCTGGAACGAGTCCAGAGAAGAGCAACAAAGTTGGTGAGGGGCTTGGAACATAAGCCCTACGAGGAGAGGCTGAGGGAGCTGGGGTTGCTTAGCCTGGAGAAGAGGAGACTCAGGGGTGACCTTATTACTCTCTACAACTACCTGAAGGGAGGTTGTAGACAGACGGATGTTGGTCTCTTCTCCCAGGCGGCCAGTACCAGAACAAGAGGACACAGTCTCAGGCTGCGCCAGGGGAGGTTCAGGCTGGATGTTAGGAAGAAGTTCTATACAGAAAGAGTGATTGCACATTGGAATGGGCTGCCTGGGGAGGTGGTGGAGTCACCATCACTGGAGGTTTTCAGGAGGAGACTTGATGGGGTGCTTGGTGCCGTGGGTTAGTTGTTTGGGTGGTGTTGGATTGGTTGATGGGCTGGACGCGATGATCTTGAAGGTCTCTTCCAACCTGGTTTATTCTATGTATGTATGTATTCTATGTATGTATGACTTAAAAAGTGCATGTGTGTAATCATTTATGCTGCTGAGGTTATAGAGTTGCTATGACTTGAGATTTCTGCCGGAAGAGAACTATGGAGTCAGACCCTACACACTTACAAGACACTGTACTGAGCAGTCCTGGGGGGCTGTGCACTACACTGCTGTTGGGTTGGGGTTTTGTGGTTGGTTGGTTTGCTTTGGTTCATTTGTTTGTTTGGGGCTTGAGGTGGGGTGTGTGTGTTTGGTGTTTTGTTGTTGTGGTTTGTTTGTTGGGTTTTTTTTTTGTTGTTGTTTTTTAATGGAACTTACCAAACAAAAGCTGGATTCACAAAAGCAACTACACTTCAGCTCCGCAAAAGTGAGCCTGATCTCCCCAGCCCACACTTAAAGCCTGAGGACTGACTTCAGCATCGATGATAAGTGGATTAAAATCAGACCACAAAATCTCAAAAAGGGAAACAAAGATACCAGCCCCACTCTTTTCCTGCCCTGACACCAGCTGTCAGTAAAGGATTAAACTGCAGTGGTCCAGCAGAAGTCTAGAAATGTCATTTGAGAAGAGACCTAACAATGTCAGGTTTTTCTCCCAACAGAGAGTAGGTAACATTTGACCCTCAATAAAATCCATTGTCACAGTACTGAGCACAGCTGACTAGCAAATAATGAAAACCCACCAAGGCTCCTTATGCTCAGCTTAAACAGGCCGGTTTAACAAAACCAGATCCCTGAAGTCATTACTCTAGGGGCAGGAACAAAAGCAATTCCTTCAAAATATGATGAAGAGCAGCAGCTGCCAGCCAGTCCAAGATGTACTCCCAGAGCAAAGCAGTGGCAAAAAGAGCTAACTGGAGGAGGCAGAGAATTTCATCTCACCAAACAGCACCTGCTTTCAGGTTTTCAAAGGCAGACTGGAAAGGTTGAGGTGGCAGAAAAAGAGGATGGATTGAGAGAAATACAAACCCCACCATTAACATTTTTCCCATGATCTTAACAGAACAGGAAAACATCTGCAGTTCACCACTATTCTGCCCAGGAATATCACCAATATCTTCATCTGCCCATGAAGATCACCTCCAGAAGAGTAAGACTAAAGCTCAACTCCCAGTGCCCTGGAAGCATGCCACAGTTTTCACAGTACCACAGTATCACTAAGGTTGGAAGAGACCTCGAGGATCATCGAGTCCAACCTGTCACCACAGACCTCATGACTAGACCATGGCACCAAGTGCCACGTCCAATCCCCTCTTGAACACCTCCAGGGACGGTGACTCCACCACCTCCCTGGGCAGCACATTCCAATGACGAACAACTCGCTCAGTGAAGAACTTTCTCCTCACCTCGAGCCTAAACTTCCCCTGGCACAGCATGAGACTGTGTCCCCTTGTTCTGGTGCTGGCTGCTAGAGAGAAGAGACCAACCCCTTCCTAGCTACAACCACCCTTCAGGTAGTTGTAGAGGGCAATGAGGTCACCCCTGAGCCTCCTCTTCTCCAGGCTAAACAATCCCAGCTCCCTCAGCCTCTCCTCACAGGGCTTGTGCTCAAGGCCTCTCACCAGCCTCGTTGCCCTTTTCTTCTCAGGGATCTCCTCAACCTGCTCCAACATATTCAATGAAAAGCTGCATGGCAGCCTTCAATGAATTCTTTTTCATCCATATTTTTAAATGTTTCCTGGACACACAAAATGCTTTCACCCTCCAAGAGCCTGGGGCCAGAGATTAACAGCCCCCTACACTCTTGTTGAACAAACCTCTCAAGTTTCACTTGATGGTTCTCAGTTTTCCTCCTAGAAGCTGAAGTGCACAACTGTTCCTTCATCAATGAGACTCATTCCATTAGGTAAAATTATAGAAACCATACACTGCAGTAATAATTTGAACTTCTTATCCCTCTGTTATTAATTTTATTAATCTCTTGGGTTTTAGGTAAGGACTATTACTTAACGGGACACAGACTGACAAAGCTTCCACTAGCAACACTCCTGTCACTAGCCAAGCTTTGATAAGGTTTTTCAGGAACTCAAGTGGAAAATGAGGATTAGGAAAAGCTTAAAGAAGAGAGCTAAGAAATAAGGGGAAAATATTTTAGGAAAGGCTAAGCTGTCGTGGTTGTATAGTTCAAAGGGTAAAATAATAAAAGAGAGTAACAGATGCAAAATAGCACTGGAAACAGAGCAAGTGCATATAAGCAAATACCAAGGCAGTGCAACATCTTCATTAGCTGCAGAGATGGGAAAGTCACTAATTAAGAGCAATTAAACACTGTGGCTTATTGCACGTGCTACGCCGAGGCCCTCACTGTCACAGGGCAAATACTCCAACAGGTTGGTGGAATTTGGAAAGAAATTAGGTGGCTCTCTAGGAAAGGGAGCTCTGGAGCTACTCGGTAAAGTCCAGAGGACCAAATCTGCTGCATTAGGACATCGTAAGCTCGAAGCTCATTGTTTTGAGACTTCAATGACGAACGCTTTCTAAAGAAAGGAAGCGAGAAAGGACTTGCTCAAGGGCACCCTGCAAATCCAGTGGCACTGCTGAACGCCTGACTCACCAGAATCAGCTGCACTATTTAAAGCCAGAGAAGACATGCAGGAATGTCAGCCGCGCAATGATGAAGGGCTGGCTGCCCTCCGAAAGAAAATGATGCCGCAGCGTTTGCTCCACTGAGAAGTCCTCATGACGCCTTTCATTCCCCCATTCAGCACCCCACTTCCCTTACTCCCCAGACCCCGGTAAGCTCACGCTGGACGAAACACCAGGTGAAGGCCCCACGACTCTCAGGGGAGCTCCCCTTCTACACAGCCTGCACAGCCACGGTCAGCCTGGCGCTGCGTGGCGGTGCGACACCAGCGCCTACATCTGAACGCGGCACAGCCGAGAAAACGCGGGGCAAGGTTCTGGGAAGCGGGCAGCCCCTGGCGTGGGGCAAGGCAGGGCTTCCTCCCTCTCCCCCGCCGCCCCGGCTCTTCGGCAGCCACCGCTGGAAGTGCGGCCCCACAGTTCCCGGTGCAAAGTGCGGCCGCGACTCCGGGACGGGTAGGCCGCGGCGAGGCCAAGTCGGGGCGGCGGCCGGAGAGGGTACAGAGGATAGGTGAGAGGAGCAGGGGATGGGAGCCCAGGCTGGATCGGGGGGAGAGCGCACAGTAGCCGCGGGTCCCGGGGGAAGGGGACGGGAGGCGAGCCCGGTAAGGCCTCGCGTCCAGGGCAGCCTCGGGCCTCGCCGCCGGCGTGTCCCTGGACAGGGACCTCCACTCACCCTCCGGCGAGCAGGTGAAGCAGGACACTGTGCTGCTGCATGGCGCGGCTCTCTGCCGTGCTGCCACCCACGCTCCGCGCCGCCGACTGCCGCCTGGCCCGCCCGCGCCCCGCGCATTGGCTCCCGCGCCGCCGGAGGAGGCGCCCGGGCGGCGGCAGCGGGAAGGGCGACCGGAGGGCCCGGCAGCCGGCAGGGGTCGTGAGGTCAGAGAGCAAAGTCACGGGTCTGACAAGGCAAGGAACGAACGAGTGACAGTCAGAAGCACACAGTGAACGACTGGTGAAGGACCATAGGTCTAGGGAGCAAGGAGGTAAGGAAAGCCTTGAAAGAGACCATATACATTTGTCAAAACAAGTAGGTTTGGTGCTTATAGACTCACTACCCTTAGTTTTTGTCACTGGTCCCCATCAGGCCCAGCACCTTCAGCAGAGTACCGGCTACCATCAAACGATTTTCCAAGTGGAAAATCAGAGTGTCCCTTTATAATCACACTTGCAGAGGGATGAACACTGTGAAGGAGCTGACATTTCTACGCTTTATCTGAAGCCATCACACACTTTTCGGTTAAACGTAACGCAAGTAACGGCAGCCCATCGGCCAGCTGAAGGAGTGCTGCTCACAAACACGTTTGTCTATTGCCGCTGTGGCATCACTTCACTGCATGACATGGACATGTCCTATTCGCTCTGGCGGCGGGGACCAGCAGGGACGTCTCTTCCGCCAGCAGCGCTGGGCCACCGCAAGAGCACCGTGCTCGGAAACCGGCCGCGCAGACACGGACCTCTGTCCCTTTAAGACACTGTCTGGGCGCTCGCCGGTTGCCTGGCCCTTTAAGACTTGGCCCTGCCCATCACCCCGTCAGGCCAGCGAGCTTCGGCAGCTCTAGGTACGGTGTCAGGCGGGGGAAGTCGCGCCGTCCCCACCGCCCGTGTGGGCTGGGACCGGGGACCCGGCAGCCGGGTGACTGGCGGGGGCGCGGGGCTCCGCTGGGGGGCTGTGGCCTTTGATGTCCCGGGCGGGCGGGCGGGGGCCGGGGCAGGGCGGAGGGAGCTGGCGCGGATGCGGCATGTCTCTGAGCCCGGTGCCGGCCTGTCCCGGCTCGGGGCCGAGCTCGGGGCCGCCCTGTCCGGGTAGGCGGCGGGCAGTGGTCGGCCTTTGCCCGCAGGCTCCCGGGCCCATAGGGCAGGAGGGCCTGGTGGGTGGCAGCTGGGCTGGGGCCCGGGGCCCCCGGCAGACGATTGCTTCGCCTGGTGTTCACTTGGTGTCTCTGCGGCCCCAGGGCCAGGTGCAGGCCTGCTGGGGTTTGGCGCTGAGCCTCCCTCTCTGCCTGGCGCCATGGCCATGAGGGAGCTGGTGGAACCGGAGTGCGGGGGCTCCAACCCCCTGATGAAGCTGGCTGGCCACTTCACCCAGGACAAAGCCTTGCGACAGGAAGGACTTCAGGGCCCGCGGGCGTGGACCCCTGGGGCTCCCGGAGCTGCAGCTGTGAGTGTTGAGGGTCGCTGGGGTTTGGATGGGGGCCCTGCCCGCACCTGGCTCAGCGCGGGTATGGGGTGCGCGGGCTGAAGGGGTGTGTGGGTGAGCAGCATGGAGCACCTGTTGCTGCAAGTTAGTGCAGTGTTGCTCTTTTTCACCTGGAGGAGGAGGCCGTGGGATCACCCGGGTTGTCCTGCAGGACTGTGGGATGAGAACCTGCTTGTGAAAGCTGGGTTTATGGGCACCCAGAGGATGTTGGTGGCTGCCTTACTCTCACAGGCCCTAACCCTGAAAGCGGTGTGGGGGCGTTGGGCAGTAGCACTCAAAGCGTTCCTGCTCCTTTAACTTCCATGACAGCAGGCAGCTAATGCAAGAAAACACTGACAGCCTAAGCTCAAGGAAGGTGTAAACTAATTGTGTCCTGCAGTGTGCGCCGGGGAGAGGTATGGAGTCAAGGCTGTTGGGATAATTGTGCATTAATTCCTGTAGGTGTCCAAACCACTGGATGTGGCCACTGAAGATGAGGTAAGAGCAAACTCTTGCATCTCTTTACTGCTGTTTTCATCAACACTGTTAGCTGTTTTGCTTAATATTAAACCTTCCTTCTGACAAGTCCATTTCTCTCATTCTGTGTGGCTCTGCTTGTTCATTTCTATCTTGTTTGTAATCTGTATCTGTCATTGGCAGTTGGTTGGAGAGTTCCTGCAAGAGCAGAATGCCCCTTTACTGTCCCGTGCACCTCAGACCTTTAAGATGGATGACCTGCTGGCTGAGATGCAAGAGATTGAACAGTCAAGCTTCCGACAGGCCCCGCAGAGAGGTAAGGGGAGCCAGGGTAGGTGTGGGGCTGGAAAAGATCTTGGTGTTTCAGTTAAGCTCCTAGCAGAGTGGCTGTCATCTATTTAGCACTTATTGTATCTGGAGTATTGTTTCTAGATTTGGGCTTCCTAGTATGTGGGCATACTGGAACCAGTCCTGTGGAGGTGCTCAGGGAGTGGAATATCTGGAATCAGAGGCTGAGGGAGCTGGGCTTGCCTGGGGGAGAGGGGCTGAAGTGGCAGGAACACACAGAGTGTCTGGTTGCTCTCTGCAGCAACCCCAGCCAGGATCTTGTGAATAGGAGAACTAACTAGATGTAGAGAAACATTTCTTCCACTGGAGAACTGGTGGAAAGTTACTAGGCTTGGACAAGTTCAGGAGCTACTTAATGAATGCCCTGAACAACCTGACCTCTAGCTTTAGTGCTAACCTGAAAGAACACTAGCAACTTCCAGAGATCTCTTTCAAGTAGAGTCTTTCTGTGATTTTACTCTAATGAAGTGTAATGGGTTGGGGCAGGTCCCCTCCCCACCACAGGCAGAAATAACGACTCAGACAAACGGATTGCAAAAAGTGATGAAAGTTTAAATAGAAAGCAGTGAATGTTACAGAAAACTCAAAGCGCAGTGACAAAGAAAGATCCCATCCCCACCTGAGGGTGCATGCAAAACCCCCAGGGCTCCTTCTTCCCCCTCCCTCTGCTGGGCTAGTCTCAGCTGGCCAGGCCTGAGACTGCCCATCCCCCTGTGGCCTTGGGCCCAGTCAGGCCCATGGCCGGGAGATCTCTCCCCCAGTTACCAAGTCTCGGAGAGGGAAGGAAAGAGGAAGTGCCAGACTCCACACTGGATCTTATAGTGGTGCAAAGAATTATGGTAGGAAATACACAATTTCCTGTGTCCATCCCTCTGGGCTGGACTTCTGGACACAGGAAGTGAATGCACCAGGGGGGCACCCAGCTCAAACTACAACATGAAGGGAAAGATCAGAGATGATGAGTGTTAGTCTGGACCACTTAAATCATGCCTTTGAGTCCACCAGTCCTTATTTCTGTGGTGGTGGTGTGTGGTGTTTTGGTTTTCTTTTCTTTTTCTGTCCTTTTAGCTCCTGGTGTGGCAGACCTGGCACTGTCTGAAAACTGGACCCAGGAATTCTTGGCTACAGCAGCTGATGCTGGTGATGTCTCTTCAGACTACAATGAGGCTGACTGGTCACAGGAGTTCATTGCTGAAGTGACAGGTGAAGGGTCCCTTCTGGAATGACTGTTGGGATGTTGCCTAGTCACATGCTGGCATGTAGTGGAGATTTGCTGAGTGGAATACTGGAAGAAGGTTTTGGGCCCAGCAGTCAATGTTGACTGTAGCAGCTTTAACAAGGGGAAGGATAAAAAAGAGGCTACTTTAGGAGAAAATGTGGTGCTGAAGCTTTTTGCTCAGGTGTAAATGTCTTCTATTTTTAGCTTAGGTTACTTGAAGAACTTAGGAGAAGCAGACTATTCCAAATGCTTTTATCAATGGGATATGATTCAGCTGATACAGATTCTGGATGTGGTCTGTTTCTGCTCTCTCTAAAGGCTAAATTTGTCCTTGTTACAAAGGTCAATATTGTGTAGTTGCATTGGCCAAATACTTAGTTGGCTTCGTGGAAGTAGAGCAGTGTTGCACCTTGGAAGTGAATGTTTCTGGCTCAAAGGTTAAACTTTCTGTTCCAAGTTACCAGTTCATTTAAGAAGCCATTCTTGTGTGTAGAACTGGGGCTGGAACGGGGGCCTCTTACCATCCATGACTTCATCTGGAAGTCTTAGGATGTAAATAGATGTTATTCTGTTCTCCAGAAGTGGCCAATTCTGGAGAAGTTAGGCAGCCCCATTCTTTGGCCTTCACTCTTTACACTTTTGGAAATACAAATCAGCATTAAAAAAGGTCTTTGAGAAAGTTGTGATAAAACCTAGCTCTTTGTAGGCTCTGCTTTTGGCAGAGCCTTGTTATGCATTGCTACTTTTCTTGACCTACATAGCATCCCATGTGGAAGAGATGAAGTTGTGAAATTAATGCAGGAGATCATGAGATGATTAGGACCACTGTGCCATCTGTATAATGCAAAGCCTGAACCTGTGAGGTCACACAAGCAGGGTGTAAGAATAACCATAACTCTCTGGCTCAAATGCAAAGGATGAGTTTGGTTTTATCTTGTGAACCAGGGGATCTCTGGAGCAGCACCTGGGCAGAGGCTTGCAAGTGGGAACATGGGACACTGTGCTAGAGAAATGCCCTGCTGCTTTCACCTGAGAGTGGGGATTTTGCAGGCCTGGCATGTTTGTTTGTTTGATAAGGTGCTCCTGGGCCTATCACAAATCTCTTTTCCAAACAAATCTTTTACTTGGCAGGCACACAAAATTGTCATCAGTATCATGTCTGGTTTTTGGCATCTCAGTTGCTCACTTGAGCATGTTTGCAGTCCTAGAACCTTAGAGGTTTTCTCCAGCCTTAATGATTCTATGTTCATTAAGACTGACTGCCAGCCCAGCACTACCATGCCCACTAAACCATCTCACAAAGTGGCATGGCTACATGTTTTTTTGAACACCTCCAGGGATGATGGCTCCACTTTCCCAGGCAGCCTTTTCCAATGCCTGACCATTCTTGCAGTGAAGTTTTTCCCAGCATCCAGCTTAAACCTTCCCTGGTGCAACTTGAGGCCATTTTCTCTCATCCTATCCCTTCTTATGAGGGAGAGGAGACCAATCCACACCTGGCTCCAACTCCTTCCAAGGAGTTGTAGAGAGTGAGAAAGTCCCCCCTCAGCCTCCTTACCACTAGACTAAACAGGCCCTGTTCCCTCAGCTGCTCCTCTCCAGACCCTTCACCAGCTTCCTTGTCCTTCTCTGGACTCACTCCAGCAACAAAATGCACTTTGTGTAGTGAGGGCCCCAAAACTGAACTCAGTAGTCAAAAAAAGTGTGGCTTCACCAGTGTGAATACAGGGCCACAATCACTTCCCCTCATTCTGCTGGTCATACTATTGCTGATCCAGGCCAGGATGGTGGTGGTCTTCTTGGTCACCTGGGCACACTCTGGCTCATCTTCAGCTGGCTGTCAATCAACTCTTCAAGTGGGCAGCTCTCCAGCTGCTCTTCCCCAAGTCTGGAGTGTTCATGGGGTTGTGACCCAAGTGCAGGTCCCAGCACTTGGCCTTGCTAAACCTCATCCAGCTGGCCTCAGCCCATTGAGGCTTGTCCAGGTCCCTCTGCAGAGCCTTCTTGCCGTTGAGCAGATCAGCTCTCCCTGGCAGCTCAGTGTCATCTGCAAGCTTACAGAGGGAGCACTGGGTCCCCTCAGTGAGCTGTTGTTTTCCCACAGAACCTTTCGGCTCAGAATACAGAAGCAACAAGCACAAGCAGCCTTTCTTTGAAGGGGTCTTCTCTGGATGTTAGCTAATGGTGTGTAAAGTGGAGAGAGCAATCTGCAGTCATTGTGAGTGGTAGGCAGCCTGCCTTACTCTTCTCTCCATTGCCTGCAGATCCACTGTCTGTGTCTCCTGCCAAGTGGGCAGAAGAATACCTAGAGCAGTCAGAGGAGAAGCTGTGGCTGGGGGAATCAGAAGACCAGGCTTTGGCAGATAAATGGTGAGTTGGTTTTCTCAGCACTGGGTATTTCTGCTGCTCCCTTGAGTGAGGGAAGCTTGGGAAGGGGACAGGAATGCACTGTGGCTGGAGTCTTTTTGAGTCATTTAACACAGGTTGATGTTCTCAGGCCTTTGGTTTCAGAGCAAGGAGGAAACAATGCCTGGGGACTGGAGTTTTTAAAGAGATCCTATCTTTGCTGTTTCCCAGTTCCAGAAAGACACTCTGGTCATGTAGGCTAACCTAAGCTCATGCCTAATGCAAAGTTCCCTACAGTGATTTCAGCAGTCAGTTCAGGAACTCCTCATCAAGCTCCGCCCCCGTACCCCCAATGCTTTTTCAGATTTAGAGATCTCAAGTGCTCAACTCCTACTTGTAAACTTCCACCACTTCATTACTCCTATCTGAAAAACCACATTCAGCCTTTCCTCTGGATGTTTCCAGATCCAGCCTTCCAGACATTACTTTCATGTGTTTTTGTGTGCTAAATAGAAGTTGTCTGCTATGGACCTTCTCTGTGTAGCTACCTGCTGGCTGCAGTCAAGTTTTTCAAGTAAAGCAGCAAGACACAAGCAATTTGGGCTTCTTGGGTCTTTCCCTAAAAGAAACTTTGCATATTTGGATTCTTCTTCCTCCTAGCTCTTGCCTTTTCTGATGCCCTTCTGCAAATGTGGACATTCCTGAATTACTGCTGCCAGTTCCAAAGGCTTCACCAAGGCTGGTTGTAGTAGTAACACCTGGAGTTCATCCTGTCCTGCTGTAAGCTAGCCAACATGTTAAGTTGTGCACTTGCTATCAGCCTTCAACTCTTTGCAGACCTGATGCTTTTCCAATACCCTATTCTCTTCCATGAGCATGACCTACTTTCTTTGTTCCTAGATAGGTGACCTTGGTTTGGTAGTGCTCAAACTTGCAATGTCTGGTAGCATGGGAGCTTGCCAAGGAATCCAGACCCTTCTGCAGAACTGGGCTGGCACTCTAATTAGTCACTTGCATATCTAGGAGTAATTTTTAGCAGGTGGATAAAGGTATTGAATCACTTCAGAGAGCCCCAGAGACTCTGAGGAGGCATTGCATCCCTCAGTACTGTTGTTTGGCCCATTGTGGAGGTGGTTGTTAGTGGAAGAGTTCGCTGCTGCCTGGTACCTGACTCTCTTTTCCTGCCTCTGAACACAGGTATGAGGAATATCAGCCTGAGGATGATCTGAAGAAAACTGTTAGTGATTTTGTCTCTAAAGTGGATGACCCAAAACTCAAGAATTCTGAGGTGAGAAGTTCCCTGACTGGGGCTGACAGATGTGAAAAAGGGATGTGGGGAATGAGAAGGGGGCATAAAGCCTCCTGCTGTGCTGCATTTCCATGAGTTTCTATGAATCAGTGAAAACAGACCTGCAATCCACTCTAGATACCGGCCACCTCTACCATGCAGCTCTGACGTCCTGTCCTCCCCATCTCTTTGGGCCTTTTTTGCTGACCTTGCAGAGACAAGTCCTCTTAGAGCAGGAGGGGGGCATGGGCAGGGGGCTTGCTGGCAGAGCAGCTGCCCAGCTCAGCTCCAGCCTTATCTCCTTTCTCTGCCACAGTTCCTAAAGTTTGTGCGCCAGATCGGAGATGGGAGGGTATCGATCGAAGCTAATCAGGTGACCCACAGAGACCAGGATCAGGCAGAGCAGTGGGCAACTGAGTTTATACAGCAGCAGGTAGGAGCCCCAGCCCTTATGTGCCAGAGCCCAGGAGGAAAGGTTTTTGCCACAGTGCTCACTGTGGGAGCGAGGGAGAACGGCAAGTCCAGCTCTGAGCCGTGGCCTAGCCTGGGGGAGGTGAGGGAGGGGCTGGTAGGCTCTCCTTAGCAGAGTCTAGCCAGGGGCTGGGGATGCGCTTGGGTAGTGTGAGTGTTCTCTCCTGTAGCACCCGGGAGGAAGGACGTGCCCCAGTGAACTCTGTTTCGCTGTGTGCAGTCAGTTCTCGTTGATGGGGAGGAGGGGTCATCACAGACCCCAGCTGCTGTTGTGGGAGGTGGCCTGATGCTGCCAAACTCTAAAAAGAAAGGTGTATTTCTGTTTTCAACCTCCCAGGGGGCATCCGATGCCTGGGTGGATCAGTTTGCGCCATCTGGGAACATGTCAACCCTTGATATGGAATTTGAGCAGGCAAAGACTGCTGTGGAGGTAAAGCTGGCAGAGGAGGAGGGCTAGGGTGCCGACCAAGAGCCTCTGCTAGGGTTTCCTCTCCTTTGCATGCTTTGAGGAGGGCTAGAAGTGTTTCAGAAGGTGATCTCTGGTGTGCCTGTAAGAGCTCAGTGTGTGATTTGAGGCACCTTAGTCACATTCTGTTCTCCATTCAGTCAGATGTGGACTTCTGGGACAAACTCCAGGCAGAATGGGAGGAGATGGCCAAGAGAGATGCAGAGGCTCACCCTTGGCTCTCTGACTATGAAGACCTCAGCTCTTCATCATATGACAAGGTAATATATCTAACAGGCTCTCAGTCCTTGCACTGTGCTTTGGAGGGGACTGGCAGTAGTATGTCTTCCTCACAGATGAGTTCCACAGACCCTGCTAGGATCCTGATCTCTTCTTGTCACGTGTGTCCTCATCCCAGATCAAGTGGGGGTTAAGCAAATTAGTCTTTTCACCCATGCTTGTCTGCAAATGCTGTCTAGTTCTTGTTCAACACCAAACAGCAGTTAATGCTGGGTTTCTCTGTAGTGAGCACAAGTGGTGTTGCTGCCCCCAGGCTGCTAGAACCCACAGCAGATGCTGACTCTCTGGTGCAACCTGTCACAGGTGTGGTTTGGGGGAGTTCTGCAGCACAGCGTGGGCGGGAAGCAGAGCCATTGCTGTTCTTTGGCCTGCTGCAAACTAGCAGAGAGGCAGAGGTGCTCACTGCCCTACAGCTGGAGTGTTTCTGCTGCAGCAAGACTAGGCTGTGCTGTTCTCCCTAAGCCTGTCCCCTAGCATTGGTCCCTGTCTGTCTTCCCTGCCAGGGTTACCAGTTTGAGGAAGACAATCCCATGAGAGATCACCCGGATGCGTTCGAGGAGGGGCGGAAGCGCCTGCAGGAAGGTGACCTCCCCAACGCTGTCCTGCTCTTTGAGGCTGCAGTGCAACAGAAGCCAGATCATATGGAGGTGAGAGCAGAGAGGACTTCCTTCAGAGGCAGGAGCTGTGCAGAGTGTATGAAATCATCTCGTTTTGCCCTGGGGTATGTAGCTGATGTCAGACACTCCCCCAGGAGAGCTGTAGGTGAGGAGGACCCTTATGACTAAGGTCAGTTATAAAAAGCACAAAGTCTTGAGCCTAGAGCTCTGTGAAGTCTTTGGAACACAAGAGACTGCTTAGAATGCAAGTAACCTTATGTGGTCCTCTTTTGGCATGCCTGCCTCAAGGACCCAGGCATGCTGAATTCTAAGTGTCTCTGATGAAAGCCCTAATTACATATGATTGGAAATACTTAATTTAAGCCTGAGGCTTAGGTGGAAGTGACCTCTTGGAACAGAGGTTCTTGGCTTTGGAGAATACAAACATCCAGCTTTCTAGGGCACTGAGAGTAGGTGAAAAGAAAGCAGATGTTTTGGAAATCCACTTTAAAGTGGTCAAAAGATGTTGCTTATGGGCATTCTAGGAACCTTTACACTGAGGGGCTGCCAGAGCCTTGGAGCAGGCTACCCAGAGAGGTTGTGGAGTCTCCTTCTTTGGAGACATTGCAAACCCACCTGGATGTGTTCCTGTGTGACCTGCCCTAGGTAATCCTGCTCTGGCAAGGGCTTTGGACTGGATGATCTCTTGAGGTCCCTTCCAGCCCCTGACATTTTGTGATTCTGTGGATCTCAGAGGCAGTGTGGGCTGCAGGCTGAGCATAGTGGAGAGGTAGTTGTAACAGGAAGAAATCTTGGGCCAGTTCTGGCCAGCTGTATGGAAAGCATTGCTGGCTCATGGGCATCCTTCTGTCCAGCAAGACCCCCAGAGTTGCTCTCCACATGGAGATAGAAGTGGCTTTCATGCACTGCTGTCACAATGATTGAAGTTGCTTTCAAACAGCAGTGCTGCTGCTTTCAGGTCTGGTGTTCAGCTCCCAAAGATTATCACTTGCTTGTGGACCACTGCACAAGTGTGTACAGCTGCTTGCCTTGGAAGTGGTCTTGTTCTCAGCACTGCTGCTGGGCCATTTTGTTCTCAGCAAGTGAGAGATCAGCTTTCCCTCCTCCCTCTGCAGTTTGACCACAGAAGTTAAAGGTGGATATTCTGCGGCTTAGAAGTGTGAGACTGCCAAGAGCTGCTTTGTGACACATCTCCAGATGGATAGTTGGCTGCTGCTTTTCACTGTAGCAGTGCCAGCTGTACTGGCCTCAAGCACCAATGTGCTGTCTTCAGGAGAAGCATTTCCATGGCTGCCATGTGCAACCTGCATGTGTGTGACTGTGTGCTCTGGGAAAGTGCGGGGTCATGCTATGGGTTTAACCTCTGTCTTCACTGGCTGATCCTCTCATCTGATTTCCTGTATCCTTATCTCCTCCAGGCCTGGCAGTATCTGGGAACCACCCAAGCAGAGAACGAGCAGGAGCTTTTGGCAATCAGTGCCCTCAGACGGTGAGTGTTGCAAAACCCCTTCTGAGCCCTTGCCCCTCGTCTAGTGTGCAGTGCCACAAGGGCCACGTGGCTGGCAGGCTGTGCTGTGGCTTGATCATGTTACCTCCTCTCTGGAGGTCTCCCAGACTGATTTAATCCTGGATTTGCTTTTCTTTCTTTGACTTGCAGATGCTTGGAGCTGCAGCCTGGCAACCTGACTGCGCTTATGGCCTTAGCAGTCAGCTTCACCAACGAGTCCCTGCAGAAGCAGGCATGTGAGACCCTGCGGGACTGGCTGCGCCATAAACCAGACTATGCCCACCTGCTGGAGAAGGAACCGCAGGAGAGTGTCTCGGGGACAAGCCTGGGGCCTCCCAAGCATGTCCTAGGTTCACTGCTGTCAGAGTGAGTTAGGGTTCTCAATTTCAGCCTAAAGCTGAAAGACTTCTTGGAGGGTTGGGCCTGGTCCAATCGGGAGCAGAGGGAGCAATCTAAGGCCAGCTCTCTCCACAGTCCACCAATATCCTTCTGCTGTGCTTTTTCAGCTCGCTGTTTGCAGAGGTTAAAGAGCTGTTTTTGGCAGCTGTGTGCAGCAAACCCTCAACTGTGGACCCTGATGTTCAGTGTGGCCTGGGTGTCCTCTTCAACCTCAGTGGCGAGTACGAGAAGGCTGTGGATTGCTTCAATGCTGCCCTCAGCGTGCGCCCCAATGTAAGAAAGGGCAGACTGGGGGTGCTGGAGGTACCTGGAGGCTTAGTGGGTGAAGGCTTGGATGAAAGTGCTGCTCAAAGAGAGGCACACTTCTGGAGTGGAGGAATGGGACAGACATTTGGGGAAGGGAGAGCTGACTTGAAGCTTAAAAATATGCAGTTGATCTCAGCCCTTTCTCTCTGCCCTCTCTTCCAGGACCACCTCCTGTGGAACAAGCTTGGTGCCACCCTGGCCAACGGGAACCGGAGTGAGGAGGCTGTGGCTGCGTACCGCCGGGCCCTGGAGCTGCAGCCAGGGTACATCCGCTCCCGCTACAACCTGGGCATCAGCTGCATCAACCTGGGTGCCCACCGGTGAGCACAGCGTGGGCAGGCCTGCTGTCACCCATGGGTGTGGCACGTGGCTGGGGAGAGAGAACCTGGTGGGTTACTCAGGCAGCACCACGCTGGCTGCAGTCCACCCTTGGCATAGTGAGTGGACTCGGTGCCAAGAGACAGTTGGAGCAGAGGCCATCTGGGCTTCAGCCTCTGCTGAGAGGGAAGGAGGAGCCTCTGACAGCTCCAGAGTGAGGCAGGATTTGGTGAAGAGAAGTCTGTGTTGAGAGGGGGGAGGCACTTCAGAAGGAAAAGGGGCAGGGGCTCTGAGATGTCCCATCTTCTCCAGTAAGTGTGTGTATGTTCTCACGTTGACAGCGAGGCTGTGGAGCACTTCCTGGAGGCTTTGCACATGCAGCAGAAGAGCCGAGGCCCGCGGGGGCAGCACGGCGCCATGTCTGACAACATCTGGAGCACCCTGCGCATGGCCCTCTCCATGCTGGGCCAGAGTGACCTCTATGGGGCAGCTGACTCCCACGACCTTCCCACGCTGCTTAAGGCATTTGGGCTGCAGCAGTGACCTTCCTTAGGAAACCTTCCCTAGGGCTCATGCATCTTTGCTCTGGTAGGGCAGCTCACTGCCACCTGTTTTCTCAAGGACTTTCCACCGAAGTGTGCAGCTTCCTCCACTTGTGCTGTGGCCTGAGCACTGCTGAGCAGTTCCTTCACCACCTCTGTGACTGACACTCTGCTGCTAGGCAGTTGATCCAAATAGGGAAGAAAGCAGCACCAGGCATCTGCAGTCATGGCCAGGTTGGCTGTGAGACCTTGTCGTGGCTGTTCTGCAGAGCCTGTGTGTTGGATGTCTCCGGTGTGGGTCGCCAGGTGGTGGAAGTGTGATAAATTGTGGAGTTTGAGCATGCTTCCCCCATATGTGTGCTTGCAGTTGTGTGGAGGTGGGTTGCTGGGGAAAAGTGGGGGCAGCAGTCCCCTGTTCTGGGCACTGCTAACTTCATGGTACAGCCAGGTGCTAGTTTCTCAGTGTCTCTTCATGACTCTTTTAAGAGCAGTGTTGTACTTAGGTGGAAGCCCTTGCCCTGTCAGGGTAAGAGGAGATCCCAAAGTTCAGACTTGAGTGTGATAGGAATAAAAGTCAAAAATGTACCCAAAATAGGGTGGGGAAAGGGTCAGGTCTTAATTTTCACTTGATCATGTGTCACGGTTTTCCTTTATGCAGAAGTTCCTGATCTTGTCTGTAACTGAATCTTGTTAATTATAAATATCTGTATATGATTCTGGTGGGGAAAAGGGGTTTTTAATTGTAAAGTATTTTATATAGTAAGGGGGCAAGAATTAAAACTGCCACAATGCTGTCTGGCTGTGCCTGTGTTGGAGCTGCATGCAGGGGGTAGTATGAGATGTAAGGCATCTGCTTTTGAAAAGATAGGTCAGAATCTCAGCTTCTCTCTCCCCTTTGGGTGTGGGTTGTGTTTTATTGATAGATAGGTGTGAAGCTTAAAGGACCTCCTTTTACTGTAGCCTCAGCGAGGGTTGTTTAGCCTGGAGAGAAGGAGGCTGAGGGGAGACCTTGGTCTCTACAACGCTCTTGAAAGGAGGTTAGTTTTGGTCTCCTCTCCCTGGTAACAAGTGACAGGACAAGAAGTGGCCTCAAATTGTACCAGGTGAGGATCAGGTTGGACACTTACAGAAGCTTTCTTAACTGAAAGGGTTCTCAAAGCCTGAACCAGGCTGCCCAGGGATGTGGTTGAATCCCTGTGCCTGGAGGTGTTTGAAAGAGAGAGTTGTGCTGAGGGACATGGTTTAGCATGAGCCTTGGCATCAGAGTTAGAGAATGGCTGGGCAGCGTGTTCTGAAAGGGCTTTCCCAGCCAAAGCAATTCTGGGATTCTACAGGAGAACAAAACATCTGTTCACTATTAAGCCTCATCAAAGGAAAAAGGAAACTAGTTTTGTGACCAATTAAAAACACTTCTGCTTTGGAGCAACAGTTACTAGAACAAGTCTTCATCTTTTGAAGTGTTTTCTGCACCTTTTCAAGACATGTTCGTCGTTAGTCTGTCTTGTTTTGCTGTTTGCCTGCTGAGGGCACCAGAGGAGGGATTTACCCTTTCCCTCTCTGAGTATTTGGTTTTGTCCTGCTTTCTTTCCTGGGTTGAGATGCTATTTCTGCAGGAGGGGAAGTGTGAGAAACACTTCACATAATCAAAAAAACCCAGAACATATCACACCAGCCTTTCCCCAAGCCATAACTATTTCCAGTCTCAAACCCTCTGGTATTCTGCTTTGTTCAGTGGCTCTCTTCCTTTCCCACAAAAGGTGGAGGTGAGTGACAGAGGAATTGATTTAGTTTGCAGTCCCAGCACCACTGGGACCAGTGCTCCTCAGAACCAGATAATTTCTTTGTGAGCTTGGCAGTGTCGATATAGAGATCCATTCCCAAGCAGTTGTGTCCACACATCCTATCCTCTATCACCTTTCCATTTTCCTTGGTGCCATGAAAAGCTCCACTGCTAACTGGGGATCTGCAAAGATGAGGTGAGGGATGGAGGAGCTCACTGCTACCTGCACCCCTCTGTAACACCGCTGAGACTCAGCCTCACTCTGTGTTGCCTTTGTAGATCATACCCTTGCCCAAAGGGCTTTTCTGAGTCTAAAGATGCCACTCCCCCAGCAGCCTCTGCTCACATGACCCAACGGGAGCAATTAGCTCTCAGAAATGAGCACTTAAGTGATAGGACAAGAGGAAATGGTCTCAAGTTGCAGCAGGGGAGGTTCAGGTTGGCTATTAAAAGAAACTTCTTGGCTCAAAAGGTTCTCAAAAATGGGAGTAGACTCTCTAGGGGAGGTGTTTGAATCCCCATCCCTGGAGGTGTTTAAAAGAGGCAGCAGTGTGGTGCTGAGGGACATGGTCTAGCACCAGCCTTGGCAGAGTTGGAGAGGGGTTGGACTGAATGATCTCAAAGGGCTTTCCCAACCAAAACAAGTCTGTGATTGTGTACAGAGCTTGAACGTTCACTTGGGGAAACTCAAGCTCTTCTTCCACCACAGCATTCTCTCTATTTGCTGCTTGCACACTTGCAAGCCTTCAGTGTTGCTTCCTGTCCTATTCATTTAATCCATTTCTTGGACTTCTCCAGCTGGACCCATAGAAGCTTTTCATCTGCCTTCAGCACTAAAAACCTACTGCAGGAGCAGGGCTACAGCAATTTCTCCTTTTTCTTTTTCCATGTGCATCTTCAGAGACAGCTCTTCACCCAGCACAACAGTCACCTCCCATTCAATTCAGCTGCTGCCTCTTCTTTTAATTTCTTCTTGGTTTTCTTTGTCAGAATATTCCTCCTCCCCTTTGTTGCTGTTGCTTCTCCAGAGTGCCTGATTTGACTTTGGCTTCATCATAGCAATACCATGGCAAAGCTGAAATGAGATTCTCCCTCTGTGTAAATCAAATCTCCTGAAGTGCAAAGCATGAAGTCTTCCATCAGAGAGACACAGGCATCACTGGGAAAATAACTGACACAGTGAAAAAGAGAGCAGCTGCATTAGGTTATTCCTGTAAGGAATTCCTCTTCTTGCAGCAAACTTGTCTTTGTCTCTTGTATGGTCCCAAAGTCCTATTCCTGTTCATAGATCCACATATTCCTGAGAACATGGGGAATTCAACTACCTAAACACCCCCAGCCTTAGACATCAGCACAGACACACCCTGAATCCCCTGGACCCGTGGCATGTGGATGATGTTTGTGCCCCCCATGCAGACTGCACTCAGACAGCTAAAGCTGCTGCGTGGCTGCTGCTCTGAGCCACGCTCCCAGAATAAAGCATTTATCAGCCTGGAGCTGCTCTGTATCAGCTTCCACTGCAATGATCTTCAGATCCAAGGACAACGCAGCATGAAGTGTCCCTATCAGCAGCACAAGCTGGAATGAGCTGGTGTTTGTGTGCACTACCAGCCATCATCAATGGAGCAGCAAACCCAAGCCATGTAGCTTTTGGAAAGGCTAGAATCAAACTCTCTTTTAGTATCTGTAGAGCCACAGCCCACAAGAGAGGCTCTTCCCCACAAGGAATCACAACAGATATCTCTTATGTGTTTAAGAAATGACTACTGACAGCAAGGCAAGCATCTGGTTTGCATTTTATGCTCTCTCAGGAGCCACTGGAAGGAGATGCTGACAGTGACCAACAGGTGCAGAGAGCAGAGGAGAGGCTGGTGAGCTGCAGCTGGGAGCCCTGCACGCAGCATATCTGCACAGGAAAATGCCCCTGACTCATGACAGGGACTCACAGCCTTGTAACCACCCTGCAGGAGGTGCAGGTGACAGGAACACGCTAGAAATTCACTGCTGCCTGGGGCCAAGTGCTGACTGATCAGAGTGGGACCTTGTGTGTTCCACGTGTGACACAGAGAAAGAGGCAAGCAGCAGGAAGTGGTTTGGTATCTGTCACCGTTAACATACTTGTTGAAGCACTTTAACTGCACAGGTCACTGGTCAAGTGCAGGTCTCTAGTGAAAGATGAGAACTCATCACAACCTTTTTGCCCTGTTACAGCATCAGTGCTGTGCTACTGACACAGTAACTCTCTTGCTGCCACACGCAGCGTGACTACATGATGAGCCTTACCAGGACTAATGGCAACCAGTAATGAACAGTGTCCCTCAGGCATCCATAATGGGACAAACACCATTTAATACCTTCACCAAGGCCATAGTGGGATTGAATGTACCCACAGCAAGTCTGCAGGTGATGTTAAGCTGAGTAATGCAGTTGATATGCTGATGGAAAGGTACCATCCTTGTGGACCTTGACAGGCTTTGGGAATAGGCCTACATGAACCTCATGGAGTTCAACAAGGCCAAATACAAGGCCCTGCACCTCTCTCAGGACAATCACCAGGAGCAGTAAAGGCTGGGGTTGAAAGCAGCCCTGCAGAGGAGGAATTAGGGAGAGCAGTGGATGAAGAATTAGGCATGAGCCAGCCATGTGTGCTTGCAGCCCAGAAAACCAACCCCATCACAGGGTCATGAAGCTAGTCAGGTCAAGGGAGGTGATTCTGCCTCTCTACCCTTCTCTCCTGAGGTACAACCTGAAGAACTGTGCCCAACTCTTGAGTTTCCAGTACAGAAGAAACAGGGACCTGTTAAAGCAAGTTCAGAGGAGAGTCTGGAAAATGGTGAGGGCTGAAACACTTTTCCTTAGAAGAAAAGCTGAGAGTTGGGGTTGTTCATCCCAGGGAAGGGAAGGCTCTGGGGAGACATCACTGTGGCCTTTCAACATATAAAGAGAAGTGATGACTTTTACTAAGGCCTTTTAAACCAAAAGAGGGGAGATTTGGATTGGAAATAAGGAAGAATTTTTTTGTGATGAGAGTGGTGAGGCAGTGGGAGGAGGCTGCCAAGAGAAATCATGTGTGCCCCATCCCTGGAAGTATTCCAAACCAGGATGGATGGGCTTCTGAGCAAGCTCAGCTAGTGAAAGATGTCCCTGCTCATGGCAGTGGACTTGGACTAGATGATCTTTAAAGGTCCCTTCCAGCTCAAAGTGTTCTGTGACTCCATGACTCTAGGATGTGTAAGTTCAGCAATACAATGAACTTTGCTCTGGTTGCAGGCCAGGTTATCTTAGCCTCATATCACTTTTTTCACATTTACAGGAGGTGCACTGCAACAAGCCTAAAAATTCTGCATCAGCAAAAAGAGCTTCAGGTATCAGCAGGATGAACCTTTCAAATGTGAGGTTTTCCAGGGGTGACCGAGGAGGGAGTTTACTCAACAGGCCTGCGTAGAACCATGTGTGGCTCTAGTAAAGCTTTAGCATCGTTACAGCTAGAGCTGGCTGGTTGAGGGTTGTGGTATTAAAGGACACAAGGATAATGCTTTGAGAGCAAAAATATTGTTTGGGGGTTTTGTTTGTTTGGTTGGTTTTGATGAGCATATTTTTTGGAGGAATGGTTAACCAAGCTAAGTCTGTTTAACCTGAAGGAGTTAGTAAGAAGAATTGAGAACGTTTTTCACACCCAAAAAGAGGAAGGAAGGAGGCTGCTCTCTGTTTCCCTGGTGGAGAGGAACATTGGAATTACTTCTGGAAGAAGCTGGGGGAGTTTTCAGTCATCCTACATGGATGTCACAAAATCTCCACCCTGCCATGAGCAGGGGCTTCAAGCAGAAAACCTGAGAGGTCTCTTCCAGCCCAAATATTTCTCTAGTTCTATAAACCTCTCTTCACCTTGTGATAGACACAGTGTAAAGTCCTTTTGAGGTCAAGACCGGTTAGAATTCAATGATCTTGAAGGTCTTCCAACCAAGGCAGTTCTATGTATCCACCTGCTGAACTAAGCACCAATGCTACCTGAGGAACAGGCTCCAGAAAACTATTCCAAAGAGGCTTTCTAAAGCCATAGTTTGTTTAGTAAGGGAATCAAAGCCAAGTGGTGCAAATACACCACAGAACAGTTTGGTTTTCAGTTTAATGAGAAGAATCTGAATGCTGAAATGAAGTTCTAAAATCCCAGGGAGCAGCAACAGTGCTCAGCCCCTTCGGTGGTGTGTTCTGCCCATGCTCGAGTCGTTCCAAAGTGAGTATGCAAAGACCTAATCACACCTGCAGGTGGAACCCTGGCATTAAAACCAGCTGGGTGGCAAGGCAGCAGAGTTTTCACTAGATCCTGTCTTCCAGTAGCTGATGATTAGCACCCTGCACACATCCTGCAAAGCTCCATGCATTGCAAACCAAGGGGAGCAGCTAGGCCTCCCTGTCAGCTGGCTTCCTGGAAGACAAGATCTGACCCTGAGCCTAATTTTACATTTGGCAGTTAGCAGAACCAGCCTGATCTAGTTCTGTGGTTGGTTTCAGCTGTGAAATATTCATTCTTTTCTACCACCTTTCTGAGGACAGGTTATCTGCAGGGTACTTCACAGGCTTTGCAGGCCAGACATGCTCAAGAGGCTGCCTGCTAAGATACCAATGGAAACACTCCTGCAGCTCATCCAAGGGAGCCCTGCAGGCTGCTGTGTGCACACAGGCTGGGAATCTGTCCTCAGGGGTGGCCATGATTTTGCTTCTGTATGGTGTAAAAAGCCTGCTCTGGAGCCTAATCTGATGTAGTGTGACAGTGTAAGACTGCACCTGAGTTCAGAAGCCCTATTGTAAGTCAGCCCCTCCTAGCCCAGGGGCTGCACTGCACCAACAGAACAGCAGCTCTGGCACCCAGGCTTGCGCCTGCCTGCAGCACAGGGCTGCACAGCAGCTGACACTGGCCCCTTGTCAGATGAACACCACAGTGTGCATGCAGACTGGCCTTGGAGGAGGCAGGAGAGCTGGGAGGGACCAGCATCTGACCTGGTGACTGGACTGAACCAAGAGACTGCACTGAAATCTTGTGGAAGGCCTCTTCACCCCATTTGGCTGCAGACCTGAGTGAGGTGGGATCTTACCTGTACAGTGATGTCACTTGTCAAGAACTGGATTTTTCAAATGCTAGTCTCAGTAAGTATGATTTTTCACTAGCTTGAGTGCTACAATCACAGAGAACATCTATCCCAGAAAAGGAAGATATTGAGAGAGCACATCTGGAAAAAGCCTATCTTTGAATTTCATGGCTGGGATATCTTTCCTCTGGTGGCTTCTTGGGAAGGGCCTGCATGAGCCTGGACAAAATCTGATGAGATTAGACCTAAATCCAGTGGCTGGTGGAGTAACCATATCATGACAGGCCAGCAGCTATCCTGGTTCCACAGTCTACTCTCATGAGGATGCCCTCCACACACAGATGGGAGGGAAAATAACACAACTCCCCCGGGTTGAGATAAGGAGGTTAATAAGCTGATCCAGCAGAGTGAGGTTTAACAAGACCAAGTGCTGGGTCCTCCACGTTGCTCACAAAACCCCAGCTACAGGCTGGGCAGAATAGTTGGAAAGCAGCCTGGTGGAAAAGGATCTGGAGCCCCTGCCAGGCCACAGGCAGAAGCCTACACGGAAAGAGTGAATGTAGGCGAGTTCATGGTCAGGGCAGCAGGTGAGCTCCCTCCTTGCCCACCTTGTTCCCCCAGGTACCTCTGAACAACAGATAGGAGGCTGTGGTTGAGAAAGACCAGTGAAATGAAGATGTGGGTTATGGGCAGCCTACACCAGACCTATGTCCACAGTCAGAAAGGCCAACTGCCTGCATCACAACCACATCCCCAAGGAAGAAGGGTTGTAGTCATAGGTGACTCCCTCCTGAGAGGAGCAGGGGGTTCAATATGCAAGGTAGACCCTCCTCACAGAGCAGTGTGCTGTCTCCCTGGAGCCTGGTTTAAGGGCATCACTAAGAAATGTCCTGTCTTGGTAGAGTCCTCAGACTATTACCCATCACTGATCTTCCATGCAGGTGGAGAGGAAGCTGTGACTTGCAATCCAAGAGCGATCAAAAGAGACTTCGGGGCCTTGCGACAGCCTGTGAGGGAATCTGGGGCACAGGTTATTTTTTCCTCTCTCCTTCCAGCTGCAGGCAGTGACATTGGAAAGGACAGATGGATCCAGTCTATTAATACATGGCTTCATGACTGGTGCCACAGCTGCAGTTTTGGGTTTTTCTGACAATGGGGTGGCCTACATGGCATCAGGCTTGCCGATCTTTCTCAGAGGGGGAAGAGGGGCTTTGCTCAGGGGATTGCAGGGCTGATCAACAGGCCTTTAAACTAGATGTGAAGGGGGAGGACAACATCTGGTTTGTCTGTGACAAGCTGTGGAATAACACTCCAAGATCAGAGAGAAAAGGACCTTCAACCTTTTGCGCTGAGGCATGCCAAGAACACTGCAGCACAAAGCCTTATGGAGGTGAGCCAGGGCCTCCTGAGGTAGTAGAAGGCAGCAAGGAACCATCACAGTGGCTGCATGCACACAGCAAACAGGAGGGGCTGGAAGCTACTGTGCTGCTGGAAAGCTATGATAGAATGACCACCACTGAAACTTCCTGTGGCTGGAGAGTGTGACTATCAATGACTACAAACTGTTCAGAGGGGACAGGACAGGAAGGAGGGGAGGAAGTGTTGCCCTCTATGTTAAGGGAATGGACAGAGTGTGAAGAGATGTCCCTAAAGGATAGTGATGAGCCAAAAGCTTCTGGGTAGCAATTAAGGCTACAAGGGGAACCATGTGGATGGTTCTGCAGGCCATCTGACCAAGGGGAGCCTACTGACAAAGCCTCCCTACTCCAGCTACAGCAGATTTCACACTCACAGGCTCTCCTTCTGCTGGAGGACTTCAACCACCCCAGCCTCTGATGGGAAAGTAAGATGGCAAGCTGTGGGCAATGGAGGAGACTCCTGCAGTGCTTTGACAATAACTTTCTAAGCCAGGAAGTAGGCAGCTCTGCCCCAGGGATGTGATACAGGATCTGATGGTCACCAATGCAGGTGAGCTAACCAGGGATGTCAAGACTGGAGGCAGCCTGGGCTGCAGTGATCACACACTGGTGGAGTTCACAGTCCTAAGGGATGTGAGTCAGACAAGGAGCAGAGTCAGGATCCTAAATTTTAGGAAGGCAAACTTCAAGGAGTTAGTCAGTAGGACCTGCTGGGAAATGGTCCTCAGGGACAAGGGAGCAGAGCAGAAATGGCAGATATTTAAGGACACTTTCCACAGAGCAGAAGAGCTCTCACTACTCATGTGTAAGACATCAGGCAAGGAAGGGAAAAGACCAGTGTGGCTGAGCCATGACCTGCTGGTTAAACTAAAAAATGAGAGGGAACTGCACAGCCAGTGGAGGCAGGCACAGGGATCTTGAGAAGAGTATAGGGATGCTGCCTGATTGTGTAGGGATGGGATCAGGAAGGCCAGGGTATGACTGGAGCTGAACTTGGCAGGGGATGCGAAGAACAAGAAGGGTTTTGCAGGTATGTCAAGGAGAAGAGGCAGGTTAAACAGTGTACCCCCTTGGGGAGCAAGAATCGGGAGTTAGTAACAAATGAGGAGAAGACTGAGGCTCTCAACAACACTTTTGCTTCAGTCTTCACTGGCAACCTGTCTCCTTGCACCTCCTGAGTTGAAGGACCACAAGATGAGGACCAGGAGGACAAAATCCCTCCACTGTAAGTGCAGACAAGGTTTGTGCCCACCTGAGGAACCTGAACGTACACAAACCTATGGGACCCAATGAGATGTGTCCCAGAGTCCTGAGGGAACTGGGAAGTCCTGGCAGATAAAGTCCCTGGAGACTGGAAGAAGGGGAACCACTGCACCCATTGTGAAAAAAGGAGGAACCTGGGAACTACCAACCTGTCAGCCTCACCTCTGTGCCTGGGAAGAACATGGAACAGATCCCGCTAGAAGATCTGCTAAGGCACATGGAGGACAGGGAGATGACTGGAAAGAGCCAGCACGGCTTCACCAAGGGTACATCCTGCCCGACCAACCTAGTCACTTTCTACCATGGAGTGACTGCATCAGTGGACAAGGGAAGGGCAATGGATATCATCTTCTGAACTTCTACAAGGGCTTTGATACAGTTTCCCACAAGATCCTTCACAGAAACATTCAGGTTGGGAAAGACCCCTGGGATCATCAAGTCCAACCAATAATCCTTCTGAGCTGGAGAGATATGGAGTGGATGTGTGGACTGTGCAGTGGATAAGGAACTGGATGATCACATTCAGAGAGTCACTGGCTCGATGTCCAGATGCAGATGGGTGACAAGTGGTGTCCCCTAGAGGTCTGTACTGGGACCACTGCTCTTTAATAGCACAGTGGGATCAAATTCAACCTCAGAAAATTTGAAGATGTTTCTAGGAAGACCTTAAAGCAGGCTTTCAATATCTGAAGGGGACCTACAGGGAAGCTGGGAAGGGACTGTTTAGAAGGAATGTAATGATAAGAGGAAGGGCTTGAAACAGGAGCATGGAGTTTGTCCATTCAGTCTTGGATGCTGGCTGCCAGAGGTCACTCTGCAACAAGCTTCTTTGGGAACAGGTTGGGCTGATGGTTACTTGCCTCACTATCCTGAAAAGGAGCCTTAGCTTCCTAAGTGACTCTGGAGCAAAACATTAACCTGGATGGCCAAACATGGAATGGGAGGACAAGAAGGAGCCTGGGTACATTAGGGATGGAGGGTGTGCAGCACCATCTTGGGATGGTGTCTCCTGTGGAAAACTTCCTAAGGATTGATCTTATTTGCCATTCCTTCAAGGAGCTACAGGTGCATCAGATCTAATTAAGCAAAGCCAAATGATGTCCCAGGGGGAGCGTCTCAGCCACTGTCACCCTAAGGAAGAGCTCAGGTGGGACAATGGCTTATTTGCTATTACACAGGGAATAAAAGGATGCAATAAATAGATTATTTTCAGATGTCAACACCAGAGGTTCTCAGCAGGTCCCTAGGGTGCTGTGATCTCAGTCCCAAAAGCGGCTGAACACTGCTGAGTTCCTTCAAGACTGAGAGGTGCAGCTACAGAGGAGTCCCTCTGGCTGCAGGTTATAAACTGGAAGTTGAAACTCAAACTTTTAATGAGATCCACAGAGACACCCACAAAGTTGTCCACATGAATCTGAACCTAACTTCCAGTAACATTAAGAGTTATACTCTGTAGATACCTCCTTTGGTCAGGAGCTTACTTTGAAGAACCGGGAAAGGCTTCCAGGGCAGATGTGAAGGCGGTTGCAGCCCCCAGAAGCACCAACCACTGTCCCATATATTCTCCTTTCATATCTCTGGGGTGGACTTGATCACTCCTTCAGATAAGGAAACTCAGAGCTGTCTTCAGAATGCCAGCTTTTCTTAATACCTCCACCTTCTTCCTTGTCTTAACTACCAGAGTTCAAGTGAATCTTTTCCAGGGCCCGTAGCTTACTTTTCAGTTTGTCTTTTTCAATTGAAATCTCTTCATTCTCTCTTTCATGACTTCCCATTTTGGATTTGCCCTTCCTATCTCTAGTTCCCAGCCATTTCTCTTTCAGTAGCTTTAATTTCCTTTCTCAGAATAGGAGAAGCTTCATGCTTGTGGCAGCATGAGCTGAGACGTGCAAGCGTTTTCGTAGCAGCCATGCAGGACAGTGTCTGTGGCTGGGTTAGAGTATGAGTAAGTACAACGAGGTGAAAGAAACGCCCCACCTTCGACAAACCATGAGGAGCAGCCAGCCAGGCTACCTACCCTTCTTTTACAAAACTCTCTTCTCCTTGCTTTATGGCTCAGCATCTTCCTCAGAGTGAGTTCCCAGCTTGTTTATCAAGCTAAGCAACAGAAGCTCAGGGAGAGCAAGGTGATGTTTTTCTCACCAAAGCAAGTGGGTGCCAGTCACCCTGCAGTTACTACCTCAGCCAGTTTCAGTTCCTGGTTCCCAGAAAGTTTGGAGCAGCACAACAATAAGGAAACACTGCTTTTCCTAAAGGCTATGCATAACTGTCTCAGTGTCTTGCCTCTGTGGGAAGCAGCATTTCTTGACTCCTGTTGACTACAGAATGGGGATCCAGTACCTGTTAAAAAGTGCTTGTCAAGATGCTGCACTTTCCAGCCCCTAGCCCAGCTACAACCTGATCCTAACCAGCCCTTCTGGAGTCACAAATGAACAGTAACATTCACTTCCACTTTGCCACTGCTGCATTTTCACTAGAGGGAACCTTACATTTCATTCATCACCAAAACCAATTCAAGCAACCTACTTTAACAATGCCTAATTTCCCTAATCACAGAAGTCACTTTTGAATAACAAAGGACTTGTGAACATACCTGCAGCAGAACATCAGTGAAGCTGCTGAAGCCAAAATCTTTGCTTTCCACAACAGTGTGTGCCCCCAGATGACCAATCTCAGTCTGATTTCCATGCAAAGATCTTTCTTATCCTCTTCATTCTCTTTTTCCACTGGCTGATTACCCCACCTTGCTTGAACATTCTTTTTGGCCTGCTGCAAAGCTGTACATCTCTCTGCCCTGTCAGAGCTGTAGGGCTGTCTGGGAGGAGAGCCCTGTTTCTTCGGTAGGCACTGGCTGCCCCTCTCCTCCAAGCTCCCTTCCTGATATGTGTCTCACCTGTCTCCATGTTTCTCCAGATTGCACTGAGCTTCCCACTAATACTTTCCAGGTGACTTTATTGTTTCTCTTGCCTTCTTTGGAGCAAGTTGGCAATTTGCAGGTGTGGATAGGCAAGCTCAGTGCTAGTCCTTCTTCTGAAGACCGAGGGGAACATGCAGTTGCTGATAGAAACTGATATGATGTGATTCATTAACCATAGCTGGATTCCAAGAAACTCTTTATACACATTCAGGCTAAGGCAGGCCAGCTCCAAAGCCTTGCAGGCATGTATTGAAGGGAGAAAACAAAACAAACGAAAACAAAACAAAAATCACACGGTGTGGGGGAGGAGAGCAGGGCTGAACTCTGCAGCAAGGAAGAATGTCCATCTTTGACACGCTGCAGACTCCAGACATGCAAGCACTGAGCCTTCATTAATCTGATAGGGATTTGTCTGCAAGCTGCTGCACTGAAAACGCTGGGAACCTGCAAGGTGTAAGGTAGAGGAAGTATGGAATTGTTTTAAGGTGGATATTCTCTTCCTCTCCTGCTCCTTCAGTGTCTTGCTGTGTGTTCTGGCACGGGGATGCACACCTCACCCCAGCTAACACTGGCATGTTTGGTGAGCCATGTTTTGGAGGCAATGTGTAGGCGTGTGTTGAAACATTGCAAGGAGGGGTAAATGGCATGTTAATAAATGACAGCTTAGCCACACACCCACAGACTGAAACAGCAAAGTGCCTTCCCTGACTCACTGTGAGCCTGGGCACTATGAAACAGAAAAAAAAAAGAAGGAATGAAAAAAGAGTGCCTATTCCTGCTGACAGTCTGGCATTGGTTGCTGGGATTGTGCTGACTCACCTAGCTGCACCTCCAGTCCCGCAGCAAAAAGGGACCAACAAAGACTCACAGACTCCGAGAACACCAGGTTGGAAGGGATCTCAAGGATTATCTAGCCCAGCCTTTCAGGGTAAGAACACAGTTTAAATGAGCTGGCCCAGCACCCTGTCAAGCTGGGCCTTGAAACTGCCTAACGTAGGGGAATCAAACTTCTCAGAAGAGTTCCTCATAAATATTTCCGCATCGTTATTGGGGCAGCAGATTTCCTCCTGTGGTTTGGGTTAGAGAGGAGAAATATAAATTAAGGGAAGAAATGGCACCTAACTACCTGAGTTTTGTGTTATAACACAACCTGTACACAAGTTAGGCAGCTAGTGTTCTGAGACTCTCACCCTGGTTGCTAGAGGGAGCAATCTCGCTCTTCAAAGCACTGACCAAAATAAACTCGCTCCAAAGATTTACTCCCCCTTATAATCTGTCCAGTTTGCTAAATGGAACTATACAATCACCACCTCCTTGATTTTATTCCTGTTACAGCTGCAGAGCCAACGTGTCACAGAGGCTTGAGGGTTGTTTTATTCATTATTATACAACGGGACTGAGAATTCAGAACTCGGTTGTGTCAATGCTTTAAGGACATTCTGCCTCCTGAGTTGTTTGCAGTACCTTAAACAAAAACAGCACAGGGCAAAAAAAGCTGAAATAATAAAATGATTTTAAATGTTGAAAGTTAAGGAAGCAAACTGAGAGACTCTGCTGTTGTAGAATTGTAGAATGGTTTGGGTTGGAAGGCACCTCCAAAGGTCATCCAGTCCAACCCCCCTGCAGGCAGCAGGGACATCTTCCACTAGGATCAGGCTGCTCAGAGCCTTGTCCAGCCTGACCTTGAATTTCTCCACAGATTGGGCCTCAACTACCTCCCTGGGCAACCTGTTGCAGTGTTCCAGCACCCTCATGATGCAGAACCTGTTCCTAACATCCAATCTAAATCTGCTCTTCTCTCATTTCAAACCATTGTCCCTTGTCCTATCACTGCAGGCCTTTGCAAACAGTCCCTCTGCAGCCTTCTTGTAGCCCCTTCAGGTACTGGAAGGCTGCTATTAGGTCTGCCTGGAGCCTTCTCTTCTCCAGGCTGAACAACCCCAGCTCCCTCATCCTGCCCTCGTAGCAGAGGTGCTCCAGCCCATCATTTTCATGGCACACCTCTGGACCTGCTCCATCAGGTCCATGTCCTTCCTGTGTTGAGGGCTCCAGAGCTGGACACAGTGCTCCAGGTAAAGTCTCACCGAGCAGAGCAGAGGAGCAGAGTTACCTCTCTCAATCTGCTGGTAACACTGCTTTAAATCCAAGAAGTTAGATGACAGACTTCAAAAAGAGTAAACCCACTTACATAGATAGCACTTTGACATTTAAATTCTGCCTAATTTTAAATTTGTGACACTACAGAATCCAACTTAGTGGCCTTGGAGGAGCCAAAACTCCACAACTATTTCCCTTTGTAACAAGGAAGCTCCTCAGGTACACACAGGTCTGCTCCTGTCCATACTGGACATCTGAACAGAACCACAGACTCAGAGAAAGATTGAGATGCCAGGGAACCTATGGAGGCCTCTAGTCCAACACACTGCTCCCAGTACAGCTGGCTCCACAGCCTGATCAAGATGCTCATGGCTCTGTTCAGGCAACAGGTGGAAATCCTCCAGGGAAGAATGTTCCAGTGCTAAACCACCCTTGTAAGAAGAACTTTGGTGGGGTTTTTTGTTTGTTTTTTCTTTATGGCAAATTAGGATTTTCTTTGATGCAGATGATGTGACTGTTTCCCTGTGCCCCTTGGAGAGAACTCTGTCTCTGTTGTCTCTCCAGCCCCCTCTCTACAGCTAAAATCACCAGCAAGATCCCTTTTTGGCCTCTTTGTACCAAGCTGAACAAACATAACTCATTCAGCCTCTCCTTGGATGCAATATGCTCCTCTTGGGCTTGGTGTCACCTCTCATATGAGGGACTACATCAGTGGACAGTGGTCCAGATGTTGCTTCAAATGTTTACCCAACGGTCACATCCTTGCTACTGCAGCTCACTATGCAGTTGGTCTTCATTGCCTCTTCCTGGCTCATGTTCATCTTGCTGTCCACTGGAAGCCCAGGTTCTTTTCTGCAGAGCTGCTCCCAACACAGTTAGTTCCCAGACTGGACTGATGCATGGGGTAGTTTTATCCCCCAAAGATGATCATGGTATCATAGAATCAGTCAGGGTTGGAAGGGACCACAAGGATCATCTAGTTCCAACCCCCCTGCCATGGGCAGGGACACCCCACACTAGATCAGGCTGGCCAGAGCCTCATCCAGCCTGGGCTTAAACACCTCCAGGGATGGGGCCTCAACCACCTCCCTGGACAACCCATTCCAGGGCTTCACCACTCTCATGGGGAAGAACTTCCTCCTCACATCCAGCCTGAATCTCCCCACCTCCAGCTTCATGTCCAGCCTGAATCTCCCCACCTCCAGCTTCATTCCATTCCCCCTAGTCCTATCACTACCTGAGATCCTGAGAAGTCCCTCCCCAGCCTTCTTGTAGGCCCCCTTCAGATACTGGAAGGCCATATAGCTAAAATACTACAGAAGAATACTTTGAAAGGTGAACTTCCTCTAAACTATATCCTGGGGAAAATCTTCAGGCACCATATTTACACTTGCCAACCCAGCTGGGTTAACAGAAAGCAGTTCCATTTGAGGGGTCAAAAATCTGACTTTGCCTCCCTTTCCTACTTACACAAGCCTTCAGTGATTTCAGGCTAGGAATTAATGTGACAATGGTAATCACAATTAGTGGAGTCTGAGTAATGTCACTGCTACCCACTGCTGAGCACCTGAGCCTGTCAGAAATGATGCTGACAACTCCATGCACAGTTCTACAGATGGGCTGAAAGTTTCTGTGCTCTTTTTGCTTTGCCTTTAAGTGTAATTTTGGTTTAAACTTCCTTAAAGACCCCCAGACTTAGTTTTATTTCAAAAGAATAGCCAAGGCATTTTGTGAATTAAATCCCTGTCATTTCAGGTACATGAAATCATGAACTCCTTCCAGCTGCTTCAGTGGAAGGAGAAAGAGCCCTCCAGGAGGGTGTTAGACTCTGCCTTCCTCTGCAGGTGCAGTTACATCCTGGTGCTTGATTTACATACAATCTGCAGACTGCCTTTTCTAGGGAGGAATGGAGCTGCCTGTCACTGCTGCAGGGAGGGCAGAGGCAGCAGGGGAGAGGAAAGACCTTTGCATCAGATGGTATATAAGGAACTGGATCCTGCAGGAGAGAAGAGAGGATGGTTATGAAATGCTGGAAGAAAACCTTGGCTCCAGGGACATCACAGCCAGAGGGATCCCAGACCAGGCAAGAAACAGAATCTCAGACTGAATAGCTTTGCCTCACTCCACACTCCTAGGCACTTTGCATTCTTCCTGTGACAAGTAAGATCTCATCCTTTGTAGGACATTAGCTTTGTGGTTTATTGTAAAAACTGTTCTGCAGAGCAGCTTGCCATGGCCACATCTGGGGTTCAGTTTGGAAGTTTGTTTACTTTAACTCTGATGCCCCTATGGGGCTGAGCCAGGCATGAAGATGCAAGTAGCCAAAAATGTCAGCTCCAATTTGGGAATCCTCATGTCTAAATCCTCACGTCTAATCAGTGAGCCCTTTCATCTGAAACCCAGTTTCTATATGAATTTTGTGGGGGAGGCAGAACCCAGCCAGTCCCCACCTCAAATTCCCATTCATTGGAGTCAGTTTGTAGAGCAGAAGGTCCAGGTCACTGTTTGGTTGTCCTTGTATGTAGGTGTTGATGGTCATCAAGAACCCAGCACATCCATCTGCAGCTTCTTGGGACACTCAGATCAGGAAGCAAGGTCCAGTGATGGCTCTCAAAAGCAGGACAGAGAGACTAATCAATGTAATCTCCTAAAGTGTACCTCGTGGAAGTTCACAACCTGCCCTTGGTTGCCAACCTAAGTACAGGTAAGAAGAAGCAATGAAGACCCAAGAGCTGATTTTCCTTGTCATCAATATCATGGCAAATATTCCTAGGCACAAGAAGCTTGGTGTTGAGAGTGTGCTGAATGTGACTTGAGTGGAATCAGTGATGGTTTTCAATGAAATCACCTTCCTCCCCAGGCCAGGAGCTCTGCTACACTGGTTCTATGGCACTGCGATGATATTTCCTGTGGAAATGATTGCCAGGCATCAGGTTAAATTCAGCTGTCTCCTGTTTTCCTCCCTGTAGATGCCATGTGAAGGCTGCATGGAGAGGGACAATAAGAGCACTGATGTAACCATGGAATTCCTGCTCCTCGGCTTCTCCGATCTGCTCTGTCTGCGGGTCCTCCTCTTCCTTGTCTTTTTCATTGTCCATGTGGCCACAGTGGTAGGGAACATGATGATCTTCATGGCGGTGCTTATGGAGCCTTCACGTCCTCCCATGCTCTTCTTCCTCTGTCAGCTCTCCGCCATCGAGCTCTGCTACACCTTAGTCACTGTCCCTAAGGCACTGCTCAGCCTGGCAGTGGTGGGTGGCAGCACCATTTCTTTCCTAGGCTGCGCTGCACAGATGCTCCTGTTTGTGGCACTGGGTGGGGCTGAGTGTCTCCTCCTGGTAGCCATGTCCTACGACCGCTACCTGGCCATCTGCCAGCCACTCCACTACGGGGTTGTGATGAGCCAGGGGCTGTGCCTCAGGCTGGCTGTGGCATGCTGTCTGGGGGGGTGTGCTGTGGCCCTGGGGCTCACAGTGGCTGTTTTCCGCCTACCCTTCTGTCGGCCACTTCGCATCAACCACTTCTTCTGCGACATCTCTGCTGTGCTGCACTTGGCCTGCACACAGAGCTACAGCACTCAGCTGCCCTTGCTGGCTGCCTGTGTGCTCCTCCTGCTGCTCCCCTTCCTCCTAATCCTGACCTCCTATGGTTGCATTGCTTCTGTTTTGTTACATGTCCCTTCCTCTGTGGGAAGGGGCAAGGCCTTTTCCACCTGCTCTTCACACCTGTGCCTCACCTTGCTGCACTATGGCTGTGCCACCTTCATGTACATTCGCCCCAAGTCTAGCTACTCACCAGCTCGAGACAAGATGGTGTCTCTGGTCTACACCAACATCACTCCATTTCTGTATCCCCTAATTTATGGCCTGAGGAACAAGGAAATCAGAGGGGTCCTCAGGAAAATGCTGAGGAGGAAGAAAATGGCTCAGCTGCACTAGGTAGTGTGAGAGCTCTGCCGTGTGTGCTTGGGATGTTTTAGCAGAACAAATGAATGCTTGCTGGAAAACAGCCCCGTAACCACCACGTTAGGACCAGATTCTCTGCAGACACCACCACAGCAAACATCCAGTCAAAATTCAACATACACTGATGACACAGAGACATCTCTGCTTAAAAAAAACAACCAACAAACAACCCCCCTGAAAACCCCAGCACAACACTTCACCCAAAGGCAATTGCTTTCATGGATTGTGAGGAATCATAGAATCAACCAGGTTGGAAAAGACCTCAGAGATCATCAAGTCCAACCTGTTACCTAATAGCTAACACCTCATGACAACTAAACCATGCCTTCAAGTGCCACATCCAAGAAGACCTTTGGTCAGTTTCTGGTTTCACTTTTGTGACTTCATGCATACTTTTATCTGTGTTCTGCTCATCTCAGCACAACCAGATCAACAGAAAATTACTTAAAGCTCCTGTAACGGTTCCATTATTTTTCTTCCAGGTGAACATAGAAAATGGAAACTGGGTAATTTTACCAGCCCCAAAATTCTAAAGGGGTTATTGGAAGGTCAGAAAAAAGCCCATGCCTAGAAAGAAATAGAAATTGAGCTATAGTCTTCTCCAAATTTAGCAGAAGGCTGCAGTCCAGCATCCCCAGCACAAAGACATGGAACTACTGGAGCAGGTACAGAGGAGGCCATGAAGATGATCACAGGGCTGGAGAACTTCCCCTATGGGGACAGTCTGAAGGAGCTGGGGCTGTTCAGCTTGGACAAGAGAAGGCTCCAGGGAGACTTTAGAGCTAGAGCAGCCTTCCAGTACCTGAAGGGGGCCTACAAGAAAGCCAGGAAGGGACTTTTTACAAGGGCTTGTGGTGATAGGACAAGAAGGGATGGATTGAAGCTTGAGGAGGGCAGATTGAGACTGGAGATTAGGAAGAAATTCTTTCCAGTGTTGGTGGTGAGACACTGGAACAGCCTGTCCAGGAGGTCATGAATGCCCCCTCCCTGGAGGTGTTCAAGAAATAATCAGAAAACCAATGTGGAATCGAGGAATGAGATGAAGCTCCATGCCAGCTGGTTGGTTTCAGAGTCAGTTTCAATTCACCTTGCAATCATCTCCACATCAAAAAGATGCTATTAATAATTCTAGCATTGCATCCCTAACCTAAGGCTCTTGTCTCTGAAGATCTTGCCATGCCCCCTTGACTTCACCTGCCTGAGTGCAAAGGTCTGAGGCAGCCTGGTTTTACAGACTGCAGTGTGACTGTCTGCTTCTTCAGATCTGCAGGTAAAACTGAGGGAAGGTCCAGATGGCTCAGCAGCGACGGACTCTGGACTAGTCACAGCTGCAAATCAGGTCTCCTAAAACCTGTATCATCTTTTCTGGTGGTTTTGGCCTACAAATTGCTCTCAGCATTCATTTTAGGTTTCATGTTTTGATTTAATTAAGAATTCAAGTTTCAAAAATCAAGCAGGAAGCTGAAGTGAGAACAGAGTTGACAGTGAGCTGACAGTGACCTACCACCATCAATGCCCTCTTTCTACCTGCAAGACAGTGAGGTGTCTGATTCAAATATCTTCTCTTGGTGCCAACACTAAAAGCACTCAGGATGAGCATGGGTGGTTAACAGTGACCAGTGGCAACTATTTTCTGCACAGGATAGCAACACCATGATGAAGCCCCCAAAGCAACGAATAAGCGCACTCTGTGTTTAGATGGTGGAGGCAACTGTAATTTTTCAAGGAGGGGACCATAAGAACACTGCAGATTTGAAACAGACATAAAGCTTTAAAAAAAAAATAAATCAATTAAATCCCCCAGAAATGAAAATATTAACTCAGACATTCACCTGCCAGGGTAAAAGAAGGAATTTACCATCACACCACCAAACTGGCTGGCAATACGGCTGGTTACTGCATGTGATGAGCGCTAATGACTTCTCTGGTGGGGTATTTTCACACTTCAGCACAATTAAACCAAGAGTGGGAAAGAGCAGCTGGAAAACATGAGTGAGTGACATACTACAGAGGGGAATGTATTTGTTATAGAGACTACTATTGCTGTATTTTGAGTTGCAAATATTAGAATCCCGTTTTTCTCCAACCTAGCTGAAGAAGTCATGAGCATCTCGATGAGAAGTAAAATGTCTCTGGGTCAGATGTTAGGGTTCCCACAGAAAGGCCAGGTACTAAACCAATTTTAACAGCTTAACCCAGTAGATGGTAGGAACGTGTTTTCTGCAGAAAGATTGTCTGAAGTCAGCTGTTAGAAATATTCTAAGGTAATTGCTGATGCAGTAGAGACAGAAAACTCTCCAAGATAATGAAGGAAACACTGGAATATTAAAATGTGGTCATGGAGGTGAGAATAAGAGAGCAAGAGCATGAATTCTCTTCAGAGAATGAAACATCACAAGAGAGCAGCCCCTATGCTCTACAGAGCTGCCATAGATTGTTTTTCTTATGGCTGTAGAGACAGTGGCTAAAAGGAGTGAACCAGGAGCCACAGAACAAGGGGGTGCGGGGGAAACCTGAAAGGGATAAATTCCACTACTGCAAATTCAAGATACAGGATGTAGACAAGGGAACCTTACACTAGTGCTGCAGTGGAATGGTGGGCATAAAAATCAGAGACTTAGCACCACAGCCTGAGAAAGAGCACTTTAGACAAGAGTGAAGTGGAATAAATTGAAGATAGAACTACTGTGAATTACATTAACACCTGAATCATCTGTACTAGATATTTTACTTCATATGCTGTGTCAAATTTAAAGCTTAGTATTTTAACTATTTGCTCTCAGATCTCTCTTGCCTGTGTTCAGGCTTCTTGGGACAGCTTTTGGTTTTCCACGATGTATGATTAGACAATCACAGAACTCACCAAAAGATACAAGGGACCTCAGAGAGTTTGTACTCCCAACTCCTGCTCACAGCAGGGATGACCCCAGAAGTAGGTACGTTGCTGATGGCTGCGTCCTTCTGAATCTGGAACACATCCAAGGGTGGAGATCCCCCAGCTTCTGTAGGCAACCTAACAAAGTCCTTCCTTTAACCTTCCTTAGGGAGGAGGAGGAAGAGAGCAAGAAGAATGCAGCCTTACAGCAAGCGGAGTAACAATGGCATCTGTATTTTATGGGCAGGGGTGCAATAGCTGTGTATGGGTGGGAAGTGACATCCTTGATGAATGCCATAAGACGCTACAAAAGCAAGTAGTTCTGTATTGATGTCCCTCAGGAAGGAGCCTAAGAGTCCCGTGAGGTTTTCCTGCACAGAGAATCCTTCTGTTGCAGTTCCTCTACATTACTTTTTCACTGCAAAGCAGGCACTTTCCATCAGTGCTGAGGCGCAGAATCCTGCCCGGTGAGGTGTGCTGGCTGTGGCTCTGCACCACGCTGCTCAGCCAGGGGAGGCACACGGACACGGCGCGCAGATGGAGTTCCTCAATTCCTCCTGCCAGGCCGCCTCCGCCTTTTCCCCGCCTTAGCACGGCGAGAAGTGGAAGGAGCAGTCCCTAACGCAGCGTCTGGGCTCTTTTCAACCCTAAAAGTCACCACTGCGCCTCGGGGTGGGGGTGTGAAGCCCGGGCCCGCCCCGGCCCGGAGCCCCGTCTGGGTCAGCCCCTGGCAGCTGCCCGCGGCCGGCCGCGGCGAGGCGGGAGCGGAGCCCGTGGCGAGGGCTGTCCAGGAGGTGGCAATCGGGAGCCTCTGACGGGACTGGAGCAAAGGTGGAGGGAGGCTCCCGGGAAAAAGGTGGCTGCCTTTAAGGTGGGTTTATTTGCCTGCCAGATGGGAAGTCTGTGACCAGCCCCTTTAAAACAGGTAAAGGCAGTAAGGCTTCTCCACCCACTTGCCTTGATCTTTCATCATAACTGTGGGCCAGGCAGGGAGGTTCTGCAATGCGTGCGCTCCGGCGAGGAGGCTGCAGGAGAGGTTCATGCACTGCAGGCAGGAGCCAAGGCTCAGAGGCCTGAGCCGGGAAGGCAGGCAGGGCTTGGGAGCCAGTCCCCGTCTCCAGCCAGCATGGAGCTGAGGACCAGAAGGAGCAGGATCAAGCTCTCAGTCGGGCTCCTTCTCTTTTGGGCTCTCTTTCCTCCCGAGGTGCCTGGGAAAGAAGGTAAGTGTGGGACCAACTGGTCCCTCTGCCTGGGGGCTTGGGCGGGTCGGCTGAGTGCCCTCTCTAAGGGGCAGGGAACAGGGTCTGGCCCACATGCGTGGGGCACCAGGGGCATCACAGCCCATCCAGTGGCAGCTGGAGAGGAACTGGCGTGTGTCAGGAGGGCAGGCTAGTGTTGGGGGATGAAGGCTATAAGCAAACCCCATCCAAATCTTGGTGGCTCGGTGAAGGGAGCCCAGGTATGTTCTTGCTCTCCCTCTCCACCCGCTCTCAGTCGAAGCACAAATGCCTCGGAATACTCCGTGATCCAAGAGAATTCTGCCTCTGCCTTAAACACATGCGTTGCAGACAACAAGTTTAAACACAAACTGAGAAAGTTTCCCCCCCCTCCCCCCCCAGGGCTTCCTCGGGAAGCCCTCTTGGGAGTTAACCCTTATGAGCAAGAGGACAGTCATTTTTCCAGTGCTGGAAGGTGAGGCAGGCCCTTCCACCTACCCCACTGCACGAAGGGAGAGCTAGGGTTTACAGTTCCCTTTTCCACCTCTTCAGAATGCTTCCCTTCTCTGTTCAACTCAGTCCATTTGATTTGCTGTAGTGCTCTTGTTTTCTTCCATTTTGAGAATTGCACAATGGTTATGAAACAGCTGGGAATGAGAATTTTTAAGAGAGGTGAGGAAGAGTAAATTTTTGTTCCATTCCCTGCCTTCTACTGCAGTTGGTTCTTGCCAGAGACTTCTAGTCTCTGTTTTGCAGAGACTTTTTCCATCCCAAGGACAGCTCTCTCATTTGCTGCTCCAGGCTCTCAATCAAGAGCACTTAGTCAAAAGCAGCAGTTCATTTCAGACTTTGCAGGTGCTGAGTGCCCTTTTGGAGCATTCTTGACGTGCCTGTTCGTACTGAGGACCTAGCAGACGCTGTGGAGAAGGCCAGCCTAAGTGAGCAGTAATGTAAGGCATGCAGGCCCTGGTTTCCCGAAGTGTGTGACCAGTAGCTGGCAGCAACACTCAGGGACTTCTCTGCCAGCTTCTCCTCTATCTCAACCATCGCATTTGGGCTGTGTCTGTCATCCACTCTTCCTTAATGTGTCTATCTGTGAACAGCTCATTTCCTTGGCGTCTTCTCTTATCTGAAGTCTTTCTTCTTTCTGGGGAGACCTCCCTTGTGGCTGGACAGTCATATGGCATTCCTAGCAGTGAAGCTGTAGATCAAAGAGCTGAGCCCCCTGAGTACTCATATTCCCTGCACACTTGTAGTCCTGTTGACTCCATTCTTCCTTTCTTTGGGGAATCCCTGTTGTGGATTTCACTTTGAGAGTTACTTTTCGAGAGTGAACTTTGCCCCCTCCAGTGGGCACTGTGCAGCTGCTGCTGGCAATGCAGTGGCATGGCACATGGATTCTGCCAGGTTCCCATCCTGGCCGCTTCCGAGTTCCTTCTCCCTTGCTCTGCTAGAACTTGCCGTGCAGTCCTTCTCACTGCTTTAGGCCTGAAGTGTGTGGGATAGATATTATCTGGGTGATGGTTCTGGAAGGACAGGCTACCTCACCCTGGGAGCTTTTGGAGCTAACAACATACAAACAGTATCTCCAATAGAGAGATTGAGAGCAGAAGGGAAGTGAGTGAGGAGCCTTGTCTGGACAGGGATTCTGTGGCTAGGGAGGTTTTGCCATATGACCATGCTGTGAACACTGCAAACTTGCAAAACCTGGATTCCTGCTTTTACCTGCTCCCAAGCCTGAAAAGGTGTTTCAGAGGTGAGAACAGCAGTGCAATCCCTCTTATCTCTGATTCTGGGCCCACAGCCTGCTTCCTCATTCCACAGGACTCTTGCTGATCTGCACTTTATAATCTATTACCTGCAGCTGGCAGCAGGATTTCCAAAGCGGTCAGATGAGGGGGAGGGAATGTGGTTCTTTAAATGTCACTGATACATTCCCCCCTTCTTCCCTTCAGCTTCAAATTCTTTCCTGAGATGTTTAGAAATTACCTTTCTGAATACACCTCTCATAAAGGGAATCCCAAGGAATTTTCCTTGTTTCCTGTGTTCTCAAGCTGAGGCTGCAGTAAGTGCATGCAAAGCAGCAGTCCATGCTGTCTGATGCAGCTATAAAGGTGCACATCCAGCAGTGAGATTGACTCCCAACTCCTCTCTTTCTGTCTGCCTACCAACTGGTACACTTTCAACTTTAACTCTTCAGATCAAGACTAGAGGGCAAGCTCTGCCTGTGTTTTCCAATGTCTTTGAGTGCTAAAGATGAATGCTGCTGAATTTCTCTTTGTCACGAGCCTGCAGGAGCCAAGGCTTCCCACAGCCACGCAGGGTGGTTCTGCAGGAGGTGACAATGCCTGGAGTCCTGGGGAGGAGAGGGTGAAATGATTTCTAGGCCACCATCAGATGGTGGACAGCCTCGATCAGAGGTAGAGGCCTCAGCAGTTGGAAAACCTGATGCATCTCATGGCTTTTTGGTACTGTGACAGTGGAAGGCCATTTCTATAACTGCACACTGCCTCTGTGCTTTCCCTCTGTTTCCAGCACTGAATAGCACCTCTGGGTGAGACTGATCTTTTGTGTTGGTAATTTGTTCACATGCCTTCTTCTGCATCCATTTTGTCTGCTGCCTTGCTGTTCAGTTGCTAATGCTGGGTTCCCATTTCAATAGGCTTCAGCCTCCTGCTCCCATTCTGGGCAGCTTTAGGAAGCTGAAAATTTTGCCAGGGCTGCATTTTTCAGATGTGTGTGGGTATGACTTGAGAGGAGGATGGAAGGGGAGAGGGTCTCATACACAAGGAAAGCCTTTTAACTCCCAACTAGCTGCACTGTCTTCCCATGCTTCCTCTAGCCATGCTTTTTGAAGGTGGAAGTTTGCAAAGGATGTGGAGGGAGGCAGTGTAGGCTTTGTCTTCCGTGGCAAAACAAGGATGGAGCCATTCAATGGGCCATGAGTTGGTTCACTCTTTTTTTTGTTTTGTGTTTTATTTTATCTTCAGTGGATCTGCTGGACACAAGCACTGCACAGGGTGAACTGGGCTGGCTTCCAGACCCTCCAGAAGTAGGGGTGAGTACACACATTTAAGGATGTAGAGCTACTGGGAGTATTCAATGATAGAAAAACATAACACCAGTTGTAATTTCACCCTGACTCCCAAGATCAGACTTCTGCAGCTCCCTTTCCTGAACATTGTATGCTTTTTAAGTGTCTCTACCTTGCAGCCCTTTCCCACCCCCCTGCAGCCTCACCCACCAGCCAGTAGTGTAAGGATTGATGCCTCATTAACTTTCAGTAGTAGTTCTGATATCTGTTGACTTACAGTAGCTCAGTGATTAAACATGTCCTTGAAATCTTTTGTTTACCCCAAGTAATAAAACTTGGTGGAGGGAAAAAACCCAAATCATCACCCATTTTATTCACTCTAATATGATGCAAATACATCTGATGTCTCCATGCCTGGGCAGATAGCCATGGCAGAGGTACTTCTGTCTCCAGGGCTCTCAAGAGCTTAAAGTCTTTGTCTGTATAAGGTTGTTCTGTGTTTTTTTTCCTCTTGAGTACTAACCTGAATGATTCAGTTACATGTGTTTTAACTTTGCAGAAGAAATAACTGTTAAGTCATGAGGCAGCAGTCTGGCCTGCTAGCTGGGCTGAAAGGTTCTAGGACTTTCTACCCAGCCATAATGCTGTATTTGGCCCACACAGCTGATGAGAGAGGCATTTCCCTTTGTTTCATGACTGTGAAATTGAGTTGATGGAAGTGCTTCAAAGTCTTTCACTTCTGAAACCACTATAAAATCTGACCCAAAAAGACAGATGAGCCCTGAGCTATTTTTATCCAAGTACAGCTATTTTGTGTGAAGTACAGCTGAGTAGTGCTTGCAGCATCACCACCCATGGTAGCCAAGATGGTTTCCTTTGTTACAGCTGTACTGTGGGAGTGGTGGAAAGCAGGCACAAAGAGAAGGGAATTGAAGGACTGCACTGCAGTGGTTAGAAGGGCACATGTTAATGCATAGCTCCAGCTCCTCATCCATGCTCTTATCTTCCTAGCAAGCCCCAAGCTTTCCTGGGAAGTCTTCACCTTTGCTGCTTATAAAGTAGAGCTGGGTTCAACCTGTTTCTAACTCATTTTCATAACTTTTCTCTGTAATATGCTGTGGCTTGCAGCTCAGAAGGCTAACCTGTGCTGTATCAAAAGAAGTGTGGCCAGCAGGACAGGGAGGGGATTCTGCCTCTGCTCTGGTGAGACCCCACCTGCAGCACTGCCTCCAGTTCTGGCACCCCCAGTGTAAGAGGGACATGGAGCAGCTGGAAAGGGTTCAGAGGAGGCCACAAAGATGATCAGAGGGCTGGAGAACCTTCCCTGTGAGGACAAGCTAGGAGAGATGGGGCTTTTCAATCTGGAGAAAAGAAGGCTCCAGAGAGACCTTCTAGTACCTGAAGGGGGCCTACAAGAATGCCAAAAAGGGACTTGTTACAAGGGCTTGTAGTGATAAGGAGGGAGGGAATATATTGAATCTTGAGGAGGGCAGAGTTAGACTGGAGATTAGGAAGAAATTCTTTACAGTGAGAGTGGTGAGACACTGGAACAGGTTGCCCAGGGAGGTTGTGTGGATGCCCCCTCTCTGGAGGTGTTGAAGGCCAGGATGGATGAGGCCTTGAGCACCCTGGTCTAGTGGAAGATGTCCCTGCCCGTGGCAGAGGAGTGGCACTGGATGATCTTTAAGGCCCACTTCCAACCTAAACTATTCTATGAATTCACCCCAGCCTCCTCCTCCTCCTGCTGCTGTTGTTTCTGGGTGAGCTAGGGCCAGACAGTGAGGTTCTGTATGGGCATAACTGACTTTTGTTTCATTAGTGTGGCTACTTTGGCTGTTAATTATTAGTAATTAGTATTAGTATGCCCTACTCAAAAGAGGTGCACTAGTAAGACATAGATCATATTTTGCCCAGTGTTCCCCTTGTTGTCCCCATCAGCTGTCTCTCTGGTAATTCAATGCAGATCTAGGCTCCAGGCATGCTCAGGATGCAGTCTGCCTCTTTAAGAGATGGAAAAACCTACTGAGAAGTCCAAAATAAGCTAACAGAAATCAGACAAACCCCATGGGAAGAGTGTCTCCTTTTTGCACAGCAGGTTCTCAGCAGTGCTAGGAGTTGGCCAACCTTCCTGTTGGGGCTAAAACTGCTTTGTAAAATACCTGTCTTTGAACTACAGTAGCTGGAGCTGGGAATTGTAGAAGATGCTGGAAAACAGGGCCTGAGAGCAATCTGAACTAACAGATCAGGATACTGGTAACTGATAAATGAACAGATGTTCATCTGTGGATGAACAGGAGGTGAAGAACAGATTCCTGATGATGCAGGGACTTACCTAATGACAGTCACTGTTAAGTGGAAGGCTGACAAACTGCCACAACCAAAAGGGGAACAATGCTCAAGTCTCTTAGAATTACAACTTTGAGCATCTGTTCCTGAAACTTCTTTTTCCAAAATGAAGAAGGAAATGTGTTTACAAGAGAGCTAAGAGTCATTCAGAGGGGCTTTGTCACAAAAGAACTAAGATCAAGGCTGCACAATCTGACTGGCATGGTCACTGACAGGCTGGACACATCTGAGCTGTATTGCATTCAGAGTTGAAGGCTTTATGAGGACAGGCTGAGGGAGGTTGTTCAGCCTGGAGAAGAGAAGGCTCCAGGCAGACCTAATAGCAGCCTTTTAGTACCTGAAGGGGGCTACAAGAAGGCTGCAGAGGGACTGTTTACAAAGGCCTGCTGTGATGAGGGGCAATGGTTTGAAATGAGAGAAGAGCAGATGTAGATTGGATGTGAGGAACAAGTTCTGCATTATGAGGGTGGTGAACACTGCAACAGGTTGCCCTGGGAGGTAATTGAGGCCCCATTCTTGGAGATGTTCAAGGTCAGGCTGGACAAGGCTCTGAGTGACCTGATCCTAGCAGAGGATGTCCCTGCTGCCTGCAGTGGGGTTAGACTGGATGACCTTTGGAGGTCCCTTCCAACCCAAACCATTCTGTGATTCTGTGATCTCATGCAACACTGCTGCTTGTACTTTCCCTCACATGCCAGAGCTCTCCCATATGTGAGCTGGAGTGGTGTCAAAGTGCTTATCACACTGGGGAGGAATTTGCTATGTGGAATTTTCATGCTTTATATGGACACAGTCCCTGAGTCATAGCTCAGGGAAGGTTGGCTAGTTCTGTGGAGGTGGAATTATGCTTTTTTTTCTCCTTACTTTTAGCCAATGACAATGGATGAAGTGGCTTGCCATGTGTGATTGTTTCATGGTCAGACCCCCACCTCACCATCATCTAACAAATGTCTTGATATTTTTTTCCCCATCTTTGAAGTGTTCAGACATCAGTACCAGCTGGGCATGGGGAGGTGTATGACAGGACTGGTGGTAGATTCCCATTTCTTTGCATATATCAAAGAGCGAATGAGGGTCACTTTGAAGGTGTCAGGAGTCCACAATTTACTTGCTTTGACGTTTCTTTAAGGCTTCCATGCTGCATCAACAGCCTTGCTACTTCAATTGATTTCAAACATCAGGGAATCAAAGAATGGTTTGGATTGGAAGGGAGTTCTAAGGTCTTCTTGGAGCCTTCTCTTCTCCAGGCTAAACAACCACAGCTCCTGTCCCTATAGCAGAGTTGCTCCAGCTCTCTGATCATCATGGCCTCCTCTGGACCTGCTCCATCAGGTCCATGTCCTTCTTGTGTTGGGGGCTCCAGAGCTGGACACAGCACTGTGGGTGAAGTCTCAGCAGAGCATAGAGGCAGAATCACCTCTCTCCATCTCTGGCCATGCTGCTTTTGATGCAGCCCAGGATGCCATTTGGCTTCTGGGCTGCAAGTGCACATTGCTGGCTCATGTCAGCTTCTTATCCAGCAGCAGTCCCAAGTCCTCTTCTGCAGGGCTGCTCTCAATCTCATCACCCCCAGCCTGGATTGATACCAGGGGTTGCCCTGACCTAGGTGCAGGACCTTGCACTTTGCCATACTGAACCTCATATTATCCTCAGCCCACCTCTCCAGCCTGTCCAGGTCCCTCTTCATGGCATCTCACCTTTCAGACTTAAGCACACCACTCAGCTTGGTATCATCTGCAGACTTGCTGAGGGTGCCTCAATCCCTCTGTCTCTATCATTGATGAAGAGAGTGAAGAGCACTGGTCCTAGTACAGACCCTTGAGTGGGTATATATGAATATATACATAGTGATATGTGAAACAAGTGTGCTGAAATAGGTAGGTGAAATGTTGGGCTAGAGTATCCTTATCCATCACCTAGCAGCATCTGTTGTGACCAGAGCTGTCGTCATGCAAGACCTTAATGTGGTCAGACAGTCCAGAGGATGAGCAGACAGCAGAAGCTGGGTTTGATAAACAGGTTCTGCAATTAATGTGCTGCAGCTCTTGGCTCATGTTAGTACCTTATCTCCCCAGAAGAACTTGGCTACAAGTTCAGTTGGAAGGAGATGAGTGGGATGGAGACCTTTGTGTTAGTGCCCTACAGGACAGGTAATTACATAATGTAGTTGCTCCTCCCTGAAAATAATCAATGGATCATTGTGGGGAAAAATCCATCATCCCACCCTGGAAGGTACTGCAGAGAAGTAAACATCATTCCATGTGCAGTTGCCTTGAAGACTCCATGATGATTAAACTGAAGTTCCCTGACCACTGCTGAATGATAAAAGCATTAAAAGCAGTCTCCTTGCTGTTCTCAGCTCTAGTTATAGGACTCCTGAAGTTAGATGTCTAGATGTCACCACACTTCTTTCATCATTGTCATTAAATTGTCTTCCATGCCAGCAAAAGACCTTGCAAGAATATTGAGAAACTTCCAGTGAAGGGTCACAGGAGCTTCATCCTGGAGTACTGCCAGAGCACCACTGTGAGGCTACTGGTTTTGACTGGCTGCTCTGGGTTACTGACTGACAGGTTTTTGTCAGCTGTGTTGTAGCTGAAGAGAAGCTGCTCATCACACCATGGCAGGTGCCAGCATGATGTGTCTGTTATCACAGACTGCTCTCTGAGGTGCTGTTCTAAGAATACTCAGCTGGGCTTGTGATACACAACTGCCTTCAACTCTGAATCTGTTGCAGGAAGGGATTTTTGATCATGATAGCATGCAATGCTGCTGTACCAAAGATACTCCACAGGCAAAAGTGCTGCCAGGGGTAGAAAACAAAACTGTTAGGGAGAGACCCTATGGCAGCCTTCCAGTACCTGAAAGGTGCCTTCAAGAAAGCTGGGAAGGGACTTCTTACCAGGGCTTGTAGTGACAGGATGAGAGGGAATGGGTTAAAACTTGAGGAGGGCAGATTTAGACTGGAGATAAGGAACAAATTCTTTACAGTGAGACACTGGAACAGGTTGCCCAGGGGGATCATGAATGTTTCCCCCACCATGGAGGTGTTCAAGGCCCAGTTGGATAAGGCTTTGAGCAACTTCTACTAGTGGAAGGTGTCCTTGCCCATGGCAGGAGGTTGGAGCTAGATGATCTTTAAGGTCCCTTCCAACCTAAACCAATATATGAATATTAGCTGAATCTGTAATCTACAACTGCCTTCAACGCTGAACCTATGGCAGTGTAGGGACTCCTGGCCTCTTGCAGTGGAGACATGCATCTCAGTTCAGGAGCTTTAAGCCTACTGGCGAGATGCTTCCCTTGTTATTCCTTCTTTAGATCTCCTAGAAGTATCACAGAAGGGTGGGGGGTTGGAAGGGACCTATGAAGATCGAGTCCAGCCTGCTGCTAGAACAGGATCACATGGAATAAATCACACAGGAACACTTGCAGTTAGGTTTGGAATGCCTCCAGAGAAGGAGACTCCACAGCCTCTCTGCCTAGCCTGGTCCAGCACTCTGCCACCCTCAAAGTGAACAATTTTTCTGTACGTTTACCTTTCCCCAAGGATCTGCAGGCCACACATTGGAAGCCACTGTGCTAAGCTAATGTTAAAGCAAATGAAACTGTGGTCAGGGCAGGCAGGCTGTTCTGTGAGAGGCATGTCCCTGGCAAGGAGACTCCAGGTGTCCTGGAGATGAAGACCTTTTCCAACCCAAAGCATTCTATGATTCTCTTCTGTGATTCTGTTGATGCCTGTAGAGTCTGAGGAAGTATCACAGAATTACTGAGGCTGGAAAAGACCTCTGAGATCATCAAGTCCAGCCTATGACCTAACACCACCACAGCAGCTAAACCAGGCCACCAAGTGCCACATCCAAGCTTTTGTTAAAGTCCTCCAGTGGTGGCGACTGGACTATCTCCCTGGGCGGTCCATCCCAGTGCCTAATCAGCCTTTCTGTCAGGAAGTGCTTCCTAATATCCAACCTAAGTAGCTCCCAAGAAGACATAAAAACTGTCTCAGATTGTTTCCATCCTATTCATTATGGCAGATCCTAGGAAAAGTAGCCCACAGATAGCTGGAGGTGTCACAGGTTGTCCTAGGCAGGGTCCTTGATAGAGGCCTAACCTAGAGAAGGCTTGTTTGTAGACAAAGCAGAGCAAGTTTCCTTAAGCTTCAGAGCCTCAAAGTGTATGCTCAGACCAGAGCTGCTCAAGGCATATGTTGGAAGGCTTGTACCTCCTCTTATCTTTGGGTTTTCACTTGTGTGGCAGACCAAACCAACACTGTTTGCTACAATATCTGCTGAGGCCCCTACAGATTGTCATTCAGGTCATTTGGAACTTCCTCCAGAAAGGCAGCTTGTCTCCAGCACTTTCTTTATACTGAATCCAACCAAGCAATGGAAGGAAAGCTGCCTTTCTGCTTCCCAAGCTTGCAGTGTTATGAGGTTACTGAGATACAACTTTGGCTTTGAAGTTGTCATTCATTTAGCACTAATTGCTGTGCTGGAATTATGTTGCTCTGTATTCCACCACCACACCAGGGCTTCCAAGAAGAAACCCGTGCACTAAAGTGCCTGTGTTAGTTTGTGGGTTCCTGAGGAGTACAGAACAGCCTTTTGTTCTCAAATTCACTGCCAACATCCTTAGACATTTTAGAAAGCCAAGTTACTAATTTATGGCCCTCTCCTCTTTTGCCTTTTTAGCAATTTTTTAAGAATTCTAAAAGGCTTTAAAAGTTTTAAGACAGATTTAAAGGTAGTTTAAACTTAAAAACTAATTTAGATTTAAAAGAGTTTAAAAAGGATTTTAAAGACTCAAAGAACTCCTTGGCTTACCTGGAGCAGGCAATTGGAGTAGATGATTGGAGACAGGCAGCATAGCTTCACCCAGGGCAAGTCCTTCCTGATGAATCTGGTGGCTTCCTACCATGGTGGACAAGGGAAGACCAACAGATGTCATCCCCACTGGACTTCTGTAAAGTGTTTGTTACAGTCCCCCACAACATCCTTCTCTCTAAGCTGGAGATTGGATTGGATGGGTGGACTGTGCAGTGGACAGGGAATTGGTTGGATGATCACATCCAGAGGGTAGTGGGCAACAGCTCGATGTACAGATGGAGAAGGTGACAAGTGGTGTACTGGGACCAGTCTGTTCAAGACCTTCATCAATGATACAGATTGAGGCACCCCCAGCAAGTCTGCAGATGATACCAAGCTGAATGGTGTGGTTGGTAATACTGAAGGATGGGATGGGTGCCATGCAGAGGGAGCTGGATGGGCTGGAGATGTGAGCTGAGGAGAACCTCATGAGATTCAGGAAGGCAGAGTGCAAGTTCCTGCACGTAGGTCGTGATCTAGTAGAAGATGTCCTTGCTGACTGCAGGGGGCTTGGACTAGATGACCTTTGGAGGTCCCTTCCAACCCAAACCATTCCATGATTCCAAGGGTCTTTTCCAGCTTAGTCTTTCTGCAGCTGTGACTCTCACAAGCCAGTTCTCTGTAGTATCACAAACACACAGTGCAGTCACTGCTGACACGAGCAGCTCTGACTCGCACTGTCCTGCATTCCTCCTAGGTGAATCTTCCTCATCCTCTGGCTAAACTGAGGAGTGGAGCAAGGATACAGGAATTGCATGGGTAGGAAGTTACATTATCAAACAAGGTCGATTCAGTGTCAGACAAGCTGGAGAGCCAAGTAATTAATATTGATCAGGCTGGACTTTGCCACAGCTGTTTATTAAGAACATGGCATTAAATATTAGCCACAGCTGTTTATTAAGAACATGGCATTAAATATTAGAGACATACACTTTGATTCTCCAGCAGAGTCTCTGAGGATGGGAGAGAGTTGCCTAGCAACTTCTGGGCTCATCAGTCTTTCATTAAGTGTTGTATGTAACAGTTTTCCTCCACTCCTTTGAATTTAAAAGCTTTACTCAATAATGAAGTCTGAGGCATATTTAACAGGAATTCCACATTGTTAGCATAAATAATATCCTCATGTTATATCCTTCACCCGTCAGCAGGAGAGTCTAGAAAACCAACTCCCTTGTTACTTCTTTGCATGTTAAACTGTGCACTAGTCAGTTCCAAGCATCCTTCCCCTGAAGAGTTCAGTCTGGAAGAAGCTGGGCTGAGAGGAGATGAGAAATGTAGGAGCTAGCAGCTGGATTTTTTTTCCCAGCAGTAGAGTTTAAAGGAAGTTTTTCTGCTAGAGTAGTCACTATTGAAAAGGAAATTTTCCTTCCTTTTATTCACTTAAGTTTTGAAAATGGTATATTCAGGACATAGAATCATAGAATCAACAAGGCTGGAAAAGACCTCAGAGATCATCAAGTCCAACCTGTCACCCAAGACCTCATGAGTACCAGACCATGGCAACAAGTGCCATGTCCAGTCTCTTCTTGAACACCTCCAGGGACGGTGACTCCACCACCTCCCTGGGCAGCACATTCCAATGACGAACGACTCGCTCGGTGAAGAACTTTCTCCTCACCTCGAGTCTAAACTTCCCCTGGTGCAACTTGAGACTGTGTCCTCTTGTTCTGGTGCTGGTTGCCTGGGAGAAGAGACCAACCCCCTTCTGGCTACAACCACCCTTCATGTATCACAACAGCTCATGTCTGTTGGAGAGATAGACAAAACCTATTTGCTAGTGACACTTGTCTGTGGTACTGCTTTAGGAGAAACTGCTGATGGAAACTTACCTAGTTCATGGCCTTAAAGTGGAGTTATGCCTTTCCCACCGTCTCAGGGGAGGCAGACACACAAGGAAGAATGCTTCTAAAAGCCAGTCCTACCATTGGCACTTCCTCATGAAAGCTACTTTGCTTTTAGTCTCCTTTCTGACTTCAGTGTTGTGAATTCAGTTCTGCAGCACTTTCCAGATTTTCAATGCACTAGTGCCAGAGGTGATTAAGTGGTTGCCTCTTCTGCCTGATCAGTTGGAACTGATCTCTCTTCCTATCCGAAGTGCTTTGACCTCTGGTATGTGAAATGAGTGTAAATCCTGTGTGGTGCTGGTATATGCCAGCTGGATCAGATTAAGAAGGTGGGGTAACACTGGGGACTAATTACATGGAGAGAAAGGAAACAAGAAGGGGCACATAGATACCATCTGCAGAACTTCCTGAGAGAAGTCTGCTAGTAATGGGCTTAGGTAACTGGCTGAAATCAGCCCGACAGGAGCTTGTGCTAAAGGTAGCTTGGAGAGAGCATTCAGATAGTTTTCAGAGTGGGGCTGCACAGGAGGTGTGCTCTAAATCATGGTATAAGAGCAGGGCCTACTTTGGCACTCTGAGGATTCATCTCTTGTGTTCAGCTAGCAGAGTGACCTGAGCTATGGGATGAGAAGCTAGGAGAGGCTGCCTGGTTGTGCTGTGAGCACAGGAGGTGGTGGTGCTGGAGGAATGTGTGAATCTCACAGCCTGTGAGACTTGACAAGCCTAGGGTAATACTGAGGCCTTGTTTGAATTGCATCTTAACTTGGGGTGTGATTTAAAACCAGGGTGCTTAAACTTGTGCCAGTACCTATGTGGGCACTTGTTTCAATTTAATTTGAAGCATATTTCAAGCATAATGAGAAAGGCATGGGGGGAAAGGGATCTAAGTCATATTCCCTGTGGACAAAACCTTGCTTTCCAAGTTTTCCATTCCCACATGTGACTTACTCAAAAGTGAATATTCTTTGCATTTTGTGTCTGACCCGGGGCGAGGAAACAAAGCTACAACTACATAAAATTCAGCAGAAGTGAATGTTAAAACACATACCAAATCCTGCTGGCTTCATACAAACAGTATCAGTGAGGTCACAGAATGAGCTAGGCCTTCATTTGCCTGGGGAAGAAGCAGAACCTGGTAGGATGTCAGGAAAATCAGCTGAGTTTAGATAGTTAAATCAAGGTTTGCAAAACATCACACTTAAAGAAGCACGAGCTCCAAATTAATGAGCATTTGCTTTAGCACAGCCCTTTTGCAATGGACCTTCCCCCTGTGTTGGGCTGTCTCTTTCCTTACCCTAAAGAGCTATGCATTGTTTTCAGGGTCAGATGCATACTTTGAAGGGAAAGGGTGGCCAGTCCATGGGAGTGTGGGGCTTTTTCTCAAGCCGAGGCAGTGTAGGAAAGAAGGAAATTTGAACCAAGGCAGGATGCAGGGCATGCCCATGCACAGTGGCTCCCTTCAGTTCAGCATAGGTCACATCCTAATTACAGTGTCCTCTTTGCTCCTTATGTGAAGAGTTCAGGCAGGCAGAAGGCTGCAGAGCAGTGCAGCGTTTGCTTGATGTAGGAGACCTTCTAGCTAGCAAAGTTTTAAGTGCTGAATCTTACATGGGTGTGGATCTTTTAGGCAAGTTTTTGCCATGTTTGAAGTGAAAATTGTTTCTCTCCTCTGTCTAACCATGTGTTCTCTTCTCCTCTGGGAGCAGTGGAGTGAAGTGCAGCAGATGATAAATGGTACCCCAGTGTACATGTACCAGGACTGCAGTGTGCTGTCTGAGGATGACACTGACCACTGGCTTCGCACCAACTGGATCTATCGGGGAGAAGCAGCCTCCCGTGTTTACGTGGAGCTAAAGTTTACTGTGAGGGACTGCAAGAGCTTCAAAGGGGAAGTGGTGACCTGCAAAGAGACCTTCAACCTCTACTACATGGAGTCGGAACAAGATGTGGGCATCCAGTTCCGCCGCCCGCTCTTCATCAAGGTCTGTAGCACTGGGGGTGAGGACCGAGTTAGATCTTTCAGCTTAACTAGGTGTGTCTTGCTGGCTGGAGGAGGCCAGCAGAACTGAATCTGGGGTGGGGCATGGATAGTAAGCTTTGCCCTTAGAATAAACTTTGCCCCCAGTACCCTCTGTGATGCTTGGAGCAGGCTTTGCTGCAGAGACACAGGAGTTCAGACTTTGTTCTGTGCAAGCACTTACTTAACTGGACACCAGTAAGGCTTCTGAAGGGCTCTAACAGTGCTGGATGTCTGCACCAGATTTTACAAGTAGCAGAGCAGAGGCCAAGAGGAAATTAACTTAACTTAGCTAATAAAGCAAGATTAGAGCAAGTGAAGAACAGAATCCAGTCTCTATGTCCCTGATGTTATGCCATGCAGGGTCTTGTTTTGCAGAACTGAAGGTGATGGCTTATTGTAATGAAGCTTTTCCTTGTGCAAAAGCATTTAACACCACTGGATTCTAACTGCTGTTTCCCCCAGCACAATTCCCTCTTGTCCTGGAAACATTTGACTTGCAGAACAGGAAGCCTCAGGTGTTCTTTAGAGGAAATTCTGTAACCTAGTTCTGTCCTAAAAGAACCACAGAACTGCGTTATTTGACTGCCCTTTCCTGCAGTTTAAATGGCATGTGATGAAAAAACCCAAACCATAAAGGCTGCCACAGGCAGAGCAGGACCCTAGCAACTGCTGCTCCTCTCTCCCCAGTGCTCCTCTTCCTCCCTTGCAGCTAACCATGTGGCTTTGTACAATACCTCCACAAATCTTAAACCTGCCTTATGATCCCACTCAAATGCAGCTGCTGTGCAGAGCCTTTCATCTGCCTTCCAGCTACAGAGAGTGGGTGGGATCATGCAATGAGAAGGGGCCTGGAGTGGAGAGAATCAGTTATGAGGCTCTCCCTCTGAGAAGAAAGGCACCTGGAATCCAGCTCTTCATATCACATGATGCCACAGAGGCCTTTCCCCTCTGCCCAAGCACTGAAAGCATCTCACTTTCATCCTCTGTTTGCTGAGGCAGTGGGAATGCAAGAGCATGGGAGAACTTTTCACCTAACAATCTAGAATGCTGAAATATGTTTAGCACTGCCTGAGAAGCGCCTTGCAGTAGATGATCTGATCTGCATCAAGGACAGCTTAGAAGCAGGTGGCTGTCATTCATTGGTCAGTTTAAAAAACACAACTCTAAGTAGTGCTGCAATCTTACTGCATACAATTTGCAGAGCAACATACCACAAAAGAGAGATGTTTCTTCTTTGGGGGCAGTTCCTAAAGACCTCTGAGATCGGAGATCCAGAACATAGGGCTTTAGCAGGGGATTGGGCTAGATGATGTCTGGAGGCCCCTTCCAAACCCACCATTCTGTGATTCTGCACTCTATAAGACTAGTGAACCACTGTAAAAGAGTTGTAAGGAGATAATGGAAGGTGTGTAGGCAGGAAGGGATGTGGGCCCCATTGCAAACGCCTCCTTCAAGTGCAAAGCAAGCATGCCGTGCTCTGGCACTGTAAGCAGCTGACCATCCAGGCTCTGAAAGACCTCAGTGTAAAAGAAGTTTGAGAGCCACGGGTGTCTCAGCTGCCAGTGCCTGCTCAGGTGTTACAGCTGTGGCCTTTTCCCCCTCAGCTCAACACCGTGGCAGCAGATCGCAGTTTCACAAGCAGAGACATCGAGTCGGGCGCCATGCAGCTGAACACGGAGGTGTGCCCCATCGGGAAGCTGTCCCACCGGGGCTTCTACCTGGCCTTCCAGAACTCCGGGGCCTGCATCGCCATGGTGTCCGTCCGCGTCTACTACAAGACCTGCCCGGAGGCCGTGCGCGGCCTGGCCCGCTTCCCAGAGACGCTGGCGGGCTCGGAGGGGCTGACAGAAGTCCCTGGGGTCTGCGTGGAGGACGCAGCCGAAGAAGCGGGCTCCGCGCCCCGGATGCACTGCAGCACGGACGGGGAGTGGCTGGTACCGATGGGCCGGTGCCTTTGTGCCGTGGGCTTTGAGGAAGTCAATGGGAGCTGCGTAGGTGAGTATGCAGACAGACGCTGGCAGCGGGCCATGGGAGAGCTTCCAGGCAGCTAGAGATCAGACCATCTGTAAGCGTAAAGTGGGACTGGGGGAGTTGGTGTGGTCTGCCTCTTCTCTTGCCCGCTCTGTGTGCCTGCCAGGTGTGTCGTACACCTTTCCCTCCTTAGCTTCTGCTTTTGAGTTGTGATTTTTCTCCTCATGTCAGGTGTACGACTTGCACAGAGCTCTCCACTCCCTCTTGGGCTTCATCCAGGAGCCTTCAGCTCAGGAGCTGGTTTCTGTGAGCTGTAACTGTGATTGACGCTGACTTACTCAACAACTGGTTCCTAACCCTTACAGGGCAGCCTTGTTCTCTCAGGGCAGACGTGTCAGATGCACCAGCAGGGTATGCGTCCCGTAACTAGAAGGCTGACAGACAGAGCGGGGCAAGTTTCTTCTGTGTCCCCTTCTGCTTGGACTGGGATGGCTCTTCTGTCTTGGGAAATGATGTAGAGCACCTTGCACAATACCATGGGTGTCTGGCACACTTCTGAGGAAGAGCAGTTGGCAAGCATAGGAGTCCTTGGAGTTCAGGAGCCACAGAGAGCCATGGCTGTTGGAATGAACAATGCAGGGCTCTCCCTTTTTCACAGAGGGAACTAGATTTAGCTTCTTAGGGCACCCCAGTATGTTTGTCAGGGGAGAGGATGTGTGGTGTTTTGGAGACTGTGTATTACTGCAAAGAGGGAGGCAATAGCACATCTCTGCTCTTGTTGGCAAAGCCATACAGCACAAGGCTAAAGCAGACAGAAAAAGGAATCAATGCACTACTCTCAGGGTCAGCAGCTGCCCTGTTTCTCTGCTCTGTTCTACCTTTTCTTTGCTGCAACAATATGGTGCCTCTGTGAATCCTTACTGCTTGCTGCTCGTTTTGCTTGGGGAGCTGGAGAAGGTTGAAGCACAAGATCCTCCAGCAACCACCTCTTCTTGCACAGCCCAGCCAGTTTTTCCACTTGCTCTCCCCACCCTCCTGAGAGCACTGCCCTGGGAAGGGGCAGGGAAGCTGTCATGTCTGGACAAGCCCTGACTGCTATCACAGCACAGATTAATTCTACATCTGTGCTTTCATCCCACTCTGCCCAAGTACAGCTGCAGCCAAAATTGTCTTCTCTATGATCAGTAAGCACTGGGGAGGTCTCCCAGGAGAGGAGGGGAAGAGGGGAGAACCTAGAAGGGGGAAGGAGGGTCCAGAGCAGTGTCTTACTGGAGGATCAGAGAAGGTGTATGTAGGTTGCCTGCTGGTGGTACCTTGGTGTCCTCTCCATTCATTGGAAAAAACAGGCATTGTGCAAAGGACTGGGAACAAGCCAGGTCAGGATAAAGACTGATGTCACAGCTTCTACTTTGTCCTGATTTAGTAATGCTTAACGCACTCCCAGGGGGCTTGCTCTGAACTCACCAGACCAAGGGACTGGAGGATCTCCCCAACAAACCTTCCATGGTCCTCAAGATCCTGTGAAACTCCTGAGCATCAGACACAGAGTCTGATGGGGGTCACCAAAACTGTCACCATAATGGAGACCCCAGCTCCTCCCTGCTGGGGCTGGCACTAAGGAGCAGCCATTGCTGTATTAGAGAGCTGTGCAAGTTTGGGTGCTGGGGGCATTCCCACACACCCAGCACACACCAAGAGAAGTTCCTGGCAGTTATTTGTACAGTGAGATGTAGTAGCTACACCTCATGGTAACACCTGCTAACCATCCATCAGGCAGTCTCTTGCTCACTGCACACTGAAGGTCCAGCTTCTCTTGAATTCACTGGGCATGCTCAGAGGGTGAGGGGTTCATTTTTGGCAGGGGTCTTCCAGCTAGGAGCTGTAGTCTCTAGCAATCTCTGATGGTCTTCAGGAGAGGAACCTTCCTTGAACTTCATTTCAGCCTGTGAATTCTTTTTGCTTATATGGTTGTAAGTTAGATTATCATGTTGTTTGTCAGGTCCTGGACCATATCCACTGGTTCTAGCTGGCTTTGAAGGTCACTTTGTTAATTGAGGGCTGATCTATGTGGATGCTTTGCTGATGCAGATGCAAAGACTCTTAGTTCCAAGCAGTAAGGATGTCCAAGGCTTGGGTCAGAGCAATCAATTCAGCTTTGTGAATGAATATGTTTGCTGGTAATGGTCTCACTTCAATTTCACCCTCTAGAGTAACCACAGTGTAGCCAGCCTTTCATTCTCCCTTTATTGCCAAGCTTGCCATTGCTCCAGTTCTTCTGCCAATATCTTATCAAAGTTTGTAGGGCTTGTTTTTAAGTCCTTGTGGGAGTTGTGTCCAGCATAATTCCTCCAGTTGTTGAGCTTTCTCGTTCAAAAACAATCTATTTGTTCCTCCAATGGACTTTAAAGGAAGATTATTTAAGTCCCATACTGTTAAATAGATATTAGAGTGAACTACTGTTATTAATACTATATAAAGATGAGGTACTGCCAGGAGTAGATCATCACAATCTTACTGACAGCCCTTAGAACTTGTACCCATTTTGAGGAACATGGACCAGTACAACTGGAGCACTGTATTTGAACTGGCACACCCATAATGATCTGCATTTCAAGGAACTGGTGACTGTGGGCTCCAATCCCACCCAAGCTTCCAGTTCTGAAGAGTATTGTTTGCATCTTGCCAGTTTCACCCTTGGTTTCAGTTCTACTCTTACCGGTTCTGCTGATTTGGCTCTTCTGGGCTTCTCGGTTGCCCACACAAAAAGGAATCCCCACACTGATTATTTTGGGAGGGATCTCTCTCTGGTCTTCCTGTTCAGTATTCCTTTTCTGAGATGATTCCTCTGGCATCTATACTTGTGCTCTCCATTATTAGTTGAAAGATGGACTTGAACTTTATTCCAGTTCAAAAGTTATTTGTGCTCCTAATTTGTTTAATTAGTCACTTCCATCAGAGGTAACAGACATTCTAACATCTAGAGAAACTCGTCTCTTAGTTTAATGTCTCCAACTGAAAGTGCCATAGGCTGTGGAAAAAAAAAATTGCATGGAGTCTCCACCCCAGTGGCACCAGCAGCATTGATTTTATTTTTCCCTATAGGTCCTTTAAAGCTATTTGTTATTAAATAAGTAACTTTATCAATCAAAATAATTCATTATTTCATTCCCCAGGTTAGCTGGAACCAGAGGACCAGAGCAGATTCCTCTGGTCCCCTTCAGTCTGATTCAATTTCTGCCACTATTCCAGCTGCCTCCTTTGTTGGGCATTCTCTTTTTCAATGTCTCTTCTTCCTGCAGTAAGCACATTGATTCCTAAAGGAAGGTCACAGCCAGCATTGCCTTCATGACCTCCACCTCTGCCTCTCACTCTTCCTCAAACACTTCCTCTGGCTCTTTCTGCAACTTGTCTTCATTTCTCTTTTTCCTTCACCTTGTTCTATTAGTGTGCAATTGTCATCATCCAGTCTTCTCCTTCTGCAGTTTGTTTTTACTGTTGGATGCTGACTGACCAACAAACAACACATTGAACAGGTTCATATTGCCAGCATCCTCTGCAGTCAAATCTGTCCATTTTAAGGCTACCTCACACAATGCCTCTTCATCCAATTCAGGCAAATTGTAGGGTTTTCTAGTCCATCTGAACTTCCATACAGAATTAAGTCTTGATAGTCCATCAGACTTTCCAATTCATCAGCATTATCAGGATTTCATTTCATATCCTCCCTGAGGAGATACAAAGTTGGGTACATGCTTCTGAGCCACTTTCTCTGCTGCCTTATCCCAGACTGGCTATTTTTGCTCAGGAGTAAACAAGTTCCAGCAGAGCCTGTGTGTCTTCCCACTTAGGATTGTGGATCTTCATTCCAGTTTAACAGCACTCTAGATGCATACAGACTGGTTTCCTGCAGGTCCCACAGCCTGGCTAAGAGGGGCCAGAATCCCAGCTCTTTGTCCCTGAGTCCTTCTAGACAGCAGCCTGGCAGTGTCAGTTTCTTCCTCGCTAGAAGATTCTGATTCTGTCTCAGCATGGGGAGCTGCCAGCAGTCAAAGGTAGCCCTGTTTCAGCTAGAACTACTGAAGCCAGGTTAAAACACCACACATGCAGCTTCCCACAGGCTATAGTGCCCAAGTGAGTGTCTTTGCCTAATTAACTGCAAAACAAATGCCCAAGTCTATACCCCTAAGTATGATACTGAGTCAAATGGAACACATGCTCAGCATCCACAACTATGTTACTCACTCCTCCACACCAATCATGCCAGACATCTCAGAGAGAAACACAGAGACAGGGTTAGAATATTAAAAACAAAACAAAAAACTCCCAACCAAACACAAATCAACCTTCCCAAAAATCTCTGAACATAGCAGAGATGAGGATGGTTGAAGGACTGTGCCCCAGCCCCTCCTCCCAGCAAGAGCTGCACACTCAACATCTACCTTAACCTCAGCTGGCATCACTCTCACTGCCATAGGTTAGCACCCCTGCAAGGATCTTGGTCCCTGACCCTGCCAGGTGCTGCTGCTCAAGAATTACCAACTCAAGCTCATTTCTCATTACTATACACCCAAGTCAGTTCACACTGTTAACACATTAACACTTGTTTCATGATCCCAGAGGCAACTTCTTTAAGATACTTCTCTCAGACCCCTTAGACAACTGACTGGACCCCACAGTAAAACCAACCAACCAAATTACACACTACGCCGCCTAATGAAAGGGACCATGCTAATTACAGTTCTGAATATGACAGTAACCTGTACAGTTCTGAACACAGCCATAACCTGTACCCTGGCTGGCACTCAGTAACATGCCATCAAGCCTTTGCACCTGGGCTGGCACTCCAGGAGTCCCCATAATAGTGTGCAATTAAGCCTTGATTCCCAGTCCAGACGCTTTCTCTATCCTTTATGCCCTGATCCCTTGGGAAAGCATTTCCTGAATTATGACTAGGTTCAACCTTTAATAATGCTTAACACAGACCCAGGGGTCTTGCTCTGAACTCACCAGACCAAGGGACTGGAGGATCTCCCCAACAAACCTTCCATGGTCCTCAAGATCCTGTGAAACTCCTGAGCATCAGACACAGAGTCTGATGGGGGTCACCAAAACTGTCACCATAATGGAGACCCCAGCTCCTCCCTGCTGGGGCTGGCACTAAGGAGCAGCCATTGCTTTATTAGAGAGCTGTGCAAGTTTGGGTGCTGGGGGCATTCCCACACACCCAGCACACACCAAGAGAAGTTCCTGGCAGTTATTTGTACAGTGAGATGTAGTAGCTACACCTCATGGTAACACCTGCTAACCATCCATCAGGCATTCTCTTGCTTGCTGCACACTGAAAGTCCAGCTTCTCTTGAATTCACTGGGCATGCTCAGAGGATGAGGGGTTCATTTTTGGCAGGGGTCTTCCAGCTAGGAGCTGTGGTCTCTAGCAATCTCTGATGGTCTTCAGGAGAGGAACCTTCCTTGAACTTCATTTCAGCCTGTGAATTCTTTTTGCTTATATGGTTGTAAGTTAGATTATCATGTTGTTTGTCAGGTCCTGGACCATATCCACTGGTTCTTGCTGGCTTTGAAGGTCACTTTGTTAGTTAAGGGCTGATCTATGTGGAAGCTTTGGTGGTATGGATGCAAAGACTCTTTGTTTGTTCCAGGCAATAAGGATGTGGTTAAATTGCTGAGATGGCACAAGCAGTCCAAGCTGATTTACATTTGTAAACATTTTTCAACAGTTCCAAGTTTTGCCTTACGTAGGAACTAAAAATGAGGAAAGCTGAAGCCTTACCTCATGAACAGGGAGGAGAACCTGTCCTCTGTTACAGCACAGGAGGGAACAGAAAGCCAGAGGCTGAGATTCTTAACTGGTTCACTCAACATCTCAGTAAACTCTTATCCATGTAAGATTTTCCCAGGTATAGAATAGATCAACTATCCTATAATCTCAGAAAAACTGTGCCTGCCTAGTGTATCCTATCTCAGCCTCTCATTGTGTTGCAGGCTTTGCTGTTGGTAAAGCCAGAGGTCTGTGATTAATTTCCTCACATAGGTAACTGACGGTGAACAGGAAGGCCAGCTGTGTCCCTGTGCTCCCTGAAAGCCCAGGTCTGCAAGACTGCTCAGTGCTTGCTGGCACAGAATGTTAGGGATTGGCAGTGACCCCTGAAGCTCATCTAGTCCACCTGCTGGAGCAGGATCACCTGAAGTAAATCACACAGGAACAAAGCCAGGGGGGTTTGGAATGCTTCCAGCGAGGGAGACTCCACAACCTCTCTGGGCAGCCTGCTCCAGTGCCCTGCCACCCTCCTAGTGAAGAATAAGGATAAGGAACACGGAGTGAAGATAGCACCCCAGCCATCCTCTCAGCTCTCTGGTGCCCGGCGAGTAGTCTGGAGCAGGCCCTTTCGCAGGCTTGTTTTTCCCGTCCTGTTGTCTGGAGCGGGTGCCCATGGCTCAGGGAAAACAGGTGTGGGGGCCATGGGGCCTGGGCGGGAGCTGGGACTGCTTGCCGTGCTCCGCCCCCGCTGGTTGCGCTCCTCGGTGGGCCGAGGGCAGCCTCTCCTCTGCTTCTGCCCAGGGAGCTCAAGGCCTCCAGGCAGGGAGACAAGCAGCGCTCGGAGGCAGGCAGCGCTGGGAGCCGGCTCCCCTTGCCATACCACAGGTGTGGGCCGTCGCTTGCCGCTGTCTGCTTGCCCCGTCCCCCGGAGGGGGTTTCACACCGCCTACGGGGCGGGGCGGGCCCCGGCGGGCGCTGCGGCTTGGCCGCCTCGCTTGCGGCCCGCAGCCGCCGGTGCTGTGCAGCCCCCTGCAGGCCGCCGGCGGTACGGCAGGCTCGTGGGCCCAGCTTGCTGCGATGGGGAAGCCGAGGCGCCGGGCGCCGATCCGCAGCCGATCCGCAGTTCGGTCAGGCGGCGGCCGCGACCCGGGGCCACAGGCCGGGACGGGGCAGCAGGCACCTGCCCAGAGGCGCCGGGCCGCGTCCTCTCGGGCCTCCAGGGTTCGCCCTGGCTGCGGGGCAGGGCTGTGCCCGCCGCTCCCTGGGCGCTGGTCGGGGCTGGCATGGGCTTGCGTGGGCCGCAGGCCCGATACGGGATGGCCTCATGCCCACTGCCCGCCTCCATTGCAGCGTATCCAGACCCGGGGCTGCGGCCGAGCTGGCGTCTGGGGCGTGCGGGCTGCCTCCGCGCCGGCCTGCACCTCCTTTCCTGCTTCAGTGCACGGAGGTAGAAATGGCCTGGGGTGCTGTGACCCGGTCCAGGCAGCTGCTGCCTGCCTTCCAACCTGCTGGGTTTGTCCCTTTGCCCAAATGCTCCCCGGTGCAGCTCCCTCCCGGCACTCCCTCTGCAGGCTTCCTGCGGTGCAGCTCTTCTGCTTGAAGGGTTTCACCAGTGGGTGAAGGGGCTGGGGGCTGGAGCAGCACCAGAGCACAGTCTCAGAGGAGCAGAAGTTGCAGTTCTCTTGGGGCTGGCTACTCTTGCAAAGATCCCCAAGCCCAGTTTTCCCAGACTGTCTGGTAAGAAGAGGCTGCATATATTGTCACATATTTATGGCAGGTAGTATTATCCAGGGAACATTAGAACCTCTGTGTTATACAAGTCTGTGCTCTGATTCATTGTTTTTTCATGGTGCTGTCAAAGCTCTCCTGAACCCAACTGACCCAGTGTCTGAAATTTCAAAATCTTGTGCTGGAGCAAAGCAGCAGGAGGCAAGAAAGCTTTCATCTTCACTGCAGCACATAGAAGTGTTCTCAGTTGTGAGTAGCCTCATTCCTATCACCTGTAAATCAAAGTAACTTTTCTTCTTGCCTGTTTCTCAGGAAGATGATTTGATCTGGAATAGAAATGGGGTCTCTTTGGGCTGGTGACAGTGCTTGAGCCTTTGAATTCTTTCAGGAGTCTTTGCTGTCACTGCCCACAGTCTCATGGCTGTAGCTTATGATGGCAGACTCCTGAGTGGATCTGTTATTTCCTGAAACTGCAAGGTGCTGGTTGCTCCTGTTTCTTGTGATTGTTTCTCCTTTCTGTGCTCTTTAGGTTTCACTGCTGCAAATCCTTTTGACCTGTATACTGTCACAGTATCCCTAAGTGGTTGTGCCATGGTATTGCTATGCAACTGGTAGGCCAGTTGTCATGATGCAGTGTTAATGGGGCAGCCTGCCATCCCAGGGCATGAAGAGGGACCAGCAGAAAAGAGATGAGGCCCCTTCTCTGATGATAAATCAGAGAGAGGTCTCAGCATACAGTGAGGATAGTGACTCTACTGAGACTGATGGTGAGGAGTCTGGTTTGGCCTTTATTAGTGGATATTTTTTTAGGTCCCTCAGGTGTTCATCTGTGGCTGTAATGGTTTTTGTCTTCTGGATAGGGATTATTTCTTATACTATGCTACACCACACTAAGCCATTTGTGTCAGGCTGCTAAGCAGATGGCTTTCTCTGTTGAGATCTCCTGGGGGGTTATACAGAACACTGTTGCTATTATAGTGCAATATGAAAGAGTTAATTCCCTCAAACTAAATGCAAGGTGGTAGTGTGGCAGAAAATCAGTGTCTGCATTCCTCAGCCATATGATTAGTGATAGGTTGTTTCTTTACTTGAAGAACATTTGATAGATTCATTAAGCACAGGTTGGTAAGTATTAAGTTCACAGGTTACTTCAGCTTCTGTCACTTAATTTCTCCTTGCTCCATGCTAACAGAGGTGAAGCATTGGCCTTGAGATAGCTGGTAGGCAGAGCAGTAGATCAAGCTAGCAGTAGTGCAGTAAGCCCAAAGTGCCAGATGTGGCTGCTTCCTGTGTGGAACTGGAAACAGCAAGTCTGTGGCAGCTGTTCCCTTGAAATCTGTGTTGGCTGCATAGCCTGTTGCACTCAGTGCTGTTAGGTGACCTGCTCGTGACTTAGATGTTCCCCAGGGCCCTGCTAGGCGATGCTTATAAACCCTTGACAGGACAAAAGATGCTTCTGCTAAAGCCCACTGGCTACCCCATATGAAACCAGCAAGCAGAGGACTCTAGAGGTCCCTTCCAACATAAACATTTCTGTGAGCTGAGATAATGGAAGAAAAGCAAGCAGATGAAAGAATGGTCAGGAAGCTGCCCCAAGCTGGGTACTCGTTGACCATGTGTTGGCTTGTCCCTTCACAGCCTGCCAGCGAGGGTTCTACCGTCACTCCCTGGAGAACGAGCGCTGCCTGAAGTGTCCTCCCAACAGCCTGTCCAGCGAGTCAGGGGCTACCACCTGTGCCTGCAATGCAGGCTTCTACCGAGCGCCCGCCGAGGGCCAGAACGTTGCTTGTACCCGTGAGTCACGGAGGGGAAGGCACAGGGGCTGTGCACACCGGGCATGAACTCAGTGAGGCCAGCTCTGCAGGGAGGAACTGAAGAATGTAGGGGGAGGGAAAATTGGACAGGAGTTGGCCACGTGTGCTTGCTGCCTAGAAAGCAGTCATGTTCTGGGCTGTGTCAAAAGAGGCATGGCCAGCAGGTCAAGGGAGGGGAATCTCTGCCTCCACTCTGCCTTGGTATGACCTGTCCTGGAGTACTGCATCCAGCTCTGGGGGTCCCCAGAACAAAAGAGACATGGACTTGTTAAAGTGAGTCTAGCAGAGGGCCTTATTGCAGCCTTTAAAGGGGGTAGAGATGGAGAAATCCATTTTACCAGGGCCTGTAGTGACAGGACAAGGGGCAAACTGAAAGAGGGAATGTTTAGATGGGACAGAAGGATTTTTTACAGTGGGGGTGGTGAGACACTGGAGCAGATTGCTTGGAGAAATTGTGATGCCTCATTCCTGGAAACATTCAAGGTCAGGTTGTGTGGGACTCTTAGTAACCTGATCTGATAGAAGAGGTCCCTGCTCATGGCAGTGGAGTTGGATTAGATGATCTTTAAAGGTCCCTTCTAACCCAAATCATTCTTTGATTCTATGGAGAAAAGGGGATTAAATGAAACAAAGTGTTGGGAAATAGGGATGAGAAATCGGGGGGGGGAAGGTGGGAGGACAGAGGGCTGCATTCAAAATGCATCAGCAGGTGGAAAACTGCCACAGAGCTTTGAGGGCTGACAGCTGGGTCTAATGCTATCTCTCATGCTTCTTGTAGGCCCTCCCTCAGCTCCTCGCAACGTCAGCTTCTCCCTCGTTGGCACTCAGCTGAGTCTGTGGTGGCAGCCCCCCAGCGATCACGGCGGCCGCAAAGACCTGACCTACGCCGTCGGCTGCCAGCGCTGCCACTTCCTGTCCTGCGAGCCCTGCGAGGCTGCTGTCGTGTTCTCCCCCAGTGCCTCTGGCCTCGTCAAGCCTGCTGTGGATGTGGATGGCCTCGAAGCTTACACCAACTACACCTTCACAGTGGAAGCTCAGAATGGTGTCTCAGGAATGGGACCTGCTCCACAGAGAACTTCTCCAGCTGTCTGGGTTGCAGTTGGACATGCAGGTTAGCAAAAGCAGGGAGAAGCTACTCCTGCTCTTCAGGGAAAGGAAGTGGAATCTCTGAATGTTAAGCTTTCTCCATCTTCTGTCTGCCACTCGTGGTGGGATGGTATGATAAAGACTCCGAGGTGTCTCTGCCTCTGGCATGTGAAGTCCATCAGCCATATTCCTTGCAAGTAAAAGCAGCAGTAATCCAGCAGTACTTACCCACCAAGAGCTATGAGTCCACCAAGGACTAGAAATGAGGAGGATAAAGGCCTCCCTGTCATACACTAGCATAGTTGAGCCTAAGTATGTGTGACAGGAAGAGCAGGGACTGTGACATGAAATATTGCCCGTGGCCCACGACACAAACCCTGCTGTACCTGAGCCCAAACTACAGCAGCAGTAAACCTCCGAAAACACCAAGTCATGAGGATGGTACAGCCAAGCAAGTTCTTGCCAAGTTTCTGTAGCTTAGCTTCCAGCCAGTTATTTTGTCCATCCTGTGAATCCTTTCCAGAGTGCTGTGAAGTGTGGTTACAGAAAAGGGACAGCTCAGTGCTCAACAGGTCTTGATGCTTTCCCCAAGTTCTGATTGAGTGACAAGAGACAGCTTTTCTTCCTGGGTGCTCTGTGTGGGTGACAGCTCTGAGCTGGGAAAGCAGAGCTACTTTTGGCTCACCTCATTGCTTCCTGCTGATGATAAAGGACAAGGAGAACCAGCCTTCACTCTCCAGTGCAGAATGGGACACAGTATTCCAGGTGTGGTCTCATCAGGGCAGAGTGGGAGAGTTCCCATTGCATGATTTAACCAGAGAAGGGAAGAGATAGCCTGTGGTGCAGAGAGGCTCTGGTCTGGTTGATGTTTGTATTTCTTCCTGATGTGTTGGTTTCCCTGCAGCTCCAGTGACAGTGTCCCAGTTTGTCCTGACACAACGAGATGACAGCAGTCTCTCTGTTTCCTGGCTTGTCCCGTGGCAGCGCAGCCGGTCCTCTGTGGAGTACGAGGTCATGTTCTTTGAGAAGGTGAGGCCTGCCTTGCTTGCTCTGCCTTCTTTCACCCAAAGGGGTGAACGTGTCCTCTTTGTTCACTGGGTGGCCCTGTTTGATTTCTGCAGGGGGAGGAGGCTCGTTACACAGTGAAACACCTTGTTGAGCCAAATGTCACCCTGAGAGACCTCCAGCCAGACACAGCCTACCTGCTTCGTGTGAGATCCATCACCCCCCTTGGGCCTGGGCCCTACTCCCCAGAGCAGGAATTCCGCACCCTTCCACCAGGTAAAGCACAGCACTTGGACCTCATCTGGGAGGAGTTCCCTTCTCCACCAGACTGTAAGCTCACATGGTACATGGATCCCTTGCTGTGCTTTGCTAGCTGTAAGGCACAGACACCACACTCCTGAGTTTCTTGTTGCCCAGACCAAACCTGGTGCTTTGTGAAGATGTAGAACAAGGGGAGATTTATCCTCTTCCCTTGCTGCCATGTAAAATGTGCTCTAGTGTTCAGGGCTGATCAGGCTCAGGTTTGTGTGTTGTGCTGGCACTTTACTTAGCCTACCCTTCATCTGTTTCTCCTGAAGACATTTGATTCTGGTAGTCCTTCTGAGTTTGAATGTTAGCAAAATGATTCCCATGGGCCTTCTTTTCTGTGAAGGTGACCAGTGAAAAGGAGAGCTCCAAGGACTTCACCACTATGCTTTTCCAGCTTTATTACTTCTACTGTATGTAGTCCAGCCTCTGAGCCCAAAAGGTGGTATGTGCTGCTGAAAAAGGTTCTCCACCAAAGGAGCAGTGTAGAAGGACAATCTGTTGAGGCCACAAGAAGACCTTTCTCCTGTGTCAAAGAACATCTCATACAGGCCTCACATCCAGCCTCCCCTTTGCCTGGGTCACTGAGAGACATCCTCTTTATCCAAAGCTCTCTTTAATGGAGTTTGCTGTCTTTTCATCCCACACATTCACAGATACTCCTGTTGATTGGAACTGATGGAGAGGGTCCAGAGGAGGCCACAAAGATGATCAGGGGCCTGGAGCACCTCTGCTATGAGGACAGGCTGAGAGAGCTGGGGTTGTTCAGCCTGCAGAAGAGAAGGCTCCAGGCAGCCTTCCAGTAGCTGAAGTGGGCTACAAGAAGGCTGCAGAGGGACTGTTTGCAAAGGCCTGCAGTGATAGGACTGGCTTTTGAAGGCCAGTTTTGTTGTAATGGAGTAAGGACAGAGAGGAAAGCAAAGGCATGCCTTCATCTAGCTAAACAGTAGAAGCTGGTAAGGAGGAATACCATTCCAGACAAACAGTTCTTGGTCTTCTAAATGATGTGTCCTCTGTCTTTGTTTCTGCAGACTCAGGAGCTCTGTCTGGGGGAGTCATAGTCTCCATTATCTTTGGAGTCCTACTGTTTCTTGGGTTACTTCTGGGGATCTTTGTCTTTCGGCGCAGGTGAGTGTTGATGCGTTGTTACTGAAGAAGTGACAGAGGCAGGCTGTCTGAGCTGCAGGGGCTTGAGAAAAGGAGAGAGGCCTCCCAGGATATTGAGTAGGTAAAGGTCAGAGAAGCAAGAGTAAGGTCAGGTAGAGAAGCAAGAGTAAGCCCAGTGTGCTCTGTGCTGGAGTGAGTGGCACTAAGTAATTCCAATTAGCAGGATGGGAGGGGTTGCATCCTTGCAGCTAAAGTGAGGCTGTGTGGTCTGGATCATCAGGTGGGGAGGTGGATGTGAACAGGTTGAAGGAAAGAAGTCAGGGAGCTGTAGTCACTGGGACAGAGCCTAGTTGGAGGCCTCTATCTAGTAGAGTCCCTCAGGGTTGATGCTGGGACCAATACTATCCAGTATGTTCATCAAGGGGAAAGCGACCTGGGGGTCCTGGTGGACAGAAGGATGCCCATGAGCCAGCAGTGTGCCTGGTGGCCTAGAAGGCCAAGGGCATCCTGGGGTGAATTAGAAGGAGTGAGGTGAGTAGGTTGAGAGAGGTTCTCCTGCCCCTTTACTCTGCCCTGGTGAGGCCACATCTGGAATATTGTGTCCAGTTCTGGGACCCTCAGGTCAAGAAGGACCTCAGGGAATTGCTTGAAAGAGTCCAGCACAGAGCCACAAAGATGCTGAAGGCAGTGGAACATCTCCCTGCTGAGGAAAGGCTGAGGGAGCTGGGGCTCTTGAGCTTGGAGCAGAGCAGCCTGAGGGGTGACCTCATTCATGTTTATCAAGATGTGCAGGGCAGTGTCAGGAGGATGGGGCCAGGCTCTGCTCAGGGATGTCCAATGACAGGACAAGGGCCATGGGTGCAAGCTGGAGCAGAGCAGGTTCCATGTGAACATAAGGTGAAACTTTTTCCCTGTGGGGGTGCCAGAGCCCTGGAGCAGGCTGCCCAGAGAGGTTGTGGAGTCTCCTTCTCTGAAGACATTCCAACCCACCTTGATATGTTCCTGTGTGACCTGCCCTGGGTGATGCTGCTCTGGCAGGAGGGTGGACTAGATGATTTTTGGAGATCCCTTCCAACCCCTAACATTCTTTGATTCTGTGATTCTCAGTTTGTTGTAACCCAGCACTGCCACTGTTACCATGGCAGGTGGATGTGGTATGGTAGATCTAGATCTGCTGCTCAGTGAAGGTGCAGTATGTGTAGCCAGTCAGTGCAGGCCCATTTGTGCCATTACCGTAGTGGTCCTCTGCCCAGATACAAAATCCTACTTCCTCTCTACATGCCTACAGGGCTGCCATCATTTGGCTGTGAGATGATCAGGTTTTTATGAATGTGTACAGAAAAGGTAAAATCAATAGTCTGTAAGCCAGCAAGCAGCAGGATGGACAAAACTGCGTGCATGGAAATAAAGCTGCATCTTGAAAAGGAAATGAAGCATCCTCTCTTCTTGCTAACTATGCTCTACCAAGCTGGTGCAGTGTCTGGGCTCGCCTTGCTCTGCACTGCCCTTACCTCTGTCCCTGCCCAACAGGGCAGACACCATGGCAGTGCTGCTTTGTCTCTGTGCAGGCTTTTCATGACCTCTTCTTACATTGCAGGCAGGCTCATCGGAGGCAGGCACGGCCGGATTACAACACCTCAGGCTTTGATCGAGGTGAGCTTCAGAGGAGTGCTGTGACCAGGGAGAAGCCTGGAATGGGTTGGGAGAAATGAGCAATAGCAGTTTCAGATCAAACACTGGCATGGATTTGCTGATGTAATTTGCCTCTTTGATAGACAGCTACAATCTTCAGCTTATGCTTGATAGGTTTGCTTAGTATCATTGTCAGAATTCCCTGGATTCCCCTCTGCTTCTGTAGCTTTGCCCCACAAAGCTTGTCCAAAAGAGCTGACAGGTGAATTTGTTCTTTTGTTTCCCTTGACCATAGAGAAGGTCTGGTTGAAGCCCTACGTAGATCTGCAGCCATATGATGACCCCAGCAGAGGGGTCCTGGAGTTCACTAAGGAACTGGACATCTCCTGTGTCACTATGGAGAACGTGATCGGAGAGGGTGAGTTCCTTGTCGCTCTACCATCCTTCAGTCCCTCCACTCTGTTATGTTGCTGCCCATTCCTGAGTTCAGCTGTGACCTTTTGCCTCTGGTTGTCCTCAGGGGAGTTTGGGGAGGTGTACCGTGGGTCACTGTGGCTGCCGGGGAAGGAACGCACCGTGGTCGCCATCAAGACCCTGAAGTCGACCTACTCAGACTCGCAGTGGTGGAACTTCCTGCGCGAGGCAACCATTATGGGGCAGTTCAATCACCCCAACATCGTGCGCCTGGAGGGAGTCGTCACCAAAAGTGGGTGTGAAGGGAATCCGGCGGTGACAGCAGGAGGGGGCACCTTCCTGGAGCCTCAGAGGGGGTGCTGTCAGAGAGCCTGTGCCGGGAGAAGATGGGCACTGAGCTTAGGGCAGAGGGTGAGGCAGGAGGAGAGGTATGGATTGCCAACAGAGTCATAAGCACTGTTAGGGGAGGTCTTCTTGGGTTGGGGAGTGGATGAGAAGTTGGCACAGTGTAAGGGGTGCTGTAAGGTTCTACGTGTGACAGAAAGGGGAGTGCAAAGTCATTGAGGGAGGTCCAAGGAAACGGGTCAGCCAGCTGTGCCAGTGGAGTGGGAATGCTGGCTGGGGTTGGATATGGTTCTTTGTGCTGGAAAGCATTGAAAGGCAAGAGTAGGAGGTTTGCAAAAAGGCTGATACCTTCTTGTCTTCCTTAAGGGAGGCCAATGATGATCATCACTGAGTACATGGAGAATGGAGCACTGGACACCTTCCTCCGGGTGAGAGACTCCGGTCAATAACAGGCCTGCGTGCTGCTGGAGCTTGCACTTGGCCTGGAATAAGATCCAGACATCCACTTACTTTCTGCTCGCTGACCTTTCCAGTCTCAGCAGTCTGAGCTCAATGCCATTCAATTTGTTCAGTGTCCAGACTGCTGGGTGTGGATGCCTCCTGATGACTGTGGAGACCACCACCAGTCCCTTAGGGAGAAGCTGCTGGGTCCTTTGGACTGCAGCACTAATGCTGGACTTGGTCACCGGTGCCGCTTTTGCAGGTTGTTAAGGCCTCTAACTAGAAACCAAGCAGACTGATGTCACTTGACCAGGATTTTCTCTCACTTTTTCTTCCATGCAGGAGAATGAGGAAAAATTTAGCCCTGTGCAGCTTGTGAGCATGCTGCAGGGAATAGCCTCTGGCATGAACTACCTTTCAGAACACAACTACGTGCACCGTGACCTGGCTGCTCGCAACATCCTGGTGACACGCAGCCTGCAGTGCAAGGTCTCCGACTTTGGTCTCTCCCGAGTGCTGGAGAACGATGCAGAGGGCACCTATGAAACCAAGGTAATGCCAGCCCACTCTGTCAGTCGTGTCAGTGAGCTGCAGTCCGAGAGGGATTGTGATTCTGCCGGCTGGGAATGGCAGAATTTCTGCATGGTAGGAAAGAGCAGGCTGAGGGAAGAGCTGGGTGGAAAATGTCTGAGGAAAACCCATAGCCCAGCTGCAGGTTGCAGGGTGGGTGATCCAGGGGTGGTGCTTCTCTGGCTGGAGGTCAGGTTCAGCCATGCTTGCTAAGAGATAAGAGGGATTTGGGTTTTGAAACGAGAAGCAAGAGGTCTGAATTAACTAAATCTAGCTCTGAAGATAGCCTTGCTGTGCACCTGGGGGCTGGACTAGAGACATTTACAGGTCCCTTTCAGTGAAGGTTCCAGTGGTTCTAATGTCTGGTAACCAGCTGTGGCTGGTGTCAGGCTCTGACTCTCACAACAGCCCTGTTGTGTAGCATTCAGCTGAACAGAGGCCTCAGTGCATTCATGCTTCAAGAGCACTTCTGTCCTGAGCAACATCCCCAGGAGTGGTCACATGTGAATACAAGTGAAATGGGCTCAGTCTTCAAACCACTTTGTGAGCTCCTTGCACGAAAGCAGTGTGGAAGCACAGCTCAGTGACACACCCTGGGTACACTGTACCTGCTCTTTTACAGGGGGGCAAGATTCCCATCCGCTGGACAGCCCCAGAGGCCATTGCTCACCGGATTTTCACTTCAGCCAGTGATGTCTGGAGCTTTGGAATTGTCATGTGGGAAGTGCTGTCGTTCGGTGACAAGCCTTATGGGGAGATGACCAACCAAGAGGTAACAGATATTGAGATAAAATGGTTAGCTGCAAAAATAAACAAGATAATGTGGGCCCAGTCTTTGAGATTCTTTTGAACATGGAGCTTCTACATCTCACTCCCTGCTAAAAATCAGTGCAACCAAGCTGAGGGCAGTAAACGTTTGGGCCTCTGAACCATGTTGAGGTGTCAACCACAAAGAGCCAAATTAAAGAGCAGTTGGCCTGGAGATGTTCTCTGTTGGTTCCTTTCTGTCCTTCCTCTGGCTCTGGAATGTTGTGTCTAGTCTCACTCTCAGTTCAGCCAATTTGTGGGGTTAGCACACACTGTGGAAATGATTCCTCAGAGGCTGGTTTCTCTATGCTCACTGGACCCATGCCAGCACAGTTTGGTCCTCACTTCTCATGAACACATGCCCTGAATGGCAAGTGGGAGCTAAGCTAGTAAAGACTGAAAGTGCATGTGTATGCCACTTCGCTTTTTGACATCCCCTAGTCCTGATCCTTTGCTGCCTAAGTCCTGCTTCATACAGCTATCAGCTGCTTTGCACGCTATGCAAAGTGGTGAAGGGCCTGCTCCTAGCCCCACTGAGGTCTCTCAGTCCCCTGTTGCAGTCTGTGCCCTTGGCCACACTGGTGCCTGTTCTGTGTGCAGGTGATGAAAAGCCTGGAGGAAGGGTACCGGCTGCCCCCGCCCGTGGACTGCCCCTCTATCCTCTACGAGCTCATGAAGAGCTGCTGGGCGCACGACCGCAGCAGGAGGCCTCATTTCCAGGAGATCCGAGCGCAGCTCCAGCACTTCCTCGCCAGCCCGCAGCTCCTGCGGCCGCTGGCAGACTTTGATCCCAGGTGAGCAGGCTGCCACTGGAGCAGGACAGCTCAGCCAGCAGGTGGTCACCTCCCTGTCTCCAGCAGATGGGGAGGTACCTTGAGGTGCAGGGAGGCACTTGGCTCTGTGTGCAGAGGAGAGCAGGCATCGCTTTTGTGGTGACAGAGGGCACAGCCATTGCCCTGGGCAGTCATTTGCTCTTTGCACAGTGAGGGCAAAGTTGGTCTAGCCCTGGCTCGAGGCTGGTAAAGGCTGCTTACCCTCTAGGTACTGTCACATAGTACAGGCCATTTTGAGTCAGCAGTGTGGCCAAGAAGGCCACCAGCATCCTGGCCTGGGTCAGCAATGGTGTGACCAGCAGGGCCAGGGCAGTGATTGTCCCTGTGTACTGGGCACTGATGAAGCCACACCTTGAGGACTGGGTTCAGTTTTGAGACTCTCACTATGAGAAGGACACTGAGGGGCTGGAGGGGGTCCAGGGCAAGAAACCTGGTGAAGGGTCTGGAGAATAGGGCTGGTGAGGAGTGGCTGAGGGACCTGCAGTTGTTTTATCTAGAGCAAAAGAGGCTGAGGGGAGACTTCACCCTACAAGGTGGTTGGAGTGAGGTTGGGGTTGGTCTCTTCTCCTTAATAACAAGTGATAGGAGGGGAGGAAATGTCCTCATGTTGCCCTAGGGGAGGTTGGGGTCGGCTATTAGGAGAAAGTTCTTGACTGAAAGGGTTGTCAGAGACTGGCACAGGCTGCCCAGGGAGGTGGTGAACCCCCATGCCTGCAGGTGTTGAAAAGAGGCAGAGCTGTGGTGCTGAGTGACATGGTTTAGTACCAGCCTTGGTCAGTTAGAGAACGGTTGGACTCGGTGACCTTACAGCAGGGAAAGACCTTACAGCTGAAAGGCTTCCGTGGTGCAGGGATTTCCCCTCTGTGTCCACAGGGTGACGCTGCGGCTGCCCAGCTGCAGCGGCTCGGACGGGATCCCCTACCGCTCCATCCCCGAGTGGCTGGAGTCCATCCGCATGAAGCGCTACATCGCCAACTTCCGCACCGCCGGCCTGGACACCATGGAGTCCATCCTGGAGCTCACTGCCGAGTAAGCCACCCTGGGCACTGCTGCCAGCACCACTGCTACCAGCAGCTGTGGCTGGCCCCCTGCCCTCTGAACAGGCTTTCACCTTCACCTGGAAGGCTTCTTTCCACCTTCTTTATATGGTTCAGTGGCAGTGGACTGGCTTGCCTGAGCCCAGAACAATGTGGACCTGCCCAAACTGAAACTAATTCCCTGACTGTCCATGCTCTTCAGGGCCTGAGCTGCTCTGACCACAAATGAAACCCAAACAGCAAAGGGAAACAGGAGCTGGAGGACAGTTCTCTGACCTGTGGACTTGCCCACCCTTGTAGGACTTTGTAAGAGCATTTTCTTGCTTTGAGCTCCACAGCAGCTGGTGGTGTTAGCCCCTCCTCCTCCACCAGCCAGGCTCTGTCCTGTCATAGCCAAGTCTGTGGCTCCTTAGAAAAACTCAGGTCAGATGCTTTACCAAGACCACTGGGTCCTGCTCTGACCAGGGCAGTCACATAAACAAATGACCAGATGTGGTGCAGAGACAGACTTCCTAAAGGGTTGAGACCATCAGGAGCTGCCATGGACATAGTCCTGGTGTAGTGGAAGCACAGGCTCAGTCACAAGGTGGGAGAAGCCAGGTGACTGGGTGGGAAGAGGTAACTAAGGAAGAGCAGGAACATGTAGAAGTTTCTTCTTTCCAGAAGAAAGGTGGTGTAAGAGGTGCTGAGGGAGGGGAAGCTTTCTGAACTGGTGCTTGGTAACTACCTCTGCCCTGACCCACATCCCAGGCCCTAAGGAACAAGAACAGCAATTAATTTTTCCTTTCTTTTCCCATTTCCTTAAGGGACTTGAAACAGATGGGAGTGTCACTTCCAGGGCACCAGAAGAGAATCCTGTGCAGCATCCAAGGCTTCAAGGAGTGACCAGTTGTTGCTAAATGCCTATTCTTACCAGCTATCACTTGGAATCATTCCTATGGCAATCACTTCCAAATGAGTGACTGGGACAAGCTAAGGAGACCAGCCAGCACTGAGGCTCACAGGGCAGCAGCACCTACTCTTGTTCCTGTTTCCTCTTGCTCTAGCTCTGCAGCAGCCACCAGTACCTTTCAGAGCACTGCTCTTAGAAACTGCTCTCAGCCCTGTCTCCTGGAGCCTGTTCTGTGTGCAGCACCAAGGGATCCCTCCAGGACACACACTGGAGCTTCAGACCTTCAGGATCTCACCCATAAGGCTACATGCAGGATACTGGGGAATGCTTAAAGATTGTAGAAGGGTTTAGCCAGACTGGGACACCCAGGGAACATGCAAGACAGACATGTTGGGATTGGCCCCCAAATGCCCTGGCATGTCCCTTCTCACTTGGCAGCCTTCTGTCTTCCTTAGATCACAACAGGAACAAACCATTTGGTCTTTCACAAGGCTGCTGCTTAAGACATACAGCTTCTAGTTCAGCAATTCTTGCCTTAACACCAGCTCCTGGTGCATTGATGGGAGAAGCTGGCAGTAGCAGCAGACCCTGCTGTCAGCCCATAACCTTTGTGAGCCCATAACCTTGACATGTTGCTGACTTTACCTGCACACTGCAGTGGGGAGATGGAGATCCCTGCAGCCTGCTCAGCACCTTCATTTGTGCCATGGACACAACAGCCCTCTAGGTGCTCATTTCTCTCTAGCCCTCTTTAAAAGAGGCTAGAGTAGGGTCTTTGTGACAAGAAGAGGTGCATGTGGTCTGCCTTATTCCTTCCCTGGGGAGGAGATGTTTTTATTTATCAGAGCTCAAGACATTGATAGACTGTAAATAATATTTTGTAAATAAACCTGTAGCAGAGCAGGCTGTGCTGGAGTGCTCTGGCTTATTGCAGATGGGAGGGGATGGAGGGCAGCAGGAAGCTTGCAGATGACACTAAGCTGGGAGGAATGTTGATCTGCTGAGGTAGGAAGGCTCTACAAAAGGACCTGGACAGGCTGGATTGAGGGGCCAAAGCCAATGGGATGATGTTAAATGAGGCTAAGGGCCAGGTTCTGCACTTGGGTTACAACTACTCCATGAACACTCCAGGCTTGGAGCAGAATGGCTGGAAACTGCCCAGCAGAGAAAGACCTGGGGCTGCTGGTCAACAGCTGGCTGGAGATGAGCCAGGGTGTGGCCAAGGAGGCCACCAGCATCCTGGCCTGGGTCAGCAATGGTGTGGCCAGCAGGGCCAGGGCAGGGATTGTCCCTCTGTACTCAGCACTGAGTTAGGCAGCTGAGTACACACTGGCTCATCTTCAGCTGGCTTTTGAGCAATAACCCCAGGTTTTTCTCTGATGGATTGCTTGAAGGCTTCCAGCCACTCTGCCCCAAGCCAGGAGCATTCATGAGGTTATTGTGACTCAAGTGCAGGACCCAGCACTTGGCCTTGAGTCTCATACAGTTGGCCTCAGCCCATGGATCCAGCCTCTGAAAAGCCCTCTGCAGAACCTTTCTACTCTCAAGCAAATCAATGCTCTCAACTTAGTGTCATCTGCAAAGTTACTGAGGGTGCCCCAGTCCCCTCATCCAGATCATGGATAAGGATGTTAGAGAACTGGGCCAATCCTGAGCCCTGGGAACACCAGGCAAGGCAAGCCAAGTGACATTAGAATCCAGTCTGCTGCAAGTGGGTGACACCAACTCACCTTGCAGTGATGCAGCACATGGGCCACACTCTTGCTGATCTGCAGTGCTGCCTTCCAGGCACAGAACAGCAGGAAGCTAAGCAGTTTGCAAAAGAAGACCCAAGAGGTGGAGAGTCTGTTCTCAGATCCCTCCTCTCCAGAGGCTGGGTGGAGTGGCCACTGCTTGATCCAGCATTGTCATGAGCAGCTGAGTAAACACAGCAGATCCATTCATGGAAAAACCCCAGGTTTTATTGAATGCCAGCAGAGAGGGGACAGCATGGTGACTGAACAGGCTGGTTCAGCTGGAAGGGCTCTAGTCCAGGACAGGGGCCTCTGTGCAGTCCCAGAGCCTGAACACACTGCAGGTGCACTGCAGCTTCACTGACAGCACTGAAGGGATCCCTACAGGAATGGGATGGTCCTCAGGTTGCTGAAGCCTCATCCATGCACTGAGATGCCTCCTCACCACACGCTGCCCACCCTCAGCATGGTCTGTAAACATGCATTCTTCTGACTGCTTTGCTGCTCTGGTGCCTGGCCTGGCTGCCCAGAGACAACAATGGGAAATGAGTTCTTTTGGGGAGGGAAAAGAGTTTTTAGAAAAGCTTCCAAACTAAGGAGCCAAGGAGGATTCTGACCAGGGCCAGTCTGACCTGGCTGAGGACAGAAAGTGATAAGACCACCAGTAAAATCCAATCAGAGACAGAACAGCTGCACTGGGTTAGCTCTTTACAGTAACAGATTCCCAGTATGTGCTGCCTCCAGACTGTAACCCAAGAGTGAGGGAGGGGGTAGGAGAAGGCATCCTGATAACAAGGTGGCACAAACCAAACAACCAAAAAATCAAAGCCCTAAGTGATGCCAAGATGGAGGTTTCTCTGCCTTCTAAATTCATCATTCTTGGCTCCATGGAACAGAAGAATGCTCAGCCCTTTGCAACACCTGCCACCAGGCCATTCCTACTACTTCCAGCAGGCACTGGTGGAGTCTGCTCTTTCTCTCCCAGAGTCTTGAAGAACAGAGATTGTGCCCTCAACCTTGATCATAGCCTCCAACCGGGAATACCTTACGGCCACAGAGAGGTGAGAGGAGAGGTCCTTTCTTGGTGGGTATGCAGAGTGAAGTCGAGCAGCAGTGACTCCTACAGGAGCAGAGAGCCGTGCTGGCATAGTCTCCATTGGTAGCAATCTACCTTTCTCAAGCAGAGGGACAGGAAAAGGCAGGGAGGGGAAGAGTACTGAGTGCGGGGGTCTGAAGGGTCTGCCCAGCTCCAGGCTGCTCAGCGGGCTGTCTTGGCACGGGCGGTGTGACATCGGATACACAGCACGTGCCCATCCAGTGGGAAGCACCCATTCTCGTCTGCTTCAATGGACAAGGGCTTCCCACAGTCCTGGAGAGGGACAGAAGAGAGGGAGGGAGTTCAGGGACCACCAGCAGCAGGGTGAATGCATTCAGGGAGGTAGAAAATGCTCCGCCAGGTGAGGATGACGGCTCACAGCCCACCACTCTTTCTGATGGCAATAGACGGGAGATGCCCCCTTTGAAGGGAAGAACAAGTCACAGCAGCATGGAGTGACAGGGCTTGGAAGGCACCTCTGAAGATCACCCAGTCCAACCCCCCTGCTAGAGCAGGATTCCCCACAGTTAATCATACAGAAACACATGAGGTGGGTTTGCAATGCCTCCAGAGATGGAGACTCCACAACCTCTCTAGGCAGCCTGTTCAGCACTCTGCCCCCATCAAAAAGAAGACTTCCTTCATTGTGTTTAAGTGGAACCTCCTGGGTTCCAGTTTGTGCCTGTCCCTTGTCACCACTGAGAAGAGCCTGGCTCCCTCCTCCTAATACCTGCTCACTAGATATTGATAACCCTTAGTGAGATTCCCTGACCTGAGTATCCTCCAGGCTAAACAGCCCCAGCTCTTCTATTTTCCCTCACAGAGTGAATGTTCTGGTCCCCACAGCATCTCTGTGGCTCTCCACTGGACTCTCCCCAGTAGCTGCCTGTCTTGAACTGGGGAGCCCAGACTGGAGGCAGTATTCCAGATGAAGCCTCACCAGGGTAGAGGGGGAGGAAAAACTCCCTCAACCTGCTGGCCACACTCTTGTTAATACACTGCAGGAGACCATTGACCTTCTTGGCCCTGAGGACACAGTGCAGTCCCACCTCTGTTCTCAGCATGTTCCCCTAGTTCACACTGCTGCTGTCTCAGGGATGTTAGACTGCAGCTCTGCAGGGTTTGTGGTCCATGAATATCTGATGATTTGGTGAATCTGTGTCAAAACTGCCCCAGAGCCATTCAGAACCTTAGAGCTTGGTCAGGATGGACAACAAAGATGCCTCGTTGCTGGTGATGGGCGTGGGAGAGATGGGAAGGGTAGGGCTAGGAAGCTGCTTACCTCACACTTGTAACACTTCATGTGGAAGTTCTTCTCCAGTGCTACCACACGCACAGTCTCATCCTTGCCAGGCTCTGGCATGATGGGCTGGCTGCAGACTGAGCAGCGGGGAGCGTACTTCCTGCAACACAGGGCAGAGAGCATGACCCACTGCAAGCTTCTGTTACAGAGTAGCAGCAGAGGAACAATAAAGCACAGAGGTTTAGGTGGGAAAAGACCCGAATTGCTACAGGGTACTTTGCCAACCCAATTTTAACTTCACCTCCAGCAGCCCATGGGGGCCTCCTCTTTTGAATCATTTCTGAAAGATCATGGAGAATGGGAGAGCTGCCTGAGGACTGGAGCAAAGCCAGCAGCACTGCAGCCTGCAAAAAGGGCAAGAAGGAAGACCCAGGAAACTACAGGCCAGTCAGCCTCACCTCCATCCCTGGAAAGGTGATGGAGCAGCTCATTCTGGAGGCCATCTCTAAGCACATGGAAGAGGGTTTAGCCAGCACAGATTCACAGCAGGGAAATCTTTCTTGACCAGCCTGATAGCCTACAAAGGAATGACTAAGTGGGTAGATACAGGGAGAGCAATGGATGACTTCAGCAAGGCTTTGGAGACTCTCTCCCAGAAGACCCTCATAGGTAAGCTCAAGAACAGTGGGTTAGAGGAGTGGACCATGAGGTGGCTGAGTTCAGAGGGCTGTGATCAGTGGTGGAGTCCAGTTGGACACCTGTGGCCAGTGGTGTTCCCCAGGGGTCAGTACTGGGTCCAGCTTTGCTCAACATATTCATCAGTGATTTGGATGAGCTCACTGATGACACCAAACTGGGTGGGGTGGCTGACACCCCATCAGGCTCTGCTGCAATCCAAGAAGATCTGGACAGGCTGAGAGCTGGGAAAAGGGGAACCTCCTGAAGGTCAGTAAGGACAAGTGCAGAGTCCTGCATCTGGGCAGGAAGTGCACCAGGCACCAGTACAGACTAGGGGTCACCCTGCTGGAAAGCAGATACATGGAAAAAGACCTTGAAGTCCTAGGGGACACAGGAGGCTCCACCTCAACATGAAGAGAAACTTCTTTATGGCAAGAGTGACAGAGCCCTAGGACAAGCTGCCCACAGAGGTTGTGGCATCTCCTTCTCTGGAGACTTTCAAAACCTTCTGGGATGCATTCCTGTGTGACCTGCCCTAGGTGATCCTGCTCTGGCAGGGGGGTTGGACTGGATGATCTCAGGAGGTTCCTTCCAACCCCTAGCATTCTGTGGTCCTGCTCTCTCCATACCTGTGGTAGTCATTCACACAGTGAGGCTGGTTGGCCTGGTCCACAATGAAAGAGGAGCCCTCGAGCGGGGCATGGCACATCACGCAGGTGAAGCACTGGGGATGGTACGAGTTACCAGTGGCCTTCAGCATCCGGTCTGTGATGGTCTGCTTGCAGACACTGCACTTTTCCAAGGTTCCCTGAGCCCAAGGGAAACAAGGAAGACCCATTAATCCAATTCCCCATGCCTGGGAGGCTGCCCAAAGACAGGCAAGATGGAAGGAGCATGGGAAAGAGAGCAAGCACAGCATGCTCAGCTCTCTCCAGCAGCTTCCAACCCAGGGACTCACAGCATAGCAGTCCTCACAGAAGGGCTTCTCATCCACATTGTAGAACTGCTGACCCTGCAGCTGCTTCTCACATTTGAAGCAGGTGAAGCATTCCACATGGAAGAGGCAGTCCAGGGCCCTCACAGCTGGCTGGGTTCGTGACAGGGGCTTCTGGCAGAAGCCGCAGAGCTCTGTCAGTGGAAGAAGCAAGGGATTAGGAGAGATGAAAGCCCAGCAGTCTTGGCCCTGCTGCTGCTTTTCACCCAGGGAACGCACCAGAAGTAGCAGCCTCTGCTGGGGGTGGATGCTCCATGTCCTTCATTAGTCTCTGGGTCAGCCTCTCCAGCTCTTCTACTTCCTTCATGGTCAGACAAGAATTTCCTCTGGGTGGATCTGCACTAGAGCCTGTGGGTCTGTGCTGAAGGAATAGGGAACATTCAATCCCAAAGCACACAAATGAACGGACTCCTTCCTGCCCCTGGCCCTAAGGACCCTACTTGTCTCAGTCTCTTCCCTAGTGAACAATCTGCTCTCCACTGTGCTTGCTTCTTCCTACCTTTACACGCAGTCCTGTCCCTCCACCACTGTCTCTACTCACATCTCTCTTCCCGATGGCTAACAGCTTCCCATAGCCTGGGTCAGACCCTCCCTCCTCATCCTCCAGCTTCCCTCCCGGTGATACTCTGCCTCTCCAAAGGCACCAGAGCCATGGCTCTGTCCCTTACCATGCTTTTTGAAGCAGCAGGTTGTTCTGTGGGACGTGGCTTCTCCTGCACTTGGGGTCTTTCCTTCTGCTGCTCACAGGTGGAAGTGGGGGGCTGTGGCTGAGCAGAGGGAGCTGAGGGTGAAGGAGCTGTGCACTGAGTGTGCAGGGAGGCAGGGTACCTCGCAGAGTTTGACTGAGCCGTGGGAACACCACCACCCGGTTTGGTCCCAGACTTTGGGGAGCCAACAACATGAGGCGGGTTGAATTTAGGGGTGGGCTGAGCAGGAGGGAGAGAGGGGGGCGGAGGGACTGGTGCCAATGGTTCCTTGCGTTGCTGTGGGGCTGTCCATGGGGTTGGGGCAGGGTTCAAATCCACTCCACTTGTCTTTGGAGTGAACTTTGAAGGAAAGGAATGAGGAGTATCTTTGGGTGCAGATGGTATTTCCACACAAGCTTTTGGGGCTGAGGGTTTCTCCAAGTGACTTGTGGATGCTGGAGATACCTGTGAAGGGAAGCAGCAGAAATGGGCAGTTATCAGCAAGATGTAAGAGCAAACATTCTGTCTGCAGCAGACAGCAGCTACTCCAGACACACAATGCTTCAAGTTCCCACACTGCTACATAGTTAGCAGTCCTGACAAGCTGCAAGATCTGGGGCTTCTGCTCCTTCACATACACTTTGTGCTCACCACCTCTGTTCAGCCAACCCCTCACCTCTCTTTCCATCTGACATTCTGGAGAGCTACCCAGGATGTGAAGGGATTGTTCTCCATGTCATCTAACATTACAGTGACTCAATCTGAAGATCAGTGCTGCTGACCAGGTGATTTCTGAAAATCTCCAAGGATGCACATTCCCCAGCTTCTCTGGGCACCTGTGCCAGTGTTGAGCCACCCTTGGAGCAGAATGGGGTTTTTTTCTGCCCAAGAGGAGTTTCTCTTGCTGCAACTGTGTCCATTGTCTCTTTTCTCTCTCCTGCCCTCCTTTGGGTATTGCAGACTGAAACCAGAGCTCTGCCTTGGCTTTCTCTCCTGCAGGATGAGCTATCCTAGCTCTCACATCATGTGCTCCAGCCCCCAGTGACCCTTTGCTGAATTGCATCTAGTTTTGTATTCCTCTGGGGTTATTAAACTGGGGAGCCCAACTGGAAAATGTCCTCCAAGATGCACCCTTGCTAGCAGCGACGAGAGGAGGAATCGTCACCATCATAATCATCACCGTCGTCCTCCTGACGGCCGCCAGCGTGCGGTCGCTGCTGTTGCCACAAGGGGGCGCTGTCGGCCCGCACTGCGCTGGTCCACGGCGCGGCGCCGCTCCCTGCTCTCCCCGGGGCTCGGCGCTTCCCACTGCGGAGCGCAGCGCGCTGCGAAAGCTGTCCCAGCTCACAGAAAACCACATGAAACTATACTTTCCCCGACCTCACTCACCTGCGGGGGAGATACCGTGCTCACAGGCCCTTCGTCAAACATTGGTGGAGGAGGAGGAGGAAAAGCTTCATCTGGGGCCGGCGGAAAAGGCTCCTCAAAGGGTGGTGGGGGTGGGGGAAAAGCACAATTTGCAGAGAAACTTTCCTCCTCTCCGGGTGGGGGAGGAGGTGGCAGCGGCAGCTCTGTGGGGAAGAATGAGAATAAAAGCAAGTTTGGAACATTTCTTACTCTTAACCCCAGGATGGGTTTTGAAGGTACTACAGTGAGTAGATCCTCAGTACCAGGGGACCCCCGGCATCCATCAAGGACAACTGGACAGGCTGGCTTTCATCTTCTCCAAAGCTATTTCCCATCACAAACTTTCCTCAGTTGTATAATTGGGAAACATCTTTTCCCACTACTCTCACTCTCTGGTCCCTTCCCAGCTCTCCTGTAGCCTCCTCCTTCAGGTACTGGAAGGCTGCTCTAAGCTCTCTGGAGCCTTCTTTTCTACAGGCTGAACAGCCCCAACTGTCTCAGCCTGTCCCCATAAGGGAGGTTTTCCAGCCCTCTGATCATCTTTGTGTGTTCCATGTCCCTCTTATGCTGAGGGCACCAAAACTGGACACAGTGCTGCAGGCGAGGTCTCAGCGAGCAGAGGGGCAGAATCATCTCCCTCATCCTGCTGGTCACACTGCTTTGGATGCAGCCCAGGACAGAAGCATCAGAGAAGGATCAAACTGAATGCATCCCTCTCATGACTGTTTTTTTGTGGTTCATGTGTACATCAAACACCTTGCTGGCAGCAGTCACCTGATGGTGACACAGCAGCTTAAGGCAAATGGTTGTGCTAATCTGTCAAGTTAGCTCCTCCATCTATGGCTTTATAATGAAGGGAAAAGTGGAGAACACAGTAACTAACCCTCCACTCACTGCACATGGAAAACCAATGTTTAATATCATCTGCCTACTTTTGTACTTCAGCTGACATATGTGTGTCACTTTGAGACCTTCCAACAGACACATCCCTAATCTACCCAAGTATGGAAGAAAAATCAGAGCCAAAATGGGACCTTGGATTATAGACACAGGGCTCCAAGCAACAGTGTAGGAGAAAGAGGTCACCCGAGCTAGCTGGTACGATTCCAGCAGACAGACTCACCACCATGCTGAGGCCCTCATGATGCAAGAAATGGAAAAAAAAGGCTCAATAACCTGTCTCCTCTGAGGACAGAGCCAGCCCTACCATCAGGTCAGCTGCACACTAACAGCATGCTGCCCTAGAAAACATCAGTGGTGCATAGTCTGCGCTAGGCAGCAAAAGTGAAAAAGCTGAAAGCAGCAGTCAGCATTATCTGAGCATGTGTGCCCTGGCTGGGGTGCTCCCTGATGGAATCTGCAGGCAACACGCAGCATCAGGCATTAACAAAACATCCCTAGGGAAATTTCCCCTGGCCCCATGCTAAGCAATTCCAACTATGGAGCCACATGACCAGGAACCTTCTGCTTCTTAGAGGACCACCTCACCACCACCACAAAAAAACCCAAACCCGAAACAAAACACCACCCCAGCACTCCAGAAAAGAAAAAATAAGAGGGGAAAAAAAACCCAAACACCTCAACCAACACCAAACCCAAACCCCTAAAAAGCCAACATCCCCCCCCATAAACAAAGCACCCAACAACAACAAAAACCATACACCACCACCACAATGAGCAACCTTAACCAAACACCCCACTCTAAAGCAAGAGGTCACTCTGCACAGGAAAACACTCCCAACCCAAACCTCCAGCACAGTGTAAAACTCCACAAGCTGTACCAAGTCTCACTTCCTGTTTATGACTGCTCCCACCCTTTTTTCACACAATTACTTCTTCCTCCCCAGCTCCAGCAGCAGGGACGGGAACTGCAAAGTGCAACGGTAGGGAAGGATCTCTATGGTCAGAGACAACGGACTTGAGCTGAGAGGGATTAACAAGAGCATGACTCATCACCATCAGGGTCCAGTTCCCCACAACAGACTTGCTCTCAGACAGCCCAGCCAGAAGCTGGCTGCAGTTACACAACTGGGTGCTCAGGGAGTACTGCTGCAAAGGCTCTGCTGCATCGGTGCAAGGCAAGGGCTGCCCTCCTGCCTCCCTTCCTAATGCAGATCCCTCCCTCCAGTCTTTTGATCTCATTTTGGACCCTGCCAGCCTCTACAGCAAGAATCTGCATCACAGCAGTTGTGACCCTCTTGTCATGTTCAGCCCACTCACAGACCTCACATCCCAGGTATTTAGAAAGGCATATTCCTACCTGCCATGCCAGTCTTCACTTACCTTCTACCAGCTGGGACGTGGACACTGATGGAATCTCCCCCACCTTCCCTATCAGGGCCTGCTGGGCACCAGCTCCAGGAGGTGGGGGCAGTGATGACTCTGATGGACCTCCAGCCTTGAAGGGGTTCACCTTGGGTTTAGGGGCCACTACAGGTGCAAACTTCTTCTGTGGGTTGTAGAAGGAAGGGGTAGAAATGTTGATACTGACTGTGGCGGTCATGCGGGTCCCTGGGGCACCTGGGGAAGCCATCTTCTCAGCACCTGGTAAGTGAAAAGAGGAAGGAAACCTATATGAAGTCAGCTTTGGGCCAGAGTGGAAATTAATAAAGAACATAATAAACAGAAGGATACAAAAGATTAAGCTTGGCCAAAGGCTAAGATGCCTTAGCAAAGCACAAAGCACTTCCAGGATTGCCACTGGAAAAGAGGGGGGAACCGCAGACAGCTTGAAGGAACCAGTATGCTCACCACTTCAGCTCAGTATGGCATCAACCACAAAGGGGTTCTTGCCACAGAGAAACTGAGCTCTGCTGCATGAGAACTCTGCAGTCAGGCCTGCTGGAGAAGCCAGCTCTAGGGCACCAGCATGAGCATTGGCCACAGCACACCCCAAGCCCCACACACACTTTCCCAGAACTGGAATTGGCATTTCCTCTTCTCCACTTCGAGATAAGGCCAGCTGGTTCCTCTTGGCCCAAGCCTGTGATATGCCCCCTTCGCCCCTAACGCTGGCACACCCCTTGCATCTTCCATCCTTTCCCTCTAGGGCCCCGCACGCTGAAGGAGGGAGCACAGGCATCTGCGGCAGAGGTGCAATCGGCATCACAGCCCCGGGCACAGCCCTCTGCTCCCCGGACCTGCTCTCCCTGCCCCGAGCGGGCTGGCAGCGGCTGCCAGCACCTCTCAAGGCTGCGCCCCGCCTGCTCCGCCACCGCCGGCGAGCGGCCGCTGCTCGGCTGCCGCCCGCCGCGCCCCCGGCCCGGCCCCTTGGCTGGCAGGGGCACAGCCAGCACCTCTGCCGCCGGGGCTCGGCCCCCTCCTCCGGGCACGGCAGCCGCAGGCCTGCGCCAGGCAGGAGGCGGCCCAAGCACCCCGCTTGCAGCGTGCGGACCCCCTCCACGTACTCCTCACGGCCAGCAGACTCCAGAGCACGGCCACGCCAAGGAGGCTGCTTCAGGAACTGCGAGTCTCACCGCCGAGCGGCACCCAGCGACTGACTGCCTCAGCCCTGCCCTCCAAGCCAGCAACCCCCGCGAAGCCAGACGCTTTGTTGTAACGCCTGGCGTGCCTGCCTCCCTCCTAACACCCCGGCACAAAAGCTCTTCCGCCAGCACAGGGGCTCTGTGCCAGCGTTCCAAGCTGGCATGTTCAAATCTGTACCCCTCCGCACTGCCGACCTCTCTCGCATGGACAGGAACAGCTGCCGGAGCAGACAGCCCTGGTGCCACAAACATCCTCCCACTGTGGCTGCTGCTAAGAGCTGCGTGTCCCGCTCCATGCTTCACAGAATTGTTTCAGTTAGAGAATGGTTGCACTCAAAGGTCTTCAACTCTGCCAAGGCTAGTGCTAAACCATGACCCTCAGCACCACATCTAAATCTTTTAAACACCTCCAGGCATAGGGATTCAACCAACTCCCTGGGCCTGTTCCAGTGTTTAAGAACCCTTTCGGTCAAGAAGTTTCCTAACATCCAACCTAAACATCCCCTGAGGCAACTCGAGGTCATTCTCTCTCATCCTATCACTAGGGAAAAAAGACTAACCCACACCTCACTCCAGCCTCTTTTCAGGCAGCTGTAGAGAGCAATGAGGTCTCTCCTCAGCCTCCTTTTCTCCAGACTAAACACCCTCAGTTCCCTCAGCTGCTCCTCACCAGATCTGTTCTCCAAACCCTTCACCAGCTTTATGGCCTCCTCTGGACCTGCTTCAGCCCCTCAATGTCTTTCTTGTAAGTGAGGGCCCCAAAACCAAACTCACTACTCAAGGTGTGGTCTCACCCATGGCCAAAATCTCTTCCCTGGTCCTGATGGTCACACTACTCCCGATACAGGATAGGATGCTGTAGGTGATCTGTGAGGTGATTGAGTGCAGCATGGCAAGATACAGCAATCTGCATCAGCTTCTCTAGGCCACAAGCAACAAGTGGGACAACAGACGAATGTTAAGCCCACATGCTGTGCTTTCTATTCCCTTTTGCAGGGCTGATGAGTTGCATGTCCTTTAATAAACTCTTCAGGGTTTTTCAAAAGGAGGAAGAGGCTGCAACATCAAACAGCATCCAAAAAGCTGTGTTGAGCATTTCCAGCATGACCACAGGATCCACCACGGGAAAAGGCCAAGGCAGAAAAGTTAAGTGGCAAGGTCTGTCCTCAATCCCTCAGACCTGTAAAGGCTGACAGACTCGAAAATTAGAAGCGCCTGACCAACACCCTCTGGCCTGCAGCTTCTCACCAAGCCACAGAAGCCATTAAAAGACCTCCAGCCTTTCTTTGGAGACTCTTGCTTTGTTTCGCTATGACAATGAACCAGCAGTTCCACCAGAACTGCCAGCATTAGGAGCAGAACACCACAGGGATCACATCACTTCTGCTCATGATGCACATCAGGGTTCACCAACACGAAGGCAACCGTGGGACATTGGCTGCTTCACACAGAAGTGCTGGCTTTGCTTCCAGCTACTGCTATCTCCCTTAACCCAAAGCAGCCTATTTCCCTGTATGCTATGTCATACTGAAAGCCCTTTCTGCTCAGAGCTGTCTCCATCCAGCAGCTGCCCCTGCTCATCCTCACTTCTGTATACTGGTCCACCTTGACACAGACCAAACAGGTTGAGAATGGCTGGCCTTGCAGAATCACCCAGCTCCCCAGCACTGCCAATGCCATCTAAGCCTAAACTCACCGCCCACGGGAGTCCTGTCACGCAGTCTGTAGAAGTTGAGGCGCATCACACCAGTAGTCCTAACCTTAAATCCTCCTCATCCTCATGTTTTCCCTGAGGGGAAAGAATTTCCTGCCTGCTGTAACAGCATTTAGGATGATTCAAGCAGAGCTATGAAGAAATATGTCCCCAAAGGACATAGTCAGAATACTTAGTTGCCTCATACATCATTCTTCTCCAAGAGAGGGCAAGGAGAAGCTGGAGGACAGAACCAAGTGATACCTCCCTCAGCAGTAGGGTCACCTGCTGGACCTACCCATGGTGGGCCTGCCTCCTCTTATGGACCCAACCAGCATTCACCTATTTGATCCCAAGACACCACACTCAAAAGCTCAGCTCCTTTCCTGGGGTAACAAAAGGAGAAGGACCCTGAGGAAGTAGAGCCAAGAGTTACTCTTCACCTTTGTTGGTTTTAAGTAGTTTGGCTCCAGCCACACAGGCAGCCAAAAAAGCCAGCCCAGCACTGCTCTGTGACATGCCATATCTATACTTCCACAGTTCACCAACTTCCTCCCAGCTGACACAGGTCAGAGAGAGAATCACAGGGGACAAAAAGAGAGAGTATGAAGCAAACAAACTGAACAGGCTTAGGAAATATGCTTATTTTCATCCTCTCATACAGGCTAATTCCAGAAAGTTTTCCCAGCCTGGCCTAATGTTACAAAGCTTCAAAGAGAGCAAAGTCCTATCAGCTATGCAAGCTGCAAGGCTGAGGCTTAAAACAACCAGGCTGGGGGAGGGGGCACTTCAGAGCTCCAATGTTCTCTTACAGATGCTGAACTTGCCTCCTCCTTGTGCAGGGAGAGGTAAAAACCTGCCCAAAAAACCAAACCACCAACAACCACCCCAACTCAACCAAACAAAAACCCCCACCTCCACCACGCTATGCAAACGTATTCAAAACGGTGGGAAGATCTTCAACTGTGCAAACATTTGTGCCTTCACATTCTCGGGGCACTCCTAGAGAGTCAGGAACTCATAAATTAAACAAATTTCGTGCACAAAGAGTCCCAGATTTCTCTTTCTCAAACACATCTGGAAAAAGGCTCCGAGGTGTCTCACTCATCCTTAGGCACACAAAAGAGAGCTTGTTCGGAGAAAAAAAACCAAAGCACCAAACAGGCAGCACCCCCTTCCTCTTCCCCACCGCTGGAACTGTACAGGAGGGTGTAGATGCCTCCATTTCACCAGGAGGCAAGAAAACTCCCTAGACCCCACACACAGGCGGAACCTCTGCCCTGCGGAACGACAAAAGCCTCCACGAACCACGACTGTGAATGAAACTGAAGAGACAGAGACACTGGCAGGAGGTGAGCGGGAGCACCCCCCGACACGGGCGCACCCAGCCCCAGGGCTGCAGGCAGCAGCCTTTTTTGGCTACACCACAAGAAAATACTCACCTCTGGGGACGGGGCTCGGAAGAGCGACGAGGGGAAAACGCCGCCTTGAGGGGTCGGCGATCGCGGGGCTGAGCCGCTGCGCTCCCCGCACGGCCCTGCCGCCGCAGCCGCCCTGCCTGCCGCGAGAGGCAGTGCTAAAGGAGAGGTGGGGGAGCTGCTGAGCCCAGCGCTTCCGACCAACTCGCGAAAAAAGCCTCGCCCAGGCAAAGTTGTTTGACCATAAAAGGAGAGAGGCTGCGCGAACAGCTGAGCTCACTCGCTGGGGAATGTGGCCGGCAGATAAGGGGGGAAGGCGCGCACGGCTAGGGGATGGCTCTGGCCGGGCAAGCGGAGTCGGGAACCCTCGGCTGCCGTCCTCTGTGTACCGTTTACGGGGAAGGGGGCTCACTGCTCCGCCTGGCAGCGAGCACGGAGAACGAAGCTTTGTCAGCGTTCCCCCCGGCGCTCTCCCGCGGCCTCACCGCGCCGTCCCTCGCCGAGCCCCCGCTTCCTCATCCCCTCCCCGGCCTGGGGCCCGCTGCCTTCCGCCCTCACAGAGCGCTGCTCCTCCCACCTTCCCGAGCTCCAGAGCAGCCCTCAGCCCGCGATTTCACTTCCAGTCGCTGAGCTGGAGTGAGGACTAAAGGCAGCAGCTCTGGTGAGTCAGAGTCGCCGCCGGGCTCTTCTCACGCGAACCAGCTGCGAGAGCATCTGAGCCGCGCTCCTCCCTTCTGCCGGAAATCAGGCAGCGGAGGGCTCCGCCGCGCAGGGCAGCGCCTGTGCCGCTTGTGCTGGCTGCGAGGCAAACGCTAAACTGTTCTACATCAGACGCCAGCCCTTTGAGTTGCTTTCATGATCGCCCGTGTTGCACATCGGGTTTATTTTCATCCCAGTGCTGGCTAGAGGTTCAGCTACGCTCACATTACTTGTAACCTAAGCCTGCCTTCTTCTCTTCATTCCTGCCTTCTTCTCTTCATTCCTGCCTTCTTCTCTTCATTCCTGCCTTCTTCTCTTCATTCCTGCCTTCTTCTCTTCATTCCTGCCTTCTTCTCTTCGGGAGGAGTCATACCAATAAAGACAAAATCCCTGTGCTTGGAACAATCCCTGTACTTTAGGATTTGGTCTTAATATTGGGGTTAATACCCCTACTGTTGTAAATTCCCTGGGGAATTACTGTATTTGGTCATGGTCAGATCTGGGGCTTGTCTGCTCTTAAGGTTTAACCTATTAAGGTAGGTACCTCTCAGAGCTGATAATTTACTCACAGGTGGGTGAGTAAGCCACAAATCACCTCAGACTCCCAGTCTGTACTGCTGCAAAATGTTCACCTTAAAGAGCTATGCAAAGAGGTTCATCAAGAGTTGAGAAATCCACTGTAAACAAATCTTTGATTTTACGAGCTAGGGTTGTACAAAGAGGTAATATATTTGATTGGACTAGTTGAATAAATTGGGCCTTCTGTGAAGTTTTTCACATACCATGTGAAAATGTCACCTATAGCAAGGTGTAGCACTGAGCTTCACTCCTTACATAGCTGCATGGATTTCACTGTGGAACCACTAACCAAATTCTGCAGCGTTACAGCACACCTTACACAATCAGCCTGACCTCGGGGTACTCTGCCACTGTCCCCTGGACTAGCCCTGACTCCAGAAAGAACAAAGAATACCTTGTACTGAGATTATAAAAAGTGCTGAGAGGATGTGAACTAACTAAATCTGTGCTCCCATGCCTTCTGGTCACATCCCCATAAACCCAGGTGCGTTGTGTGTTTGATGTGACACTAACATGGTGATGTTAAAAGCTCATGAAGGCAGAGCACACCCTGTTAGGCCTTCTGTAGGAACTCTTAACTATGAGGAAACAAATATGAACCAGGGAAGTGTTTAGCAGGTTGGATGTGTGAAAGGCAGAACTCTCCAAAACATCATGACATGCAGGGGGAAACTTTACCCTGCATGGATTTAAAGTTTGTATTTTTGTAATCAGAAATGCAGATGAACCAGCTTCCCTGTGTTATTTCCGATTCCCCTGGAAAGGAAAGAAAAGAAAGGTCTCAGCCTTCCTTCATGCAATTCTTTATTGGAAGAATAGACACTTTACTGCCTTGAGATCACAGAATCATAAAGTTATTTTGGCTGGAAAAGACCTTTGAGATAAGAGTCCAAATATTCTGTAACTCTGGCAAGGTTGATGCTAAACCATGTCCCTCAGCACCACATCTCTGCCTCTTTTAAACACCTGCAGGGATGGGGCAGCCTATGCTAGTGTCTGACAACCAAGGAGTTTCTTCTAATATCCAATCTAAACCTCCCCTGGGACAACTTGAGGATATTTCTTCTCATCCTGTCATTTGTTACTGGGGAGAAGAGACCAACACCCACCTTGCTCCAACCTCCTTTCAGGGAGTTGTTGAGAGGCAGAAGGTCTCCCCAGCGCCTCCTTTTCACCAGACTAAACAACCCCAGTTCCATCATCTGTTCCTTATAAAACATGTTCTCCACACCCTCCACCAGCTTCATTGACCTCTGGACCTGCTACATCACCTCAAGGTCTCTCTCAATGTTGTAGTGAGGAGTCCAGAACTGAGCACAGTACTCAAGGTGGATGCACACAGTTGTAGTCAGTCTCATTAGCTGAAGCAAAATATTAGACCTGAACAGGCATTTAGCTGTCTGGGTACAGCAGGTCTGCTCAGCTTGTTGTGCCAGCCCTTGTGATTTCTGGAATTAGCAGCAGTCCTCTGCATAAATCATTTTGGCTGTCCCCATGCCATGGAAATAGCCATCTGGTGTGTTGAAGGATATTGTGGTATGAGTGCACCATAGAATGGTTTGGGTTGGAAGGGACACCCAAAGGTCATCCAGTCCAACCTCCTGCAGTCAGCAGAGACATCCTCCACTAGATCAGCTTGCTCACGGCCTTGTCCAGCCTGACCTTGAACATCTCCAGGGATGGGGCCCCAACTACCTCCCTGGGCAACCTGTTGCAGTGTTCCAGCACCCTCATGGTGCAGAACTTGTTCCTAACATCCAATCTAAATCTGCTCTTCTCTCATTTCAAACCATTGCCTCTCATTTCAAACCTGCATTGTCGCTGCAGGCCTTTGCAAACAGTCCTTCTGCAGCCTGCTTGTAGCCTCCTTCAGGTTCTGGAAGGCTGATCTAAGCTCTTCTAGCTGAACAACTCCAGCTCCCCCAGCCTGCCCTTGTAGAAGAGGTACTCCAGCCCCCTGACCATAGGTGCAATGACAGCCCAGGAGGCATTTAGACTATGCAGTTCTATCTGGGCTCTTTTTTTTTGGAGTACAGGAAGCAAGCCCCAGTGCCACTAAATCAAAGCTTGTTCTTAGACTTCAAGGAACCCATTTCAGAGAGATTCATGGAGCCAGGTATAAAGTATCCTCATTATTAATTCAGCCATGTCAGGCAATGAGTAAATACAGAATAATGCCATCCAGAAGTGGCATGGGAAGTTAATGCACTGAGATGAGGCTTGTGCCAGCAGTGGTTAGATGCCTATAAAATGAAAATACACATAGATGTAAGAGAAGAAATGTAAGCTCTTGAATGAAAAAGGAGGAATGTTTGCATGAACACTATCAAGGAATTAAAGTTGTAGGACAGAAAAATCTTACCTGGATTTAAGAGGGTTCAGGAAGCTGCAGATGGGGATCTTTGTGTTCCCAGTAGGCTTTAAGGTAGAGGAAAGTACTCCAGATGCTGGGCAGGATGCTTTAGTTGTCTCAATAACACAAAATGTCTCCATCCACTTCAGCAGATCAATTAGTGCCATTTTATCTCAGTGGGAGCTGGTTAATAATTAGTGATGCCATGGGAGAGCCTCTGTTTTCCTAATCAATGTAAAGTTCTGACTCATATCTGTGTTTCATCTCTGACACTTCCTTAATCATCTAACCTTTGTTTAGTCCAGCCACATCTTACTGATTCATGCCAAGCTGTTGCTCATAAGCTTTCCCTGGTCAGGGCTACATTAATACTATATCTGTGCCTGCTGGGAATGTATCATGGATCCACTTGGGTCTCTAGGCCAAGGGGTTCAGGCCCACACTGTGCAGGGTAAGGGCCACCTGCAGCAAGCTGTCTGCACCCTTATGGACTGATGGACTTGATGCACCCTGGGAAGGGCTCTCCTAGGATCCGTTGTGCTCCCACAGCACAGCCCTCTCCTGCCATGCTCCAGTCATGGTTTAGCACCAGCTGGTAATGAGCACCACATGGCTTCTCCCTCACTGCCTCCCACTCCCTGCCCTGGTGGGATGGAAAGGAGACTTGGGAGAAAAAGGTAAAACCCCATGGCTTGAGCTGAAGAGACTTTAAAAGAACCCAACCCTAGAAGAAACAACAGCAGCAACATCACTACTGATGGAATCATGTATACAGAGCGACTGCTCACTGCCTGGAACACACCCCTTGACCTATGTGTGTTTCCCCTCCTGTACACTGAGAATGACATCAGCATGGCACTGAATCACTTTACAGCTACCTGAAAGGAAGTTGTAGTGAGGAGGTGTCAATAATTTCTCCCAAGCAAAAAAAGCAACAGGAAAAGAGGAAACAGCCTCAAGTTGTGCCAGGGTGGGATGGATTGAGTATGAGGAAAAACTGATTCCCTGAAAGGGTTGTCAAGCCTTGGAATGGGTTTCCCAAGGAATTGGTGGAGTCCCCATCCCTAAAGGTATTTAAAAGATAGGTAGATGTGGTGCTGAGGGACATGGTTTAGTGGTGACCTGGTAGTGTTTACTTCATGGCTGGACATGATGATCGCAGAATCATAGATTCGTCTTGGTTGTAAAATGCCTTTAAGATCATCCAGTCCAACCATTCTCTAACTACCAAGTCTGGTGCTAAACAACGTCCCTCAACATCACATCTCTGTCTCTTTTAAACACCTCTAGGGAACAACTCATTTTCAGCTAGCTCTCAGTCAGCACCTCCAGGTCCTTGTCTGCTGGGCAGCTGGAAAGTCATCACCTGGATTTAACTCCATTCCCCACCACTCTTTGGGCCAGGCCATTCAGCAAAGCATCCACTGATCCAAACCACAAGCAGCCAGTTTCTCAGGAAGGTTGTTGTAGGACAGTGTGCCAAATGTGTGACTGAAGTCCAGGTAAACAACATTCACATCCTCATCCACTATGTGAGTGACCATGCTGTAGAAGGAGATCATGTTTGTCAAGCAGGCTTTCGGAATCTGCACTGACTGGTCCTGCACATGCTGCATAAGGCACTCAAGATGATCTGCTCCATGACCTTCCCCACCACCAAGGTCAGACTGACAGATCTGTAGTGCCCTGGGTCCTCCTTGAGTCCCTTCTTGTAGATGGGTATCACATTGTCCAGTCTCCATCCAGCTGGGATCTCCCCAGTTAGCCAGGGTTGCTGGGAAATGAGGGAAAGTAGCTTGGTGACCACTTCCAGCAGCTCCCTCGGGTGTTTGCCATCAGACCCTATAGACTTGTGTGCATCTAAGTGGTGCAGCAGATCACTATCTCCTCTTGGACTATGTGGGCTTCATTCTGGTCCCCATTCCTGTCTTCCACCTCAGGGGTTGGGTATCCAGGGAACAATTGGTCCTGCTACTAAAGACTGAGGCATCGAGTCCCTCAGCCTTTCACTCGACCACTGCTCCCCCTGCATCCAACAAAGGCCAGAGACTCTCCTCAGTCCTCCTTCTGTTGCTGATGTCTTTGTAGCAGCATTTCCTGTTCTCTTTAACACCTGAAGCCAGATTAATTTCCAGCTGGGCTTTGGCCCTTCTCATTTTCTCCCTGCAGAATCTCATGACAATTCTATGTTCCTCCTGAGAGCCCTGCTCCTTCTTCCAACAACCACAGACTCTTCTTTTCTCCCTAAGCAGCAACCAAACCTCTCTGTTCAGCCATGCTCCTTCTTCCCCACTGACTCAGCTTTCAGCACATGGGGACAGCCTGTTCCTGCAGCTTTAAGACTTCCCTCTTGAACAGCATCCAGCCTTGCTGAACTCTTTGGCCCCTCAGGGCTGCCTCCCAAAGAGTTCTGTTGACCAATGTCTGAAAAAGGCTAAAGTCTGCCCAGCAGATTTCCCAGGTGGCCATTCTGCTGACCCCCCTCTTTACTTCAGCAACAATCAAGAATTCTCATTTCATGATCACTATGCCCAAGACAGCCTCCAGCCATCACATCACTCACAAGTCCTTCTCTGTTGGCCAAGACCAGGTTCAGCAGGGTGCTTTCCTTAGCTGGCTCCCTCACCAGCTGTGATCTTAAAGGTCTCTTTCAACAAAACGATTCTATGGTTACATGAATATCCCAATGGCTGCTTTTGTTAAGCTATCCTGGCTCTGGCCTCTCCCAGCTTATTGTGAGAATTAACCCTGTTCTAGCTGAACCCAGAACAGTTCCTTCCTTCCTCCCTCCCTCCCTCCCTCCCTCATGCAGGGTGTTACACCTGGCACAGATTGACAAGTGCCACAGCTGCTGCTCCTACTCTTTGTGGAGGCTGTGACATGTGCAGAACTGTCTTGCCTCTGACCAAATGGCAGTTTCACCTTGGAGTGCCTCAGTCCCATTGCAGGATGCATGTTGACAGCTGGGTGCCAAACAGAGAGCTGCACTAGAGACAGCAGAGCCTCCAGTGCTTATGAGCCCAGTCATCCTCCTGCATCTGTGAGACTGGCACACAGTCAGGAATGCTATTTGCAAAGGTCATGAATTCTTCTGGAGAAATCACTGAACCACCCAGGACAGATAACTGGTGTCTGTCTGCTGCTTCCCTTCAAAAGTGACACTGCTGTGCAAGGCACCCTTTGGAAGTGTCCCTCTCAACAAAGGGAGCTGTTTAGCAGCTCCAGAGAGCTCCCCATTGTGAGAGCACGGCCTGGCACACACACATACACACTGCAGAAGGTCACATGTGTGCAGTGAGCTTACACCAACTGAAACACTGCAACGGGCCAGAAACGGTCCACAAAAATCCCCCAGACTTGCCGTGCCAGCAAACACTTCTGATGAGGCAAACACGGAGCAAAGGATTTCTGTGGCACCACCTTTATCCTGCCATCAGAGTGGGCAGGGCATCAGGGGGCTGGATTGAGGGAAGAAGCTCCATTTCCAGCAGGACTGTCAGGTCTTTCCTAGGCAAAGCCAGGACAGGGGGGCTCCTGGGCAGGAGATGCAGCTGCCAGAGGAGTTACCTCTGCCGTTTCCTTGTCTCCGGCCACTGAGATCTCCTGCTGAGCTCTGCTGCCTCCATCTGCTTCTTGATGAGCCAGCAAGCCTACAACTCCATGGCTCCTGAGGTTTGCTCACTGTCAGGCTTCCTCCCCCTCGCTCCACTCTCCTCCACCTCCTGCTTGGTGCTGCTGGGCTCTGTGCCTGAGGCACAGGGAAGCAAGCAGGCTGTCCTGGCAGGTCTCTCTTGCCCCAGGTGAAGAATGAGCTGTTCAGCAGCTCTGGAAAACTGAGCAGCCAACACTTGGAAAAGGCAGTGGGATGCAGCTGAAGCTGCAGCTCAGCTGAAGCTGAGTGACTAGGGCATGTCCATGTATGTAGCTGAGCATGGACAGTGGTCAGGGCCCCTTCTGCTTGGAAAACACTCATTCCACATTCTGAGATTCCCTTGTTTTTCCCCCAACCATATGCCCCACACCTTGCCACCAACTGTACAGTAACCCACAATGTGAACAGAGCTTTAAGAAGGTGCAGCTCCTCCAGCATTTGCTTTCCAAAAGCAAGAGATGTGGAGCTATAGGATGTTTTCTGCAGTTCCCAGGTTTAGCTCACCTGGCTGTCAGCAGGTTTGTGAGCTAATTTACTGCCAGCATGAGTAAGAGGATGAATACAGACAAAAACCTTTGCCTGTTCCTGCAGCAGAGCAGGTAGATGTACCTGAAGTACCTGAAGGGCCTGTAAGAAAGCCTGGAAGGGACTTTTTACAAGGGCTTGTAGTGATAGGATGAGAGTGAATGGATTGAAGGTTGAGGAGGGCAGATTGAAACTGGAGATTAGGAAGAAATTCTTGACAGTGAGGGTGGTGAGACACTGGAACAGGCTGCCTAGAGAGGTTGTGGATGCACCCTTCCTGGGGATGCTCAAGGCCAGGCTGGATGAGTCTTTGAGCAACCTGGTCTAGTGGAAGGTGTTCCCACCCATGGCAGAGGGTTGAAAGTGGATGATCTTCAAGGTCCCATCCAACCTAAACCATTCCATGAATCTGTGCATCTCTGGATTCGCATTCTCCAGAACAGCAGCAGGCCTGACTTGATTCCAAACCCAGTTTGAGTCAATGTTGATCAGCAAGAGCCTGCTGGCAGAAGCTGTGTGCTCCATGTTACATGGCAGAGGGCACTTTCTGGAGATGTTTTTAGCATGGCAGCCATTCTGTCAGTGCAGGAGCAAACAGGTTCAGTTATCTTTTGCTTCTGGATACATTCACTATTCCATGCACATGCATTCAGCAGAGGACAGACACACCAGCTTTTAAAATCAGAAATACTTTCTTTGTCCAGACTGGATTTTAAGGCTTTGGGTATTTTTGTCTGTTTTTATTAAGATGTGGTTAACTCCTAAACCACAGTGCAGAAAATAACCTTTCTTTCTAAAACAGTTATCTACAGCTTCTGTGAGTGTCTAGTCCCCCATTTCCAATGTATCAAAGGCAGAGTGAGGAGGTGACAACTGATATTCTGTAAGGCTAAAAATATTGTGCCTTTTTACATAACACTGGGAATTTAACAGCACAGGAACTGCTTGAGGATTATGTTTAAAAATGCTGTTTGAGCAACACCACCAGTATAGATCCAAGTGGCATTTAGGAGAAGTCGCTGCTGTGTGTTTCACTGTTTGGAAATGAGACATTTGGTAGGGAACTAAAGAAGGGTTTAAAAAAAGGCACAGTAAGGCTCAGAGCACATCAGAGATGTCTGCACCCTCAGATACACCTCACACTTTATATGTCACTGGTGATGTGTTTTCGCAGTGCATACCCCATACCATCTTTGACCAGCCAAAGCCACCTCCTCAGACCTGCCCTCTTGGCACTACCCACCTGATGGTGAGGAACCTGTGCACTCAGTGCGACTGCCAGGGATTAGCAAAGTTCCCTTTCTCTAACATTCCCAGAGTTAGGTCCTTTTTTGGATTCCTCATTTGTTAGCACCTGCTGAGTCCTTCCTGGCAGAGAGGGATCCCTTATCTGTGATCTCACTCATCTTCCCATTTAATATTCCACTGGAAAAGCCCCAGGCCATGGCAGGAGAAACTAGAATTTCAGAGCATGGCCCAGCATACTTCCAGTGCCGTTCCATGTGAGCAGGCACTTGGCTGATTCAGACACAAGGTAAGGGCCAAGGAGGATGCAGAATAGACTTATGAGATGCTCACCAGGATGGTGTTGCTGGGTGAAGTTTGTGACAGATGAAGCAGGCTAGACTTGCTAATTCTTTGATCCTGAGCTGCAGTTCCAACGCTCATGATCACGTGCTGCAGGTCAGTGTGCTGCAAAGGCCTCGGTGAAATGCTGACAGAACCAACCACACCACCACAATTCCAGATGGCAAGTTCCTTTTCTAGGTCTTCTCTAAAGTCTAGAAAAGTGAACTTTATGAAAGATGAGATCTTCCTTAATATATATATAGCACAGAACATGACACTTCTGCATGACTGGGGTGGGGAAATCAAACATGGGTGAAGATGCTGAGAGAATGTTACAGAAATCTGCAAACCAGCAGCGCTGTTCCAAAAAGCCATGAGGCTGCAAGTCCCCAGGACAAGGGAGAAAAAGAATGGGCAATACTGAGCACTGAACGTTCCTCTGTGTACCCAGACACTATGTGTTGTAGAAGTGGTTGTATTTGAATAGAACACCCCCAAACAAGGGAGGGCACACACCAGGGCTCTTGCAGCAAAGCCCTGCTGCTAGCCCACTGCCAGCCTGCTCTGTATGTGTGGAGCTGCCAAACCTCAGCACCTGCAGAAATTCTTGCAGTTTGTTTCAGAAAGAGGTAAGGTATCTGACTAACATCAAAGTACTTCATTCCTCTGAGAAAGAGTGTCCTTAATTTGGGACACTCCATCAGTTTCCAGCAGATGATGCCAGGATCTCCAAAGCACGTGTCTGCTTCAGGAGCAGAGGCCGATGTGGGAACTCACCATGCAGGGGAGGAGGGGGGGGGGGGGGGAAATGTTTTGGTGCTCACTGTTACCCCTCTTCAGCAATGTGGGACAAACCATCCAGGAGGAATTTTAGATAAATTGAGTAGTTCTGCCTCAGCATGGAACTAATATGCTCTCTCAAAGTTTTTTATGACCTCTGGGTGCAGGCAAAACAAGATCACATTGGCTTGCATGTGAGTGTAGGTAAGCATGAGCTTCTTTCACAGCATGTAATGCAAACATCCTACACTCATATCTCCACCCATCAGCCTTTCAAAATCTTCAGTTGATTCACCACAGAACCCAGCCTTCCATTTCTATCAGATAAGGTAAACCACTTTCAGGACCTGAACAACATTGGCACTGCTTTTTCCCTTCTTTGAACCTCATAAAAAGTCTGCCTCCTGCACCAAAGGAGCTCTGTGTAAGACAGAACAACTGCAAGAGTCATTTTTGCTACCTCATTTTCTTTTCAGCCCATATGAAAATCCTATCAGTAGCTAATACAGGTTGATGTAGAATTGAATCTTGTGGCATCTACCTCATTACATCTATGGAACAGTTACAAAGATCTCTGCCAGAAGCAGCATTTACTGGAGAATCCATACTGCCATTGGCAGGAGGCCAGAGGACCAGCATACTGAAGCACCAGTCCCCAGAGGCTGAGCCCTGCCTCTATAGACCTGATACAGAGACTATTTTCGTAAACATCTCCTGCCCATGAACTACACAGACCTCTGCATAGTGTCCACAGCTGAAGACATGTCTTGCAAGAAGCATGGAGGAAATTCTTCCATGTCTTTCTGTGGTCACAGTTGGTCAGGCCACAGGATTGTAAGTAAGGGTTTCAGAAAGGACCCAGAAGAGGTGAATGACCGTTTCGTTAGAGCCTTTTCCTGAGAGGTGAGACATGGCTGCCAACGAGACCTCTGGGGACAGGAACTGATGTTGATGAATGACAGACAGAAAGAAGACATTTGAAGTCATCAGGGGCTTGGCAATGTTCACTTGAAAGTGGAACATTAGGTAGCAAAATTCAAATTGGTAATTTTTTCCATTCTCCCAATTTTAAATGGCAGCTATGGGAGACTACAGGGGCACAGCACCCACTGTGAGAGCAAACATACACTGAAATCAGCACTTACTAAACATGTCTTGTACACAGTTCCTACATGAGATGATCCCTGCAATACTTAAAACACTCCAAGCCTATCAGAAAGTGTATTTCAAAACAAACAAACCAATTTCTGTTCTGTCAGATCCCTCCTGCAGCAGCAGCAAGCATGCTGTTGCTCAGGAAGAGCAAAGACAGAAACTGTGGGGGACAGTTAGATTTATGCTCTGATTTAGTCCCTTGTTCAAAGATTCAGTCCTGTCACTTCCCTCCTACTCCTATTCTTGTATCAAACCATGTGTTTCTTCAGAATGGAAAACAGCTCCTGTTTTCTTGTGCCACTGTATGAAACTTATTTGAACCAAGGTGAGGAAGTAAAACCAGAAACTCTTCCCTGATGATAAGCTCCCTATTGCATGGAACCTACTGTATGGAAGAGCCAAGCAACTGTGTCAAAACCAAGAGTCTTCCCAACTTCAAATGTGAATGAAATTTACTTTAAATATGGAGATTTATGTACTCAAGGTCCATAAAAAAATAAATGTGTGAGTAAGAAGCAAAAGATGGTGAGGAGTTTGATTAAAGTGACTGTGTTAGAAATAGCACAAAGCACGGCCATAGCTGCTCACAGGTAGCTCTTCCAACAGCGAAGTGCTGTTGCTGCCAAAGGAAAAGCGAAGCAAGCTTGTGGCATCAGGACACGTGAGACAGCCACAAGACAGGCCAGGAGCTCTGCAGAGTGAATGAATGGACACCTGTGTGGAAAGGACATTCCTCCTTCCCACTTCTCTCTCCCCGCTGTGCATGCCTAACACTTGCCTCGCAGCAATGTGGGTGCTTGCCAGATCCCTACATAAACTAGCACCTCACTAAAGCAGTACAAGACAAACCCATCCAGAACTGGAAAGGCAGGGCAAGCGCTATGACTTGCTCCCCGAGGCCAAGTCAGAGCAGACTGATGTAGCTGATACTGTAACTTAATGAAAGTAAAGCCACCTGTGCACTTGCTAGGGCCTGGGGAATGGCTTAGAGCTTGAGCCATCATGACAAGACATGCTAAAGCAGCATGCAGGGGGAACCAAGTAAGGAGAGTCAAAGGGATTACCTGCAATCTTCACTGATAAGGAAACCACAACAGAAACACTCAGAGTGAAGAAAAGAGTTTCCCAGAGGCACAGATTTAGATTGGGTGGGTGGGTAAGGGGGAGGAGAGGGGCATTAAACTGAAACTATGAATCTCTCTGGACAGAGGGAAAGAAATTCCTCACAGTTGTCTCAGTTACACATATTCTCAGGCTAGGATGAGATGCAAACGCTCCTTGGTGGGGTTTGTGGTGAGACTCCAGAGGACAGTTGTCCTAATCACAAGAGACTCTGGATGACAAAGGCTGGCTGGGCAGCCACTAACTTAATAAAAACTTATCTGACACAGGCCTTGGGTCTTCCCATTCCAATTTCCTTTTGTTTCCCCTTACATTTAGCCCTGGAAGTCAACATGGATCTGCTGTTCACAGATGTTGAAACACCTCTGGTTAACAAAGTTCCACAAGATCTATGGCTTCCCACCATTTATCCAACTTAGTTTTCAAGAGTGCAGATACATTGGGGGAAAAAAATCATTAGTGAGTCATTCAAAATGAAAACTGATAGGTTTGGAACTATACACCTGGAGGGATCCTACAGGCAAGCTGCAGAGAAACTTTTCACAAGGGTATCTAGAGACAGGACAAGGGGAAATGGTTTGAAGCTGAGGGAGAGTAGGGTTAGACTGGATCTTATGAAGTTCTTCAGTATAAGGGTGGTGAGACCCTACAATAGGCAGTCCAGAGAGGTTCTATGATCTAGAGGAGCTGTAAGGAGGAGCAAGGTAGGGGAAGAATTCTAGCTGTGGAAATGCTTCCTCCTCAGTGGAGATCTAATGTGCTGTACAGTGGTAAGCATTAGAACACCAGAGCAGACTGGGCTCAGGCACCCAGACAGGATGGGACTGTGATCCCTCAGTAGTCATGTTCACCACACTTAATAATCTGCAATATCATGAAGAAAGAAAAAGACACATCTGCATATAAAAAGACACATCTGCATATATTCAGATACTGCAATGTTTTTTTCTGCCAATGTCCTTCCTACATAAATCTCAGTTTGTAAACTGAATTTGTGAATAGAGTTCTGCTTACTGTTTCAGAGGGTCAGGCAAGATATTCTAGATGAAGCACATGGGTTTTTCTTCGTTTAAATGTTTTTTCTTTTTCCTCCCTTAGGTGGACTGTAAGTTGTGAATGGGAAAATGAATAAGCTTACCTATTGCCCACCACTGCTGTTACTCAGGGCTGTCCAATTGTCTTGAGTGACTTCTCAGCAATGCAAGACAAAACCTCAGTTTTCCAGGCCCAAGAATGAGGGCACCATGGTTCATTTGGGATCAGCAAAATTCAAATTGCTCTTACTAGAGTTTGGTGAAAGGAAGCTAGTGAGATCAGTGAGACTTCTGGGGTGAGGGAAGCCCAAAGGGACATGGAGAAATCATGCCAAGGTGGAAGGAGCAGAGTGAGGAGAGTCCGTAGTACTGGGAATGTGGGACGGAAGGACTCTGCCTGTTGCTGCTGCTATCAGGTGAGGAAACATTCGGGCTGTGAAGATGCCAAACCTAACAGCGTCTTCTCCACCTGCAGAGATTCCTCCTCGCTGCCATGTTAGCGGGAAGGACGCGGGAAAGGCCTCAACCATCTTCCACAGGGCTGAGCTGGCTCCTTTCACTGTTTGCAGGGCGCCGAAAGGAGGGAAGGGAGGGGACGGCAGCGTGGCACATCTGCGCCCCACGCCTACGGAGTCCTTCAGCCAGCCTCAGCTCCTCAGAGCTTCGGAAGGGGCGAATCAGAGCGGGAGCCACTCTCCACTCCCCGAAGCCCTTCATCGGGGCCGCTCCGCCGGCTGCAACCACCTCACCCCGGCTCGATGGCAGCAGAGGAGAGTCCCGAGCCCGCCCCAGGAGAGGCGGCCGCACAGCCGCTGGGGGGGCTGCCGGTAATCGAACTGGCAAGTGTAATTACCAGGAAACCGCCCCGACCGCCTCCATCCGCGGCGCCGCCGCGCCCCTCACGTCTTCTTCCGGGGATGCTCCCCTCCCACCTCCCCCCGTCCCCACCTGCTCGTCCCCCACCCCGGCCTGCAGTGCCGCTCGCCGCTCACCTGTGCCGCCCCCACCCCGCTCCGCCCGCTCCACCCACCGCCGCCCGCCTCCCGCGGCGCTGCCCGCACCAGTTCACCGCCGTCCCGGCTCTCGCTCCTGTCTGCCCGCCGGCCCCGTCCCGCCGCTCCTCGAGGGCGGACGGCGCGGCTCAGCTCGGCTCGGCCCGGCCCGGCCCTGCCTCTCCTGGCCGCGGAGGCCGGCAGCCAATCGGCGCGGTGCTGCCGGGCCGGAGCTGTTTACCCAATCTCAGCCCGCCTTCCCGTCGGGAGCCGCTGAAGGGGGGAGCGGGCAGAGCGGGGCACGGCGGCGGCAGGAACGCGGCGGTGGCGAGCGAGGAGCCGCAGGGGGAGTGGAACAAAGCGCGAAGGTGCGGCGGGGGCAGATGACAGCCCGGCCCGCGGGCTCCCCTCCTACCTGCGTCGCACCGGCGGGGGCCGCTCGGCGTTAGTACCTGACCATGACCCCCCGCCGCCGGTGCCGGCTGGGCCACCTCGGCGTTTCCCGCTGAAGGGACCGGCTCCTTTCCCACATCCCCCGCTCCCGTTCTTCCTCCGCCTCCTCGCTGTTGAGGCTGTGCCGCCTCTCCCCGGAGCTCTGCCGGAGTGATGGGCTGCATCGGATCCCGCACTGTGGGTAAGGCATTGGCAGGGGACGGCGCTAAGGGGATGCTCAGGCAGCCGCGGCCCCCGCCCGTGTAACGGCACGGCAGGGGTAGGGGCGGGTCGCCCCTCGCAGCCCCCCTCCCGGAGCCGGTCCAGCGCCATTAGCTGCTCGACACTGTGCCTAACCCACCTCTGCCCCGGTCCCCTGTGGCGCGGCGGGGCGGGCAGGGCGGCAGGGAGCCGCCGAGCCCCAGCCGCTGGCCTAGGTGCTGGTCAGCAGGGACGGAGAGAAGGAGAGCGGGGCTGCGGGGCATGCCTGGAGCAAGGGGGGACGTCTCTCCGTTTCACCCGTGGCGGAAGGTCACAGGACATGTGGGTCAGTGCGTTGCCTCCGGAGAAGGGTTTGGGTGCGGGGCGTGCCTCTCGAGGCGGGAGCGGCCGGCCGGCCGCTGCTTTTCTTTGCTCGGCAGCCGTTTATTGTTATCCGAGGATAGATAATATTGCATGATCCGCACGTCTTCTTCTGCCCCCCTTCTCCCTACGTAGACTTCAGTGAAGAGCAGCAGACCAGACCGAATCCCTTCCCTCTTGCAGAACCACTGCGAGTGGGAGGACTCTTATCTTTTCCCTGGTCCGTGCACATTTTACAGCAGAGGAAGCCAGCCTTTAGGCTATGTGACCTAGCTCTCCTCTCCTACATGCATTCGGACGCCAAGAGATCCCTTGCCCCTAAGTGCAGGTCTCTACAAGTAAAAATGGCATCTTGTAGCAGGCTTTCCTCCCTACAGGTAGATTTCTTCCTGTGCGAACCACACGCTCAGACATCAGTTCAGGGAGGTGCCATTCAAGCCACCAAAACAATCTCCAAGAGCAAAGCACAGCTCATTTGGTGGTATGTGGCTCTCAAGCCTTTCCACAGTATGCATGGGCACTATGATGTCTGTGGGAAGTGGGTGAGGGGCTTGAACCACCTGCCCAGAATACATCTGCGGGACTGTGTCAAAGCCTGGTGTTGTGACACTTCTTGGCTCAATGGGAAAGCCCTTTGCGAGCGCTCCCAGGGAAGCAGCTACTCCTGTAGCTTTAAACTACAGACTCCAGTTTCTGCTTTGGGATTTAGCACCCACATCTAGCCTTTGTCTCTTACTGGTCTCAAACGTCCTCATGTCCTAAAGAAATCTCTTGTGTCTTTTGTAATGTCCACATGGTAGAGATCACCACAATATTTCCTGTGAGCTTCTTCAGGCTCTCCTGTCTATATAACAAATCAAAACACGTATTGCCTCTGTCCCTCCTGCCTTTCCCATATCCTCCACACATGCACACTGCCAAGGACGTTATTCTCCTGTTAGCTGGCAGATTATCTGTCCCCCTTCTATCAACGTGTCTGAACTAGCAGTGTTAATTCTTGCTCCCTCTCCCCACAGCACTGTCCAAATGAAGAGCAAACATGCCTCTAGTAACATCCACTTTACTGCAAATCGTGCCTGGGTCGTCATACTCAACCACACTTTTAGGTCTTTTTTCCTATGCATGGCAGCATCTTTATGATCTGTGGCCTGGAATCTGCTACACAAAAGCCCTCTGTGGCTGAGCTGTTGCAAATATCTTTCTCATAGATGTATTTATATTTCTGTAAATGTCATACAAATATGTGGGCATATGTGAGCACGTAAAAGAACATCTCTGCATTACAATGATGATGGGATAATACTAATAGAAAATTCATTTTGCATGCTTAAATATAGACCTTAGTGGTACAGGTATTGAACTTCCTATGCTACAGCAGCTTTTGGTTCATGCAGTATAGGCTCATTCTAGGTGGTGAGAGCGCAGTGGACAGTAGGGACCTCTATACAGTTAACTGAGGAGGTTTTCTGGAGGTGCGTGTTAAGGGGGATTGTACAACTGTGGTTCTCATCCCTGTGGGAGTCACAACTGTAGCAATAGTGCCTGATGCCTGCTTGGTGTGAAACTTTACACTCCTTTTGCTGCAGCAGAGACTTTGTGTGTTTGGAGTTCTAGAGGTTGGACTGTGTGAAGGTGGGATCCTTGAGGTTTTCTTGGATTCTGCCACCTAAGGAGATGTGTTCAAAACCAATTCCTGTTTGGCAGCATAGATTTTTCATTCCAGCCCTCCTGGAGTTATTGGAAGGATTCTTCAGACCTGTTTTAGGAAGTCAGTGCTTTTATGTGAGCTCCAGGATATGGCTGGAATCTAACACCCTAGCATGAGCAGATCTTTGTGTTCTTGACATACAGTGTACTTGGTTAGACTCTTGCCAGATCAGTTCAGTAGGCTTTGTATTGCCTTTGCAAGATGAGGTAGAGCCTAGAGATAGAAGAGAGGTGGTACGCTGGTGTTGGTTTTACCTGGGAGTTTGTGTGTAGCACATTTTGAACTCAGAATTTGAGAGGCTTTAATTAGTGATAGAAAGCTTGTAATCAGTCACATTTAGTTTAGTCACTGCACAAGGGCCAGTGCAGGATTGTGCCCTGAGCTTGCTCCAGGCCTTTTTCCATTCCAGTTTTCAGCAAGCCACATGATTTCTCCATCTCCCGCAGGGACGTTTTACTATGATTTAGTTAGATGTCATAGTTTGCACATGTTTAGTGATGTGCAACTTTAAATTTTCTTTCCTAAATAGGAGGTTTTGGTTATTTCTCCCCAGGGAAAAGTAATTGAGAGGATCATAACAGAGCAGCTCCATATGCACAAAACTGAAATGGAGTCATATAACGTCTGTGTCTTATGGAGGACACCAGAAATCACAACAGCAGAGGTCAGAGTTGGATTTCCTAGGGTATGAAAAACAGCTGAAAAGCTATCTGAAAAGGCTAAACTGGTACTAAATCACCTTTTCCACAGATGACCCCACAAACACCTCCGTGCCATGCATGTGCTTTGTGTTACACAATGAGCATTGCCCCTGGCTCCTGCCTCTGATGATAGCTACCAGTCAGGTCTATCTCATGGTAATAATTACCCCTCATAGGTCCAGAGAGGTGCCTGGTGACTGTCATCATAGCTGGGACTCAGTTTCAGTGAACATAAAGGAGACTTTCACTGAGGCTGCTGGACAGATAAGGTCACAAAATACAGCTGGGAACTTGTAGATGGGTATTTGAGCGCCAACTAAATGCAAAGATCAGCTTGGTTGCTGTCAGTAACTGAAGTAGCCAAATACAAGGTTTCAGGGCTGTGTAGATGCCTGAATGCATTGCCAGTGTACTTTCTACTACAACTTGGACATCTGCTAATACTGGCTCCTTTGGCTAGCATAAGATCTTTCTTAATTCCTTGAATGGATTAAAATCAATAGAAAGCTGAAGCCTGTTAAGCTCATGGTTGCTCTCAGTTTTCTCCAATGATGTCTTTGCACAGAAGCCTGCAGGAAGCATGTGAAGCGACATAAAATGGTGGGAAAATATTCCAAGAAGTAAAAAACTAACAGTACTTTTGGAGTGTAGAGGAAGAGTAATTAGAGATGCTCACAATGGACATCAGGAAAAGCTTTTTGCTCACGACAAATGTCAGGGAGTTGGAAGGGTTTTCTCAGAGAGGTTGTACAGTGTCCATTCTTTGAGGTTTTCAAGACCAGACTGGAAGAAAAAGCTCTGAGTAGCCTGGTCTACCCTCACAGCTGACTGCTTTGAGCAGGAGTTTGGACCTCAAGAGGTGCCTTCCAACCTGAATTATCCTGTGATCTTCTGCTTAGGATCTAAAGCTTGCAGTGGTTTCCTTTCTGAGCCAGGTTAGACCCATTGCTTTAGTTCTCATCTGCCAGAGAACCCCAGGTCTTCTGCATGTCATTAGTACGCTCCTGTACCTTCTCCCCATCACCAACTCCTGAGAGTACCTTGTGCCACAAACTCCCTCACTGTAATAACCCCAGCTGTTAGCTGAAGTCCTCCCCATGCTTTTTTCTGGTCTGTAATTTGGCAAGAAACTGCACAAGTGGTAGTTGGTTGAAGCTCATGCACAGAGTGTCAGCCACCGGCCGTGTCAAATGGGAAAGGCAGTCATTTATCAGTCTCTGGGTCAAATCTGACCCGCCAAAGCTGCCTGGCTTGCCAGACTCTCCTCTACAAGGAATAGTCAGTGTACTGTCAGAGCAAGGAGTGCATACTTGCTGGGTTGCTTTCTCACTGGATATGCTAATGATATGCTAATGAGAGTCAAAGACTACCCACTTCTAATCCAGCCACTTTAGATGCAGTGGAGTGGGAGCAGGATAGCAGGCTGATAGGAGAGGTGGTAAGCAGCTGGAGCAACCAGGGAACATCCCCTTCAGTTTTCTCCTTACTCATCCTCCTCAGATCTGAAGGCGTGTGGAGTGAGATCTGGTATGGAAAATGCAGTGTGTGCACTTGGAGTGTGAAAGAGTGAGACACCCAGTCTGCAGGCAGCCATCTCATCAAGGGACTCGTGGTCCAGTTCCTCCCTCCTTCACCTTCAACATGTGAGCGAGTTAGTGAGAAGAAGTGATGCCTGAGTGAGTTAGTGAAAAGAAGCAGCAGCCTGGGAGAGAAGATGGTAATGCAGAGCGAAACTGAGTCATGGGTTAGAGATACATTCATCTGCTGGCATGCACGCAGGTAGAAGGGGAAGGAGCACAGAACTCTCTGTAGAAACCTGCCCTTTACAGGCAGTGTGGGTAAATTTGTGAGAAGAGGTGAAGAAGGGCATCTGTGACTTGTTCTGCTCTCCCCTGGGAAAGAGGCAAGCAGAAGAGGGGGACAAAGGGACACCTTTCCTTCCAAAGCAGACTGCTTTGTGATTGGTCTCCCTTCTTATTCCTTCCCAGTCTGGCCTTTCTTCTTTCAAGCAGTTCTCAATGTGGTCACTTTTTTAACTTCAACTGAAGAGCTCTGGGATGAGAACCTATTGTACCAGTAAGGATTTGAGCAGGGACTCTGGCCTTGACCTAGCAGCCATTTGTTCTGAAGCTTGTATGAACTGATGGTCTTGTCAGGGTCACTGAAATAGCTGAGTGGCTTCAAAGCTGTTGTGGAGGGGAGGGCTAACAACTGGCATGATTGCAGAAGCCTCGCAAGAGAAGGGTACCAGCAGTGGTCATTAGTATAAGAAAGCAGCTTTGGGCATGTTGCTGATTGACCTAAGACTATCTTTTTTTAAAAAATAGTATTTTATTGTATCTTTATTATTCCTGTGGACAGCAAGCCATGATTTTGAGGAATGAAACTGAAGGACAACATTCTGACTTTGGGCATTCTTCTGGGCAGTAATACGACAGAGTTACGAGAGAAATTACAGAAGTGCTGATGGGCAAATTGAGCTAATGAATTTCATTGGCCTTACAGAGCTGGGAGTCTAACTTCAATAGACTGCTGTGTATTGATGCAGAAAAGATGAACTAATCAATAGCCAGGCCTGTTTTCTTGGAGGGAAGTAGAAGAAAATAGTGTTCAGCTCATTTAATAAGCATATGCTGTCCAGCAGCAAGTAACCGTGATTTTTAGACTGATACTTTACAACAGCCAGTTCAAGGTAACTTGCAATCAAGAGTTTGTAAGCAGTTGCATGAAAAGTCAAAGCTTTGTTTTTCAATGAGTCTTGAAACAGTGAGGAGGATCTGGAAGTGAAAAGCTGGGGGGTGGGGGGATTGCACGACTTTGAAAGTTCAGAGAGATGACTTGGGTGCTTAATGACAACATTCCCAATAAAATACTAAGAGGACAACATGCCAGTCAGAGTGGCTTTATGCAAAACACATCCTGTCAAGCTGATTTCATTCCATGTCTTCTATGAAACTTCCTGCAGCCAAGTACTTCTGCACTAATGAGGTTCCTTGATCTGTTGAGAGCTGAATATTGAACAGGAAGAGGTTGGACTTCTTCTGCAGTTGGCACGTGGGGAAAAAATAATTGCCTGCTTTGTCTAATTCTGTTATTATCACTTTGAGAGGTGTTGCAAAATTGAAGAATGCCCAGAATGTGTGGAACCATGAATAAAAATGTACTGAAGTGACTCAGTGGCTATCTGCAAGTGTTTGAGTGAAGCAAAACTCCAAACCACCTGACTCTGCAGCCTAGCACAAAAGAGTTAAGATAAGATGGAAGGATGGCAGATACATTCAGACTGGAAATGATTCCAAAAGTGAAATGGTAAAATTACTGAACCACTGGAATCACTTACTAAGAGTTGTACTGAGTCCTCTCCCACCTGAACACATACAAATCAGGATTAAAACCCCCCAGAAATGCTCTAGTATAAGCACAGCAACAGAAAGGATAATTAACAGAGGGAGTATCTTTAGCCTCTCATTTTAAGCAGGACATGTTAGATCAGATATTTTTTCTGTGAGTTTAAGCTGCAAGTTTTCAAGTCCAGGAGTACACAAGACTTTTAAAGGAAACCTAGTTTCTATGTTCTGGGAAGATGTGGTTGTATTGCAGAATGAGGGAATGTCAGGGGTTGGAAGGGATCTCCAAAAAATCATCCAGTCCAACCCCACTGCCAGAGCAGCATCACCTAGGGCAGGTCACACATCCAGGTGGATTTGGAATGTCTCCAGAGAAAGAGACTCCACAACCTTTCTGGGCAGCCTGCTCCAGGGCTCTGGCACCCTCACAGTGAAAAACTTTCTCTTTATGTTCCTGTGGAATGTTCTCTGCTCCAGCTTGCACCCACTACCCCTTGTTCTGTCATTGGACATCACTGAGCAGAGCCTGGCTCTGTCCTTCTGACACTGCCCTTCACATCTTTATCAACATGATTGAGGTTATGGAGCCTTCTCTTCTCCAGGCTGAGCAGCCCCAACTCTCTCAGCCTGTCCCCATAAGGGAGGTTCTGCAGCCCCCTGATCATCTTTGTGGCCTCCTCTGGACCTTCTCCAGCAGCTCCATGTCCCTCTTACACTGAGGGCACCAGAACTGGAGGCAGTGCTGCTGGTGGGGTCTCAGCAGAGCAGAGCATAGGGGTAGAATCTCCTCCCTGTCCTGCTGCTCTCCGTGCTTTGGATGCAGCCCAGCACACAGCTGCCTTCTGGGCTGCCAGTGACCATTGCTGGCTCATGTTGGGGTTTTCATTAGCTGACACCCACACCTCTTTCTCCTCCAAACTGCTCTCTTTGCCCAGCCTGTATTTGTGCTTGCCAGAAGAGATCCCGTGGCTATAGTCTATGTAAAGGTCACTCACCACAGGCTGCTGAATCAAAGGGAAGTTCTTGGAATGGTGCAGCAGCTAGGTAAAGGCAGTAAACAAGGAGTAGCAGCATGGAATGGCTATTTTTCAGAAATAGTCTTGCAGGTTTGTCCCCATAATGGGAAAAAGGGAGGCAGGTGAGGAGGTAACAAAGTATGGTAATGACAGCAATCATTTGGGGGAGCAAACAAAAAGTTGTGTGCTGAGATTTGCCAAAGGATTCAACAGTATGGAGTGACTGTTAAGAAAATTATGGGTGGAGTTTTGGGTAGTTAAGTGTAAAATGATGCCTGCAGGCTAAGCAGTTCTAGCATTCTGTTTGCAGTGATGTAGGTTCTGAGTTTACGATTGCATTGAAGAATGAGATCTTGGGGTTATAATGAGCAGCATAATTCTCAGTACCAGTAAAAAATGCCATTCAAATATTAGTAATTGGGAAAAGAGTAGAGAGTGAAATGAGCACTATACTGTGCATAAATCCATCCTACACCTGATTTTGAACATAATGAACAGCTCCTGATTGTCCATCCCCATTTCAGAAAGGACATAATCAAACTGGAAAAGATTCAGAAAGGGGCAGCGAAGACAATCAGAAGTGTGGATGTGAGGAGCCACTTAAATAGGGATTCCTCATGTATGGAGAAGAGGTGGTTATGGAATGTTAGAATGGGAATCTACAGAAAAAGGAATCTTCTCTGTGATGTGAGCAACATGGAGAAAATGAAGAGGGAAGACTATTTTGCTATCTACTTAGAAACAGAATCCAGACATCAAATGAAACTAGCAAGTGGCAAGTTTCCATCAAACAAAAGCCAGAGGTAAATTGTGCAGCTCCTGGACACAGGATGCTAGGGGTGCTAAAAGTTATATTTGGTTTTAAAAGGAAAACCAAAAAGCTCCTTTGAAGATGACAAAATGCAGAGGCAACATTGCTGTCTCAGGTGTAAATTGTGTCAGGCTAGGACAGATGTTCTGGGAAGATACCAGCAGTGTTTCCCTGTGCTAGATTCTATGGTCCTGCTCTGGCAGGGGGGTTGGACTCGATGATCTTTGGAGGTCCCTTCCAGCCCCTAACATCCTGTGAGCCTGTGTTCTTAGTCTCCTCCTTACACATCTGCTCCCACTTTGAGGACAAGCTGATATCCCTCCCAAACAAATACTACATGCCTGCTTTCCTACCACTCCCCAAAAGAAGAAGAGAATCAAGGGGGAAAAAAGAGAGGGGAAAAAGAAAACAAACAAATGGTTATGGAGGTGAAGTGAGGGGCTGGAGGCAGGGAAAAAATATAAGAGACCAGAATAAAGGCTAAACCTGGGGAAACAGGGCACCAGAGGAAGAGTGAGCAGAGCCCCCCTGCATTTCCATGGTATCTAGGGACTGCTAGATACTGCCTACTGATGCCCTGCACAGAACAAAGGAACAGCATCAGCGCTGCTGGTTGCTGGGATCTAGAGTTCTCCTGCCAGTGGAGCTGGAGATAGCAAGCTTAGTAAGAAGTGGGGAAGTTGATGAAAAAGGGTCCAGAATTTGGGAACTGTACAACCCTAAAGATGTGACAAGTGCAGCTGGAATCTTGAGAACAAGTTCTGGAGGAGTCAGAAAACTGGCATCTCCCTCTCATTGCATAAGAGACATGAGTCAGGTAGTCCTGTGGGTAAACTTCTGCTTTCTGCTTGATGGAGAGGTCTTACAGCTGATGTTCCTGATGGTCTGTGGAATTAGCTCGGAGTAGGAACTGGACACCAGGGTTCCTCATTCTTTCCTGAGAAGGAGTGGTCCTGACCATGTATTGGAACTAGCTGTCAGGGGCAGGAAGTTGAGCAGTTGATGCATGAATGTTGTGTAGAGGTGTTCTTGAGGGAAGTCAACTGGTTATTCAGAGCTTGCTGAAGAACCAGCAGTCACAGGGCAGTGCCTCAGAGGTATCTCCACTGAGCTAGGTGTTGGTGGGAACTAATCTCCTGTGAGACTTGCTTGAGGTGAGAAGGGGTGGTATAATCTGGGTGTTCTATACTTTACCAGTGAACTTGGGTAGGATTGACCCAGGATCACTGACTCTATGGACTCAGTGGACCCAGTGGTCCTCAGTTGTAGCGGTGCTGCAGGGATGATTCTTCCATGCAATGATAAGGTTGGAGGTGAATTTTGTTCAGCTGGGCCTCAATGGGGAGCTTCCCCCTTGCTCGTGTTCATGTGGAACTTGATTGCTCCAGAGAGCTTCCAGGTCCAGTTGAGAGCCTTGCAAAACACCAACAGTTCAAGAAAGTGTTGCAGTGTCTCCTGTGTCGCTGGAGTAGAGTGACAGACACCTTGGAGGTGGTGGGGGAAGGCACATGCCAGCACAATCCAGGCTGAACTGTCTGAACCATGAAAGACCATCTACAAGTTCACTACTTTCTCTTGGAGGCTGGTCAGTGTTGCAGGGATAGGTCGCAGGGTGCTGATGGAGTATTGTGCTGCTGTTTTGAGCAGGGTCTTGTTCTGCTTCTTCCTCCAACTTGTCTTGCTAGCTGGTGAATGGCAGGGGGCGTGAAGGTGCAGCTGTGGAGTCTCACCTTGGCCTGTTGACATCACTGTGGCCTCTCACCCCACAGAGAGGGATCAAGAACATTCCTGGGGTGATACAAGTGGTTTGTGATCTGCTGGTTGACTCCTGGGGAGTATTTGGCATAGTTGTTCTTCTCCATTGGTAGACAAGGAACTCGATATGGGACTATGGGACATAGTGTTCTTATGCTCCAAGATGAACTGGAGCAGACTCCCCAGGGAGGTGACTGAATCCCCATCCCTGGAGGTGTTTAAAAGAGGCAGAGATGAGATGCTGAGTGACATAGTTTACCTTCAGATTTGGTAGTTAAAGAATGGTTGGACTCCATGATCTTAAAGGGCTTTTCCCACCCAAACGATGCCATGATTCTAGGCCAGTGCCTGTGTGGTGTGCTGGCCACAGAGGTTAAAATTTAAACACCCCTGGAGAGCAGCCTGTGCAGCTGCCTGCTGCATCTCACTGCTGGAGTGTGGACTACAGGCCAGCAAGAAAGGGCTGCTGCATTGGTTCATTTTGACGTTTTCATACTTACTGTGCTGGACAAGGGCCCTGGGGACACATTCAGTGCACTTCAGAGAAGCAGTGAAGAAGGAGGATAAACCCCTTGCCACTGTTCATGCCAGCTGATACTTGTTCTGCAAATGAGACAAGGCTTTGAGAGGCTTTTTCACAGCTGTGTTCATTAAATGTGTTTCTTTTTACAGTACCTCCTTAACTTGAATGACTTCTCAGAACTGCCCACGTCTGACATTAGGCTCTCTGTTCATTTGCTTTTAGTTGTAAGGACATGGTATGCAGTAGCCTTTAGTCTTGGTTTGAAAATGTTTCCTGTCAAGAAGGAAAATGTTGGTGTTGGAGGGACCTACGTGCAGAAAGAGGCAGAATGGTCTAGAAAACCATTTAGATTACCCAACTCCAGAGCAAAGATCCTGAAATCTGCCCATTCCTAATCTTACCTCTCAGAGCTGTAGGTGTCTTCATTTTTTGATCAAAAATTTCAAAGACATCTGTTTTGTGAAGTCCAAGACATTTCTGTCTTGGTGAGCACCAAACTTTTCTGAGCCTTTTCTCATTTGTGAAAACAGACTTTTTCTGTTCATCTTCCACAAGGATCTTGTTGATAGGTGCCAACAGCAGCATGTTTCTGTTCCCTCACACAGTGTAAGCTGGAATGCTCACACAGCTGTGTGAATGACTGATGACTGATTTCTCAGCTTTACCTGTGAGCTTTACCAGCACTCTGTGCTGGGTTAGGAACTGGCTGGAGGGCCAAGCCCAGAGAGTGGTGGTGAATGGTGCCACATCCAGCTGGCGGCCAGTCACCAGTGGTGTGCCCCAGGGATCAGTGCTGGGCCCCATCCTCTTTAACATCTTTATTGATGATCTGGGTGAGGGGATTGAGTCAGTCATCAGTAAATTTGCAGATGACACCAAGTTGGGAGCAGATGTTGATCTGTTAGAGGGTAGAAGGGCTCTCCAGAGGGACCTCGACCAACTGGACAGATAGGCAGAGTCCAACATGATGGCATTTAACAAATCCAAGTGCCAGGTGCTGCACTTTTCACAACAACCCCAGGCAGAGCTACAGGCTGGGTTCAGAGTGGCTGGAGAGCTGCCAAACAGAGAGGGACCTGGGGGTATGACTGATAGCCAGCTGAACATGAGCCAGCAATGTGCCCAGGTGGCAATGGCATCCTGGCCTGCATTAGGAATAGTGTGGCCAGCAGGAGCAGGGAAGTCATTGTGCCCCTGTACTCTGCATTGGTTAGGCCACACCTTGAGTACTGTGTCCAGTTCTGGGCCCCTCAGTTTAAGAAGGACATTGAGACTCTTGAACGTGTCCAGAGAAGGGCAACGAGGCTGGGGAGAGGCTTTGAGCACAGCCCTGTGGGGAGAGGCTGAGGGAGCTGGGGTTGCTTAGCCTGGAGAAGAGGAGGCTCAGGGGAGACCTTATTGCTGTCTACGACTACCTGAAGGTGGTTGTAGCCAGGAGGGGGTTGGTCTCTTCTCCCAGGCAACCAGCACCAGAACAAGAGGACACAGTCTCAAGCTGCACCAGGGGAAGTTTAGGCTCGAGGTGAGGAGAAAGTTCTTCACAGAGAGAGTTGTTAGCCGTTGGAATGTGCTGCCCAGGGAGGTGGTGGAGTCACCATCCCTGGAGGTGCTCGAGAGGGGATTGGATGTGGCACTTGGTGCCATGGTTTAGTAGTCATGAGGTCTTAGGTGACAGGTTGGACTTGATGATCTTTGAGGTCTTTTCCAACCTTGTTGATTCTATGATTCTATGAATTTGAATGCTTCCATCTTAGATTCACCTCCGAGACAGCTCACATGACAGAGGCTTATTCCATTCCTTGATGTTGACCTTTTGCTAGCTTTGAGTGGCTCTCTACAAAGCATGCAGGGAAGGAGAAGGTTTTGATGATTAAACTCCCCATCCATCACTCCTTCCCAGCAGCTTCAACTACTTCTATTTCAACCACATTTCACAGGACGTGATATTGTTGTGTTTGACAAAGATGCTCCACTCCCACGAACATCATGAAAATTGAGATTAGGGAAAGAACAGTTTAAAGACTGATCATAATTACTGCAATTACATTTGTTGTTTTCTGAGTTGTTCAGGGAAAAGAATAATTGAACCATTTACTCTAAATATTGGTCTTTACCAGTGTTAACATTGGCTACCAATACTGAATGATAATGCTTCTGCTCTCTGGTAGAAAGTAAAACTTGAGACACAGAAGAGAGTGCTGTAGTGGATAAATAGCAGTGTTGGAAATTCACTGTTTAATTAATGTGTTTCTCATGTTAATTGGCATGACACATCAGAAAACAATTAAAATAAATACATGTTCTTGTACATCTTTGCTAGCATCATGTCAGGAAGTTAAAAACAGAATTGAAGACTCTAAGCAACTCTGCTACAAGGACAGGCTGAGGGAGCTGGGGTTGTTCAGCCTGGAGAAGAGAAGGCTCCAGGCAGACCTTAGTGCAGCCTTCCAGTACCTGAAGGGGCTACAAGAAGGCTGCAGAGGGACTGTTTGTAAAGGCCTGCAGTGATAGGACGAGGGGTAGTGGTTTGAAATGAGTGAAGAGCAGATTTAGATTGGATGTTAGGAACAAGTTCTGCACCATGAGGATGCTGGAATACTGCAACAGGCTACCCAGGGAGGTGATTGAGGCCCCATCCCTGGAGATATTCAAAGTCAGACTTGACAAGGCTCTGGGCAACCTGACCTAGTGGGGGATGTCCCTGCTGACTGCAGCGGGGTTGGACAGCATGACCATGGGAGATCCCTTCCAATCCAAACTATTCTATGAGTCTATGAAAACTGAATTTATCTACCCTAGTGTGGAAAAAAATTGAGAAGACAAATTGGAGAAGGTACAACAAAATGGATTGTTAAAGGCTTCTGCATAGATGCAGGTGCCTGGTACAAACATGAACAAAATACAGACCCAGGTACCAAATACAGTATCAATGAGTATGCAGTGGTAACAGGAATGGAGAAGATACCCAAAGGAAACCCAAGGGACTTGTTTAGATTAAGGACTAAGTAATTCAAAACAGAGTAAATATCACATGGTCACAGAAATGCAAAGAAAATGAAAGTATGTCCAAGTCAGAAGTCCTGTGTCTCCATCATTAATTGGAGTATGTGGCAAAGTGAGCTACTGTAATAGGGAAAAAGTAGTAATATTAGATCAGCAAGGTGGCATACAGTCATCCAGACAGCTTCTGGGATCTTTCCAGTGCATTCATCAATATGATCATTATTTCATATTGCTTGGTACATGCATTTTCTAGCTTCTAGAGTCCAAAGCTGCAATGCTCAAAAGGTTCTCTTTCCCCATCTTTTTTTTTCCTCTTCAGATGTTTTTAATCTTTATTATTTAGAAAGGTCTGACTTTAAAAATCTTGATTTTACCTTACTAGTGCTGTAGCAGGTACTTTTCCCCCAAAGGCTTAGAGGACTTGAGTTGGAACCTTACCTTCTGTTGTGATGGAAACATCTCTTATTTTTTTTTCCCCCTGATGAGTGTTTGTCAGAGTTCATTTATCAGATTTGTGTTAAAAATGCAAAGCAGCCATGAGCTGCAAACAGCGTGGCTTAGTGTAGTTCAGCTGCTTTGGCTTTATCTCACTCTTTCCTGTGTGCTCTTCAGTTATCTCTCAGATCAAGGATGGGCCTCATGATGTTAGTAAACCTCCTCAAAACAAATAACAATATTTTATTTCCAAAATCAAGAGATAGTGTCAAAGTTCCGTGCACATGAAAGCCCTCTGTCTCCCTTCTGTACACACCACACAGAAACAATGACAAGGAAATCTGGAACCCAGCTATCTTTCAGCTTCCATCAGCTCATTTCAAAAGGCTTCAGTGAGAACTTCAGTAGAATGTGTTTGTAAAAAACCCCCCTTTAAAAATTAGCTTTGTGACCCACTCACGTTTTCAACTGCTTATCAGCTCTGTGTGGAGAGGAGCAAATACTGTTCTGTAAGAGGGGATTGCTGATAAAACTACAAAATGGAATAGCCATGATGATTAGCAGAAGCTGAGATGAAAGATGAATAGAAGAAAAAGAAATTATACTGAAGAAGAAGTGTACCATTTGCAGATGAAAAGCCCCATACTAATGGAAGGGAGAAAGAGGTTGAGAAGAGGTTGCAGAGAAGCAATGCTAAAATATGATGCACTGCTTTCAGTTTCCCTTTTCCTCACTTTGTTGCCCGTACTTCTTTCTGCTTTTCTGTATTTCCTTCCATCTGTCAGAGCAGAATTTGATCTTTCATGTCTGTGGATTTGTGTTGCTCTTGCTATTTCTAGCAGAACAGAAAAAAAAACCCCACTAACCTTTATCCAACTTTGAATAAGAGGCAATAACACTGCCCCAGCCCCAATTAAAACACCAAGATCTTCTTTACAGCCACAGTGTGTGATGTTGTGAGCCGTCAGCAGATACTCCTGCATTTAAAAAATGTAACAGATACTAAAGAGTTTTCTTCCAATTATTTCTTTCTCAGTACCTGGGCAACTGTTTAAGAATTTTCAGTAGTTATTCAGTTTTTATGACTGTAGTGCATGCACCATCACATATTGCTCATTCTCTTTTGTTGTGTAGGTAGATGAGGTATTTCAGCTGGGGAAAAACAGTCATAAATACATTTGATGGGCTTTTAGTGCTGCAAATATGGAACAGGTGTGGACTTAGAGCTAAATAGTTTGCCATAAAAAAATGTCCTTCAGCCACTGGATGCTGCCACCATCTGCCAGAATAATATTAACCTTACCCACAGTTTCACATTTCTTGAAAGCCACTGGTGGGGTAGCAGAACTGAGAGCAAAGGCTGAATTTGTTGTTTGCCAGATCTGGGGCTGCTGAGTCACGTGCTGGGAACCAGACTCCCTGAAATTGGTCTCTCTGTGGCTGGAGAGGTCTTTGCATGGTTTCCACAGAGCAGTGCTGCAGCCTGTTTTGCTCTGTGTGTCAGGATGTCTGTCTAGACTTACAGAGGGGCCTCAGTGCTATGCTCAGAAACAGCTGAAAGTACCTAGGCTAAATGAAGATAAACCAGACATGACTGCTGCTGCACTGAGGGCTTCCGTACAGCTGCCTTCTGCCTCTCCAGCATCATTGGCTTGATCAGACTGGTGGCAGGAGTGTAGTCCTTCTAGTGTGTGGGGGTGCAGATGGAGGACAGGAGCATGGTCTGCCTTTACAGGACAGGAGCATGGTCTGCCTTTACAGGACAGGAGCATGGTCTGCCTTTACAAGAAGAGGCAACTGGTTCCCCATTGCAGAGACAGGGTTTCACTCTGCTCACCTCCACTTTCATCCTCCCACTGGCCTCTTGATCCCTCAGCTCACCCTGATCAGTCAGTCCCTCCACTCCTATACCTGCCCTCTCTAGATTAGCACTTTCTGGCACAGCTTTGGAGAGGACCTCCAGAGATCATTGAGTCCAGCCCCTCTGCCAAAGCAGGGTCACTTAGGGCAGTCCGCACAGGAATGCATCCAGGTGGGTTTGAAAGTCTCCACGGAAGGAGACTCCACAACCTCTCTGGGCAGCCTGTTCCAGTGCTCTGTCACCCTTACTGTAAAGAAGTTTCTCCTCATGCTGAAGTGCAATCTTCTATGTTTAAGCTTGTACCCCTAGTTTCTTGTCTTATTATTGTGCACCACTGAAAAGAGATTGGCCCTCTCCACTTGACACCCACCCCTCAGATATTTACATACATTGTTGAAATCCCCTCTCAGTCTTGTGAAGACAAGAAAAGAGCAAAGCCTTCGGTGCTGAGGTGCAGCAAAGCCTTCTAGCTGTTGCACAGTCTGACAACTGGGCTGTCACAGCTCTACCTGGCACTTCCCTTTGCCAGAGGTATTTCTAGCCCAAGAGTTTGCTTGGACCCCAAATCTAAGAGGTCTCCAGCCATGCTAGGAGTGGGCAACCCATGAGTGGGCCTGCGAAGACCTTGCTCCTCTCACTTGAATCCAAGCACACCCAAATCTCCCCCTCTGGCTTTGCCCAACTCAGGACTGTTGGTCAGATTGGTGGCAGTGCAGCCAGCCACAGCCTTACATAGCAGAGCAGAAAGAAAAGAAATTCCTCTCAAATGGGGAGGCCAAAAGCTTATCAGAGGCTGGGTAGAGGGTAGCAGTGATGTGCCCAGGCTTTATGCTTGCTCAGTGGGCTTGGTGGCCTAGTTGCAGCTGCGCTGCCCCGCCAGATGGAGTGAGTGTTCCATCCAGACCTGCCATGACATAGTTTAGCCTTGGGAGCCTGGCCCTGGGTGCCTGCCAAGGCCTGGGCACTGAGATGCTTCCAGACCCGCTGGGAAGCTTTGGTGCACACCTTCAGGTGTCTTTATAGAACCACAGAACCATTTTGTCTGGCAAATAATCACCCTGATGACAGAAGCATTCTTCAAGTGTGAAGGGAAAAACTTGCTTTGGCTCTTTCAGAGCGAGGTCTTCTTGTACCGCAGGGAATGATGAGAGGCGAAGCGGGGATGGACACCCATCCAAATAACGTTTCTTTTCTGCTGCTTTTCATCTTGCTGTGTTTAGCAGTTTTAAGGGACCACATTATTTATTTATGTTGCATTTTGAATTCCAACTGATGCATGCCTCAGCCTTCCCACCCAGCAAGTTCCTGCCTGCCTCCTGCAGGCCTTTGTAGGGTCTCTTGCAGTAATGCACCAGTGTAAATGTGCCAGAGCTGCTGGAGCAAGGGGATTTGCATGTGTCTGTGGAGGAGACATTTATTATAAAGAGTAAATAACCCCCTGAAAGCTAATGAAAATAGACCCATTCACGTTCAATGGCAGGTATTCCCAACAGACTAGACATTGCTGAATTGATCCAGGAATAGATGATTATTCTGGGAGCTGTATTTCTTGCCAGGTTCCAAACAGCTCAGGTTTAGACATGGAACAACTTCTCCTCCATGACACGGGAGCAAATAACTTTAAACAGCATTTGAGGATGGCACAAAGGCTGAGGGCACAGTAATTTGTTAACTGGACAGAATGGTCACACAGAGCACTCCTGGTTACTTAACTGACAATTTAAAGTGTGCTACCTTGCATTAATTTAACTTTTATTGCAATTTAATCTTACTTAATAATAAATTTTTAACCTTTATTCATTCAATGTTGTAATTTCTATTTTATGTTGCTAATATTTAAGTTTACTAGCTCCTTTAAGTCATATTAAAATACATGTAAAATCCAATGTCACAGACTGTGCTTTTGGTTGGGTGATAGTCACAGAAAGCCTTGCAAAGTGCACAGGGATCTGAAGAAGCAAACAGCTGAATATGAGAACCTACTGTGAGGTCATGGCACAATGAGTTAATGTGAGGAGGAGCAGCAAGTAACTGCTTCTAGCTTTATATATGCTACTGTGTATGCAAAGAACTGAAAAATGTAAAGTATCTTTTAAAAAGAGACACAAATTTATTAAGGAGAATGGAAAAATGCTCTACAGTAAGAAACCTAAAGTGCTCCCTCTGTGTAGTTTGTCAAGAAGAAAAGCAAGCATATGAATAGCTTTCCTGGAAGTGCAATGGCAGGTATAAAAAAGGTCTTTAATCTTGCTGAGAATGGCAAAGCTCAGGCACCAGCAGCTCTAAGCTGAGCTCAGACCAATACAAATCATAAAGGAGAAGTGCCTATTGAAGTGATGATGGTTTAATATTGGAACAGGGTATCAAAAGGATGGCTTCTTTCTCAGTCACACATGATGACTAGAAGCCTTTCTTCTGGGGTTCTGTGCTTTAGCCAAGCATTCATTATGCTTTAAACCTCCAGAAACTAATGGTCTTCATATGAAGATATGCAAAATAGAATAGTTGATGCTGTACAGGTAATCTGACTAAAATTAGAAGGTCAGATTTATGGCTGTTGTGGCCTTAAACTCACTGATTTCTCCTGTATGCTGGACTGAGTTGCCTTAAGACTGCTAGAACAAATTGTAGTGGCATTCAGAAGCCTGACTAGATGTGTTCCCACAGGAAATGAGGTGATTGCTGTGGACTGGAAGGGTCTGAAAGATGTGGACCAAATCAACATGGACAGCACTAGTTCACTGCATGGCAGCAGCTTCCATCGACCTTCTACTGAGGTGAGTACCTGTCCCAGACCCACTTTGCAGTTGCAAACGTTCAGTGCTTTTAACCACTTGTGACTGGAGTGGAACAGAAGATGTAGAACACAGGGACAGTTCTGACAAGCCTGGAGGTGCTATCCCAAGGGCTAGTTCATTTGCTCTCTGGGATACCTGACTCTTCAGGTCTCTAAGGTTACAGGTATGCTGGCATGATTAGTGATAGAATCATGAAATGGTTGGGGTTCGAAGGGATCTCCAAAGGTCATCCAGTACATTCTGCACTGCATGAAAAACTGGCTGATGGCTGGGCCCAAAGAGTGGTGGTGAGTGGAGCTGTCACTAGTGGTGTCCCCCAGGGTTCAGTACTGGGGCCTGTCCTCTTTAATGTCTTTATCAATGATCTGGATGAGGAGATTGAGGCACCCTCAGTAGGTTTGCAGATGACACCAAGCTGGGTGGCTGTGGTGGTCTCCTAGAGGGTAGGGAAGCTTTACAGTGGGGTCTGGACAGGTGACACCAAAGGGCCAAGGCTCATTGTATGAAGTTCAACAAGGCCAAGGGCCAGGTCCTGCACCTGGGTCACAACTGCCCCATGGTAAGCTACAGACCTGGGAAAGTGTGGCTGGAAAGCTGCAACTTGGAGAGGGACCTGGGGGTACTGGTTGACAATCAACTGAACAGGAGTCAGCAGAGTGCCCAGGTGGCCAAGAAAGCCAATGGCATCCTGGCTTGTGCTAGAAACACTGTGGCCAGCAGGGACAGGGAGGTGATCATCCCCTGTGCTCAGCACTGGTGAGGCCACACCTCGAGTGCTGTGTTCAGTTCTGGGCCCCTCACTACAGGAAGGTGCTGGAGTGGGTGCAAAGAAGGGCAGTGAGGCTGGTGAAGGGCCTGGAGCACCTGGGCTACAAGCAGGGGCTGCGGGAGCTGGGGGTGTTCAGTCTGGAGAAGAGGAGGCTGAGGGGAGACCTCATTGCTCTCCACAGCTACCTGAAGGGAGGTTGGAGTGAGGAGAGGGCAGCCTCTTCTCCTTGATGACAGGTGTCAAGACCAGAGGAAATGGTTCCAAGCTGAACCAGGGGAGGTTCAAACTTGATATTAGGAAATATTTCTTCAGTGAAAGCATGTTAGGAACAATTTCTGCTTTATGAGGATGCTGGAACACTGCAACAGGTTACCCAGGGCAGTAGTGGAGGTCCCATCCCTAGAGATATTCAAGGTCAGGCTCGACAAGGCTCTGAACAGCCTGATCCTAGTGGAGGAGGTCCCTGCTGACTGCAGGGGGGTTTGGCTAGATGACCTTTGGAGATTCCTTCCAACCCAAACCATTCTATGATGCTGTGATCTTAGCAGTCCTTCCCAACCTAAACAGCTGTATGATTCTCTATGTTGATACTGTAATGGCCGATGTGAGAAATGGGCCTGGTGTACAAGGCAAGAATGAGTCAGAAAGGACAAACTGAGACTGTAAGAGCAAATAAATCCAGCAGAAAAGAATTCTGTAACCGGCTGTCTTGCACTCAAGGTCCGTAGGTGGTGTAGCTCCTCCTTGTGTTAGCCTCAGAACAATGCAGCTCCCACGCAGGGGTGGCAGCAGTGCAGCATCTAGGGAAGAGCTGTTGGAAGGGCAGTCTTACGGAAAGGGGTTTGCTTTTTCTCTCTCTTGCTCTGTCATCCCACTTGCTATTGTGCCTTCAGCATCGTGGTACCTACAGACACCATAATCAGCAGCAGGGGATGAAAGCAGCTTGAAAAAAGCATTTTTTGGGGGGAAATACAGCAGCTAGAGTAGTGGCTGTTGATTATGGCAAACTGCTAGAGAGATGCATGGCTGTTTGCAGCTTGTGTGCTGTGCTAACGTGGTGTCCCTCTTTGCTTTCTTTAGCAAACACGGACAGACTTCTCCTGGGATGGTATCAATGTGAGTATGTGCCACACTGCTCTTCACAGTTCAGTTGTAGAGAGAAGGGGGTGGCTGCCAGTGGGTACAGTGGGGACCAGAATGGAAACATGGCCGGAAGTCTTTAGTGCCACTGAAGTTCTGGGAGCTGCCTATGATTCCGAGGATGGTGGTGAATTTTTGTTTGCCTCTGGGTCTTCTGATATTTGATATTTGGCAGGTATGTAGATCTGCAGGTGGCTATAAAAATTGGCTTTGTCCTCTTTGGGACAAATGCATAACCTTTCCTGTCTTCTATTTTTGAGATTTCTGGGCCCAGCTAGATAAAAAAGGTCTCTTATAGCATGTTTAATAAATCTGTAGCCTTTGATTAGAGCATCACTTGATCTTCTCCAGGAGTTTGGCAGAAATGTGTCCTTCATTTTCAGTTGCATACAGAAGTAGAAGAATTCTTCATGTCCATTGGGACATAGTCAGCACCAGCTAACTTCAGTTTGCAAGCAGCAGAAGAAACAAGCAAATGTTTTAATAACCCGTGTTGCTTGTTGCTCTTACTACCTCTGCCATGAGAAAAGATGGTGTGTTTTGCTTCTTTTCTTTTTTTTGCTAATGCAAAGCCAGCATCCTGAAAAGGGAATGATGCATATTAGGGCCTCCAAACTTACTGGGTTTTCTGCTTGGAAAGCTTCAAAAATACATTCACAGAACTTAGCTTGACAGTTTTGTACACTTGGAAATGCAGGATTAGAAAGCTTCATTTTTCATAGGATAAGCATTTTCAATGATCTGTTATCTTCTGGTTCTCTGTAGTTTGAAAGCACTTGCAGCACTGGATATCAACAGCACTTAGATTTTTAGATGAGCCCCACCCTCTCTTTCCTTGTGGCACTTGGCATAATTTGCTCAGGCTCAGGTAGAGAAACAGGTTGTGCAGAGGAGCAATGCTGGATGCAACAAGTGTCTAGAAGAGACAAGTGTCTTTTCCTAGAAAAGTGTCTAGGAAAAGTGTCCTTTTCTTCCTCCCTTCACCTCCATCTAGCTGAGAGCAAGGTACACAAAGCCATGTAAAAGAGAGTTTCTTTACTTGCAGTTTCCCATTTTCAAACCCATTCTTAATCCATGGAGCTCTTTCTTTCCTAATGCAGCTCTTTCTCAGCGTAGTTCACAGATTCCCAGATTGCACTAGATTGGAGAAAACCCTCAAAGGTCATCTTGTCCAAGCCCCCTGCACTCAGCAGGGACACCTCCAACTAGATCAGGCTTCCCAGGGTCACATCCAGTCTGATCTTGAATGTCTCCAGGGATGGGGCCTCAACCACATCCCTGGGCAACATGTTTCAGTATTTCACCACTCTCATTCTGGAGAACTTCCTCTTAATGTCCAACCTAAACCTGCTGCAGTTTGAGACATTCTTTGGTATCAAAACTGGCTCATGAATTTGCTTCCCATGCTATTCATTCCTTCCTTCACATCACAAGTCTCCAACTTTGTACTGGTGGAGACCTTCTGTGGTTTGCTTTCTTTTGTGGACCCTCTCCATGAAGTGGCCCCAGACTGTCTCCAAACAAATGAGTGGACACTGAACAGCAGCACCCAGGCAGGAACGACCAGTGGGGGCATAGACAGTGGGGACAAGCTTCAACCAGAGGAAGTGCATCAAGAAATGCATCATGGGACATGGGCTGTGTTCTCACTTCTCATTGTTCTTCCTCTGCTTTCTGATTTCTGCAACTCACACATTATGCACAGACATAGCAGGCTCTGAAGTTACAGGATGCCTTAGCTTACGCTTTGCCTTAGGTTACACTCAGTTTCCAGAGAAACTTCTCTCTCATTCTGGCAGCTGGCTCAACATCTTCACAATGCCTTCCTTTGTCTCAAGCTATTTAACTGCCCAACTGTTGCTCCACTCACCTTTCATGGGGTATGTGCCTGTGAGCAAATGCTTGCTTCATATCAGGATTTGCCCTTTCCAGTGTCATGGTCACTACTTTTGAGTACCTTTCTTTTTTTTTTAATGTGCTGGACTTGATTTTCAGAGAGGTTGAAATGGAGAGCAGAAGCAATGCTTGTCAAGGAGCTTTTGAGGACAAGGAAGCCTCACATACAATGCCTGGCATCTCTGAAGAAGCCTGATGAGTTCATCTTGAGGGACTGTTTTCTGATTCTGTTTGTGACTGCTGCCTGTCCCCACAAAGGATGCTCCCCTGTCAAGGATGAACATGGAGAGAGAGTAAAGGGAAATAAGCATAACTGCAGACATCACTGTTTTACAGGTGGTTGTAGATGCTTGAAACAAGGACACACCACTGGTAGTGTCATGTTCATTTTGTTAAAACTGGAAGAAATAAACCCCAGAAGTAGCACATAAAAATTGCTGTCTGTGCTAGAATGCAGTGTGAGCCATTGCTGGGTCTTGCTTGGCTCGTTGCCCGCTCCCTGAGTTGTCCATCAGCCGTGTCTCGTGTTTCTAACAAAGATTTGGGAACAGTGCAGCATGCCCAAGGGGAACTGGCAACAGACAAAGGGAGGCTTACCACAGCCTACTTCTGCCTCTCCCACTGTCCTGGCCTCACTCAAGGCTACTATTATGCAATATCCAGCCCTGAGTAACTAGCCTCTAATTTTTCCTTCTCTTCTTTTGTTCTTTTTCTTGTGGCTTGCTTCTGCTCCTCATCTTCCTCCTACCTTCTGGAATCCTTATACTGATTTCTCACTCCAGTTAACTTCCTTTTTTCCTTCCTGTTTATCATTGCTTCATCTTCTCTCTCTTTTCAGCTCTCCATGGAAGATACGACCTCCATCCTTCCCAAGCTGAAACGCAACTCCAATGCTTATGGGATTGGGGCTTTGGCTAAATCATCTTTCTCTGGTGAGGTCCTCAAAATTTGAGTTTATCCTTGGCAGCTTCTCTCCACAGGCCTTTGTGCTTCTTCCTGTACCTCTCTGTTGCTGTCCCAATTGCTCCTTTCTGACTCATGCCTTAGAGGCATCTCTGCCACCATAGTCCTAGACAAAGAAATCTCTTAGTTGTTGCCTTTCAAAGAACAGATTTGTCTTATTCCTGTTGGTTGCTCACCATGCACTCCAGCTCGATTGCTTCCCCTCAAACAGTCTTGAGTTTAACCTCATTTTCTATTTCTTAGTTTGTTCACTTCCAGGCTCCATCCTTCATGCCCAATACTGTCCTAAATGGATTCTAGGCAAGGAAGGGAATGGTCTTTCATATTTGGGGTTTCCCTTTTTTCTCCCTTCCCTGAGTCCAAGGAAAGATGGAGAAACTCTCCTGGAAAGTGATAGAGTGAAAGGTGGGAGACACTCGACCCCAGGCCTGAACCCTGTCAGGAAAGCGGGGGAGAAACTCCTCTTCCAAGAGAGGTACAGAGCAGGGCACACCACCCTGGAGCTGTGTAATAGCCCCTCCTTGTTTTCTGATGTCTGGCCCCTTAGGGATATCTCGCAGCATGAAGGACCACGTCACAAAGCCGACGGCCATGGGGCAGGGCCGCGTGGCTCACATGATCGAGTGGCAGGGCTGGGGCAAAGGCAGCAGCCAGCAGCAGCAGCACACCCACGAGGCCGCGCGCAAGGACGCCGACGCCTACTCCGACCTGAGCGATGGCGAGAAGGAGGCACGCTTCCTGGCAGGTACCCTGGGGCTGGGCTGTTGGCAGGGCCCAGAGCAGAGCTCCTGAGAGGCTGAACGGCAGGAACCTGGAAGAGACATGCAGGAGAGCCTGTGGGTGGTTCAGACAGGCGAAGGAGAGAGAGGCTGTAGTTGGAGCCTTGCTAGTGGAATGCATGGTGGAAAGGGTGAGGGCCAGTTGTGGGTGATGGGTGTTTATGAGGAAGGACTAGAGAGGGACAGTGTGACCAAGAGATGAGGTTCGAGAGGGTGGTGACAAGTGAAGACTTTCACAGAGCCCTGCTTCCCCTTCCTGTCTCTTTTGGCATAGGAGTGATGGAGCAGTTTGCTATTTCTGAGGCAACTCTGATGGCCTGGTCCTCCATGGATGGTGAAGATGTGAGTGTAAACTCAAATCAGGAGAACCCAGTAGGCAACTACTCTGAGAACTATCAGGAGCTAATGGAAAGCCAAGGTGAGTTCCAATGCCTCTTGCTAATCTTGAAACAACCCCTTCCTGCTCTTGTTATCATGATGCTCTCTTTCCTTTTATCCTGTTTTATTTTGTAGCCTTAATTTTTGGGATTGGGATCGGGATCTAGCAGAGGAATCACCTACTTGTGGTGCTGTCCAAGAATCTAATCTTAGCAGGGAGGCTCCAAAGCCCAGTTCCTCTGCCTTTTTTGGGTACAACTGTGAAAAGCTGCCAGCTCTCTCAGTTGTGGGTACTATCAAGTTCATCACCTATTGCCTAGAAGCATCTTTTCTGTTCACCCTCCTCCCTTGCAGAGGCTGTATGTGCCCTGTGCGGCACAGTACCATGCAGAGGCACTCAGGCTGTGTGAAGGAGCCAGCCTGGCCTGGAAAGTGTCTGACTGTGTTGTTTCCCTCCTGTCCTTGCAGAGCATATGGCCCAGACGCAGTACGATAGCTGGCCTCACTCCTACGTCTCGCAGGGCATGTATTGCTTAGGTTCATCTGATGCCTGGGAGACCAGTGACCAGTCCCTCATTGCTTCCCCAGCAACTGGCTCATACTTAGGCCAGAATTTTGATGAGTCCCAGACAAACCTTCAGGAAAGCATTTTGATTCAGAGCAGCCTTCTCCAGCAGCAGCAGCTGCAGCAACAGCGACAGGAGCAGAACTTCATCCAGAGCACAGGCCTCGTCCACGTGTGGCCCCTCCAGACTGCTCAGGGTGGCTGTGGGGCCGAGTCCAGCACGTACATGGAGGACCACATTGAGGATGAAGGGAACCCACGGCTGGAGAAGGCTCCTCTGCTAAACAAGAAGCCCTCTCCCGAGGAGGACGATGCACTGTGCCGGGACCTGGAATCGCTGTCTCCTCGAGAGGAGGTGGAACACGCTGCACTGAGCCGCAAAGTCTCAGATGTCACCTCCTCCGGGGTGCAGTCGTTCGATGAGGAAGAGGGAGAAACAAACAACTGATGCTTTCTGTGAAGTTCTCATCCATGTTGAACCGAGAGAGGGGTGGCAAGGAGTAAAGTGACAGGAATTCTTCTCTTCAGCTCCCCATACCTGTGAGCAGACACACCTTCCATTCCGGACCTGTAATTAGTTTTTTTTTAAACCAAGAGGAAAATCTCAAAGTAATTGACACGTGAAGACCTCTTCTTCCTCTCCACCATGGACAGATGTTCTTGATTTTTGTTGCTCTGGGCAATACATGTGTGAGGTGCTTTGAGAGATCTGGATTGGTAAATAATTTCTAAATCTTTTTAATACAAAGTCTTGGCTGTGGCTACAGCATCTGCTGGTACTGGGAGCATAGCTGATAAGACAGGCCTGGTACAGGGAGCAGCTCTGTGACCAGAATCCATGCTGGCAAGAATGGACATGGCTCTGTGGACATGGCCCCTGTGGTAGAATATCTGAATATAAACTGGTTTAAAATGAAGAGATGGCTTTGCAAGTATAGATTGCACTAGTGTTGTGATTGTGGCTGGTACAGAGGGTGTGAGGCTGTATTTGATACAGACTGCACTCAGATGAGAGGTTTGCTGTGTAAGCACATCCTCAGCAGCACCTTGCTATGAAACTGTAGTGTCTATGGATACAAATGGCACTCTGCTGGCACAGGCTGTGCTGCAGCACAGCTGGTGTGGCTCTGTGGGCAGGGCTCTCATAGGGCATGGAAGAATGGCCGCAGATAAGAATCTAAGCCTGCTCTCAGACAGTATGTTTTGGTTTCTTTCTAATCTTTCATTTGTTTGTTTTTCTCTTTGACATTTCTGCCTTCCCAGGAGCTGGCAAGAGCAGGGCGTTCTTTTGGCACTGGGCACCAGGTGCCAGTGGAAAGAACATTTTCAGCTACGGGGACAGTCATAACAAGCTGGCTCTTGCAAGGGGCTTGGTGCTGCTGCTGTGTCCTTCTATCTTGCCCCTTGCTAGCAGTATGAGAAGGCCCTGAGAGCAGGCAGCAGATCCAGCAACAGTGTTTACAGCTATGAGATCAGAGATATGCAGTTTACATTGGAGTTTTCAGTTTGGGCTTTTTTTTTAACCTTTTTCTATTGCTGGGTTCCTAAGGAAGCAGTCAGTAGTGGGAAAGGCCTGTACTCTGCCCATGACTCACACACTGCACCCTTCCCATTTCTGCTGCTCCTCCTGCAGTGCCAAATGTTGCCAGAGGAAAAGGAGTGAAAGGAAGTGTTCTCCTATTTATTTCTTCTGCCTGCCTATGTTTTCTTCTTTTGTTTCCCTACCCCCAAGCAATGTAAATAATGCACAGCACTTGGTCTGTTTGTTCTTCCCTCCCATCTCTTTTTTAGGAGTGGAGAAAGCTGATTTCAGGAGCTTTCCAGGTTTTACGGGTTCTTCTGTTGTGTTAACAAAATATGGCTCCTTGACTAGGGGGAATTCAGTCTCTTCCAATTCCACACCATGTTTTTACACTCCTCCCTTTGGCAGAGGGGAGAACGGGTTTTTCCCAGGCTCTCACCAGAAAATAAATGGGGACAAGAACAAAAGAGAAAATTGTACAAGGCTGTTGGTTTTGCTGGAGGACTGAACAGAACCAGCAGGGAGAACCCAAGTGGTGAGTTTGAACTGTGGCATTTCTTGCAAGGGAGCCTCAGCAAAGCAGGGGTTTAGATCAGATGCTGCATCTGATGACCTAGAGAGTGGAATTTGCCTGGACACTCTGTACTGTCTCAGGGGCAACTCTTTCTTACCCTGGCTCAGATCTACTCTCTTTCATTCGTGATGTATTTATCTCTTCCTTGCCTCCTCTTCAGGCTCAGTGTAGTTTAGGATGACAGGCGAGTCCTACGTGCTCCTTTCCTGATTCAGGTTTAATCCTAGTATGTTTGCAGGGAACAATGTCTGAGGAGAGCAAAATGTGGCTGTAGTGGTATCACCAAGTGTCAGAGTTCAGGCAGCTCCTGGCAAGCAAGGCAGATGCTGTCCAGGAATTATGAAACACATGAATGGGACTCTCAGGTAGAACTTTACTTGGCTGGCAGCTGCATGAAGAGTCTCCTCTATGGATGTCCAGGTCTTTCCAGCTCAGGCCACTTCAGGTGGATCTGTCTTCCCTCTCCATTGAACCTCTAAAGGAAAGACCTATTGGGTGTTTAAGTAAGCCTGATAATTTGGTGTAGGTGAGAGCTGAAAGTTTGTGTGCCCACCATTTTTTACCCATTTGTTGGCCTTGCTTACATCTCTCCAGGGAGGGAACTCTTTTCCTGAGCGATGACCTTTCAATAGCTCTTTAAAGATGTTTACACGGTCAGGTGCTAACCCCACCTGGGCAGGAGGGTTTGATAAAGATGATCTTCTAGAGTTCTTGCAGGGCCAGTACTAGCTTAATGTCCTGAACTCTTTTGGGTCTAGCCATGGGGCAGGACCTAGGAAATCACAGTAGCCAGAACAGGGCAACCTGAGCAGATGACAGATGGGCAAGTGTTCATCTTTCCTTGCTGCTTTTTAAGAAAGCCTTCAGGGAAACAAAAGTGGTCAGGTCTGGTCCTTTGTGGGGGAAGATCTGCTTGGCCTGTTGCTTTCTTTTCTCTGAACCATTTTGTTCCCATGTGCCTCTCCAGGACCAATCTGGATGTTGATGGCAGCTTTCAGAGTAGCTTCTAAGGATCCCTCTGTGTTGCTTTCAGGACTGGAACAGGTTGGTCAGCTTGCCCAGGGCTCCTCTCTGTTTTAATGTGCACGTGGTGTATTTACTAAGCTGTCTGATGGATGTTGAAAGGAGGTACAAGGCAGTGACAGGGTATTATCTACATGGGGAACCCCCCCAGTTCTATAGAGTTCAATAGGAAGAGCAGACCTATCTGCAGGGTTTGTAATCTCTCTGCAATGGGATAGAGAACTACACCCTGCTGTATAATTCCACAGCTTGATCTCTAGAAACCTGTAAATAGACTCTTGTTCTCTGTGAATTCAGGCTGGTTTGAATACTGCTCTCTGCAAAAATTGTCAAGCTTACTAAATGCAATTATTATTTTTTTCCATTCACTTTCTGTGAATAATAAAATTTCAGCCTTTTTTTTTGGGGGGGGGGTGGGGGTGAGTTTAAATGACCTCTCCACAATCCAAATGAGAAATGTGTCTACACTGGAAGGAGTTTGACTGGAAAGAGCAAGTCTGCCCAGCTATACCTGCTACTTGAGTGAGCATTCTTGAGCTGAACTGGAAAGGCAGTTTGAATCTCTTTGGAAATGGAGAATGGTTTGTGGAACCTGACCTTTTCTTCTGGAGCAGTCTTGCTGCTTGTGTGCATCCAGTGTCAGAGAGAGAGAGATCTGAGTCCACTGTGTGTTTCCCAGAAAAGCCATGATGATGCAGCTACACCTATTCAAGCATATGGAAGGCACAGGTGCTCCATGATCAAAATTTGGACTCCAGTTCCTTTATCATGGTGAGGAGAGACTAGTTGGAGAGAGTCCAGCCAAACACTCAGAGCCCAAATTGAATTTGTGAGGCTGAAAATAAGAGGAAAATATCAGTGTCCCTCAGCTACAGTTACTAAGAAACTGAGCCCTACTCTTCAGTTACACAGCACCTCTGTAAAGCAGAGCTGCACTGCACAAACAGTTTGGATTTTCTTGAAGCAGTGGAGGTAGAAGATTCCCATCTTTCCTCCAACCCTTTGTCTTCAACAGCAACCTGGTGAAATTAATGGTGCTGAACATGAAGGAAGACTTAAACACAAGTGACCCTAATTGGAAAAGAACTCAGATTCCATTGCAAGAAAATTCTCTCTTGCTCCTCTTCCCATGACTGCTGGTTTCTGAGCAGTCACACTGTTTCCCAAGTTCTTTTATATCAATCTTCAGATTTCTTTACAAGCCTTACAAGTTCTCTTAAACCACATCAAACTCAGGCTCTGAGATGGAGAAGTCACATATTCAGATTGGACTGAGTTGGAAGGGACCCTAAAAGGTCACCTTGTCCAACCCCCCTGCACTCAGCAGGGACACCTCCAACTAGATCAGGCTGCCCAGGGCCACATCCAGTCTGATCTTGAATGTCCTCAAGGACAGGGCCTCAACCACATCCCTGGACATCCTGTTCCAGTATTTCACCACTCTCATTGTGAAGAACTTCCTCCTAATGTGCAACCTAAATCTACCCTGGTCCAGTTTCAAACCACTGCCCCTTGTCCTGTTACCTTCTAAACAGTCCCTCCCCAGCCTTCTTGTAGGTCCCCTGCAGATACTGAAATGCAGCTCGAAGGTCTCCCTGGAGCCTTCTCTTCCCCAGGCTGAACAACTCCAGCTCCCTCAACCTATCCTCACAGCACAGGTCCCCCAGCCCTCTAATCATCTTCATGGGCTCCTCTGAATCCTCTCCAGCAGGTCCATGTCCTTCTTGTGTTGGGGGCCCCATAGCTGGACGCAGCACTCCAAGCGAGGTCTCACCAGAGCAGAGCAGAGGAGCAGAATCACCTCTCTTGACCTGCTGGCCATGCTGCTTTTGATGCAGCCCAGGATGCTTCTTTCAGTTTCTGTGCCTCTAAATCTTCTGGGAAGCTACTGACAAGACATCCTGTTGCTCTTTCCCCTTAAAAACTTTACCATCACCTTTCATGGTAGGCTTGCAACAGAGAACAGCCTGTTCCTCTGAGCCGTACTTCTAGGCTGATCAAATGGAGCTGCTGTGAAGGAGACAGCCCTCTGTCCTGACTCTGCTCACCTTCCACAGTGCTTGTGCAAGTGCTGATGCAGAGCTAAGCCCATAGCCAGCCAGTTTGGTTTCACCTTAGTATAGAAGTGAAGAGTTGTGAGCACTGTTGTCAGCAGCTGGGCTTTACATCAGCTTAGGCACTGGGAAAGTGCACATTGAAATGGCTTTGTCAGGATGAGTCCAAGCTGCTAAAAGGAGCTAAGGAGCTGCTCCCCTTCTGCCACCACTAGCTGTATTCTTGTACTGCCCAAGAAGCACCAATGCCAGCACTCCCCTGGCTGCTCAGGAACTGGCCCCTTTGGAAACTAACTCAGTCCCCTGCCAAAATAAGGTTTCAGTGGGATCAGCTTCTTGTATTGATTTCACTTGCTCAGGCAAGCATCACTGCAGGCTGGTAAAACATGCAGATGATCAGATTGAATATTTCTTTGGTTGCAGATGTTACTTAACTTGGCTTAAGCTGATTGTGACTGTCTGAGAAGAACAAACCCAGCTGGAGTACCAGGGAGTGCATATTTCCCCTCTTCCTTCCCTGCTGTTTACCTTAGACTTTCTAGTATGCTGTTACTTGATGTGGGTTTTGTTCTTATTTAATGCCCTGCTATTTCCCTCACTGGTCCCTCCCCATCCCCAGGCTCCTTGAGCTAAACCTTTGCAATTGGGCAGGACATGAGTAATGAGTTACTTGATAAATGTGTGGAATTAGTAAATTAGTAAATTAGCATGCACAACTCTCATGTGCACTCAATGATCAGACCCCATGGCAGCTAAAGATACTGGTAAGCCTTCTCCTGTAATTGCAAGAGGCAAAGGATTGCACAGAAATGAAGCTGTTGGAGGTGAGGTTTATCTGTCTTTAATCCATTTCCAATCTAGTGTGAGATCCAGAATGGCACTTCACACCTGGGCTGAGGCAGTGCATGATGTCCTGTGTACAACCACAACTAAGAAATACTAGTTGTAGGCCCAGAGAAGAGAACTGGAGAGAAGGGAACTGCTCCCTTCTTCTGATAGAGGTCTGAGGTGTGGTGGTGAGGCAAGGTAGCATGCAACAGTTAAGGCTTGTGGACAGCTCTGTGTGCTCTGTGCAATAGCAAGGAGAAGTCTGGCCAGAGAGGGAAAGACATTGAGAGAAGGACTTGGGAAAAAGACCAAGAACAGCTGATGTTTACCCAACACAGGGAGAAAGCTGCATGGCAGACTCCAGGCAGAATGGGCTCAGGTAGAGAACTGCTAGACAAGCAAGAACTGGTTCTGGAACTCCTTAGTTGGAGCCACATTCCTTTCTGTGGGACAGTGACAGCAGAGAGACTTCCCTGAATCTGGACACCTACTGGCTTCTTTTTGATCTTTGGAAACCAGTTCACAGTGTGTTGAATTCTTCAGAGGAGTCATGTCACAAATGCACTAAGAAAGAACTTAATCATTGTCCAAATGAAGCTGATGTGAATTCTGTTCTTGGAACCCACAAACACCTAAATTTAGCTCTGTTTCCCTTAACTGCAGTATTGGGGATTGTCTAGAAGCAGAAACAGACTGAAATAAATCTACCTCTAAGTGCTGTAGAGAGCAGAGCAATGTTAGCATGGTCTAAGCTCTTCCTTCTGATTTCTCCAAGATGGAATTTCCCTTGTTTGTTCAGACACCTTCTGAACAGTCTGGCATTGACCCTAACCCGTTGGACTTTGCAAAAGAGAAAGGAAAAGAAGGGAAAGGAATAAAACCCCCATTCCAGTCAGCAACTGGTGGTGGTAAGTTAACAGTTTCATCTTTGATTCTCCTCCCCTGTAGCCATCTGACAGGGAAAGGCAACTGTGCTGTGGGTCAGGGAAAGGAAAACTGCCCAGGGAGAATGGGATACAGCGGTGCCTGTTGGAACGAGCGGTGCAGGTAGGACAGCCTGCAGGCCTTCAAGTCTCAGGTATCAATGCAAGCTGTAAAATCAGTGTCAGGTGCCTCTTCTTTAGCATAGGCTTTTCCCAGGCTAAGTAGTAGTGAACCTGCAGAGGAGCCAGAAGGAAACAGTTGGACAGCTGTGCCAGATCTGGGTCTGTGTCTCAGAACATGCCATGGAGCCTAGGCAAAGCTCTTGGGAGCTCTCTCAGCAGTACAGCCAGCTTCATGCACTGACTGGGGCAGGAATGAGGACAAATGGTTATTAACAAATGGACATGGGAGACCTGCAGGTGGAACACCAGGATGTGTTTGCATCCTTGCACAGACAGCTTTACTCAGCACAGGGAACAAAGTGTTATCTTCTCCATGGGCTTCATGAGAAGCTCTGTGATTGTCAGTACTGGTTTGCACAAAAGAGCAGCAGGATGTGATGTCTTTTTCTAGTGCACATACTTACTGTTGGGAGAGGACAAAATTGAGTCAGGCTGTGACTCTCTGAGAGAGAGTATGATTACTAAAACTGTACAGACATCAGAGAATGGTTTGGGTTGGAAGTAATCTTAAAGATCATTTAGTTCTGACCTCCCTGCCGTGGGCAGGACCTATCTACTGCTGAGTTTTCTAGGAAGAGAGGAGAGTTGCAGTGTTCTGTGGAAGGAATGCTGCTGAGGATCTTCCTCATCTCCTTTGGCTGGGGACATTTTAGATGCCCTCTTGTTTTTGCTTTCCTGTGAAGGATCAAAAGTCCATGTTAGCAAGACAAAAACATCTCAAAAGTCTTTTCTCCCTTATGGAGACAAGATTGTGCACCAAGTTTTACTTCTGATACGATAAAGGCATCTCGTCCAGATTCACTGAGTTCATTCTGGAGTCATTTTCGTTGGGCATGAAATCTAGTCATGAGTTAAGAACCCCCTTCCAGAGCTCTGCTAAGTTCCCATGAGGCAAGTCCAGGTGAATCCTTCTTTTCAGATACTGCATGTGTGAGCAATGTACCAAGCCAAAGCTCGTTTGCAGGTGTGTATTCTTTGGCTTCAGTTTTTTTTTCTTCTCCAATTTGTGGATGTTGTGCATGACTGGAGGTCTATGGGAATCCCTGCACTATGAAATTAAGGCTCAAAAATCATTTTACAGGGAATAGGGTTTCTCTTGTTTCAGCTGTTGGTTTTTTTTTAGAAATGGGAGGGTACAGACTGAGGACTCGGGAGGTACAAGGGCAGGGGATGGGACTCTAAGGGGTGGCATGCAGAATGGGTTCCTGTGTCATGTCTAAAAGTAATTAGGGGCTTGGGTCTTCAAATGTTGAATTCTCAGCATCTGAAATTGCTTTAGCATCAGCCTATGGGGCAGTGGAGGTTGCCCCAAGGCAGTTTCAAGGAGCTTCCCCCAGGCCTGCACACATTTCCTGCAGGGGAGAGGCTGCATGCTGTGCTTGGCGGGCCGCTGTTTGCAGAGGTGTTTGATGTTTGGGAGGAGAGTAGGTGAGTGGAAGTAAAACCAAAAGGGAAAGAGACCCACTATTGAGAGCTTTCATCCTAACCATGTCCCACACTAGCCCTTGATAACTAAAAGGAGTCTGATTTGCCTTTGGTCTTCCAGCTCCAAAACATGTTTGCCTGAAGATTTTTGTTGGCTGTGTTCGCATGTTTTGATACCGTGACTGTGAGCTACCAGCGTGTGCCTGTGCCAGCACACGCGCACGGGCGCACAGCACACGACCCTGCGGCACGCTGCGCCTCCGTGCCTGCCTGTGGCAGCAGCCACAGCGAAGGAGGGGAGGCAGCTCCAAACAGCATGTACAGTCCTGTATGGAGTTGTTATTAAACAGATGTGCTCTTGCCAGCCTGGCTCCTCAAAGCGTTTTCTTTCTGTGGGGCTGCTTCCAGGGGAGCTGTGTCTGAGGAAGGAGCGTCCTAGGATGAGGGGGTGGGTCTCAATGAGAGAGTCTGAAGGAGACCCGTGGTGGCTTGGAGAAGCAGCCCAGAGTAGGACATATATCATACACTAATTCTCATTAAGGTAAGAACATCTTGTTTGGCTATAGAGGGCGAAAATTCCCCGCATGCCTGTGGCTATCACGATGCAAACCCCAGGCTCTGGTGGCAGATATGGTGGTAGGCAGCATCACATGAGTGAGGTCCTCCAGTTTAGCACAGAGTGAGCTTTCCTGTTATGCCGAAATGGCATTTTCTAGGTGGTACATGTAAGCTTTGTCCTGGTGGTGCCACACAGACATACCTGGTGGCAGATGTGGACACAAGTTTCACAACAGGACACAAAGAGGAGTCTGATGCTAGGGTTGTGAAAGGTACTGATACTGGACAGCAAGTCTCTGGGGGTCACAGTTCACTTCTATTCTCAGTCTGCAGTCCTCGTGGTAGCTTGGGGAATTGGTTGACCCAGAGGGAAAGCAGCATCTCTGCACTCCCAATATTGTCTCATCTGCTTATGATGTAGAACCCAGGAGGTCTTTGGTTACCATATGAGAATTTTAAGGCCCTAGCTATAAAAAGTAAAAATTGTTCAGGCAAATCTGTCTCATCCTGGAGCCCATCTCCGTGTGTCTTCTTCATCTGAATCACCACCAAGTCTCTTAGCCTTGTTGTAACCAGCCAAAGCCCTGTCTCGTCTCTTGTCAGCTTTAAGTCCTCCTTAGTTTTACAATTCCTTATACTGATGAGTTTCAAAGCAAGACTCCTGCTTTCACATTCAGATGCCATCTGAAAGGAAGAGTTCAGCCTTTTTGCTGGATTCCAATGACTAGCCAAATTACCTTCATTAGCTGAATGTCAATGAACTGGCCATCAGTTGGGATTAGGATTAGAGTGATCTTGAAGAGACAATGTCAGATGATTTAGTTATTTATCTAAGCTTTCTGCTCTTAGGGAGATTTTTCATACTCATTCTTCTCTGAGTGTTATGTGGTGAGCACCAAAAGTAGTTCAGCAGAGTTGAGAATTCTGCAGAAGCTCAGCAGTATTGCAGTGCTTGGAGAGGCAGTGGCAAGCTTGGTGTTGCATGAGTCTCTATCTAAAACAGTGATTCTGAGCACCTGCACTAGCTGTCTGGGAGAAAAGCAAGCTCCTGTGCTTCAAACAGCCTTAGATATTCTTGGTTTTCAGTGTTTGTGCTTGGATTTGTGGGGGCAGGTCTGAGATTTGACTTTGTAGCTGAATGGGAAGGCCTCAGCACTGATTAAAATGCTGGGGATATTTTGGGTTGTGGGGGGAAAAAGTGGGTTCTGGCTCTAGGTAACCAAGCCTGTGCTGCTTGGCTAGGATGAGAGATGCAGGTTTCATAGTCACAGATCAGTGTGACTTTGTTTGCTGGACAAAGGTTTTGAGTTCAGACTTTGAAGGGGCTTACTGAGATTGCCTGAGGTGGTGGAAGCTTAGAGGAGTTCCCTTGTCAACGGTTCAGTGTGAGTTTGCTTCACGTGTCCAGGTTTGGGCTCCCCAGTTCAAGAGAGACAGAGAGCTGCTGGGGAGAGTCCAATGGAGGCTCTGAGAATGACTGGGGACTGGAACATCTCTGCTGTGAAGAAAGACTGAGAGAGCTGGGGCTGTTTAGTCTGGAGAAGAGAAGGCTGAGAGGGGACCTTATCAATGCCTATAACCTGAGGGCTGGGTGTCAAGCTGAAGGGGTCAGGCTCTTTTTGGTGGTGCCCAGTGATAGGACAAGGAACAACAGGTACAAGAGGTTCCCAGAACACAGGAGGTTCCACCTCAACATGAGGAAGCAATTCTGTATGGTGAGAGTGACAGAGCCCTGGAGCAGGCTGCCCTGCAAGGTTGTGTGGTTTCTTTCTCTGGAGACATTCTAAATCTGCCTGGATGTGTTCCTGTGTGACCTGCCCTAGGTGATCCTGCTCTGGCAGGAGGGTTGGACTGGATGATCTTTTGAGGTCCCTTCCAACCCGTGACATTCTGTGATTCTGGGATAGTTGACATCAGCTCAGTGAAGATACTAGTGGTAAAATGGAAGTGGAAGCATCTTCAGCCACCACAACCCCTCTCTGCAGTATGCCTTTTGCCCCTGTATATATATTCATGTTTGCTTACTACTAATGGTGCAGGTGAGTGCGGCGTCTGCTCCAAGGGAGGGAGGACACCTGGAATGCCTCCACAGAGCAGCAGTAACAGCCACCTTTTGGCTTCCCTACAGAGCATTCAGCTTCTTCATGGTCATTCTGGGATAGGTAAGGGCAATAGGGATGGAGAGAGGTAGGTGTGCACCTGTGAGCACAAATGTGTGTGCTCTAGTGCTCTCAGGTGACAAACCTCAAGAGACTTTCCATGTTAGCTTGTGTCTCACTCTGAGCTTCCCACATGCTTCTCAACGTGCTTAATTTTTGTTCCACCTTCTCTCCCCCAGCTTGCAATCTGTCTGTCGTGACTCACACATTCTCTGGCTCTGATTTAGACTCCATCTGCTTTTCCAGCCAGTCAGGTCCCAGTTCTTCGGTAACACACTGTAGGAGAAGTGTGGGACTGCAGCAGAGCAGGTACCTGTACTCCAGAGAGGAGGAGGAAGAGCACTGACTCCAGCCTCCAACCTTCTCCTTTCTCTTCTGTCTCAGTGCAAGCATTTGGCTGACTCCAGGTCTGTGCTTGGTAACAAGGCTGGGGCTGCCTTGGAGAACCTTGTGCTGCCTCCCAGGGTGTGTGGCCTGTCAGGGCAGATCTGTGCTCAGCGTTGCCACTCGCTGCACACTAATGGTTTTTAAAAGGAATATCCTTTCTCCCCTGCTTATTTAAAGGCCTGTCACAATTCCCTGAGAAGAAGCTTCAGTTGTTCTGCCTCTTCTTTGCAGGCAAGGGAAGGTGACACATAGGTAGCAGAGAGGCTGTGTCCTAATGCCTGGCAGCCAGAAATGTGCCACAACCCTCTGGGAGAGACAAGCAGCTGGGGTGCACAAGAGATTTGCCTTCAGATCACCACTGTCTTCTCATAAGGACAGGATGATCTCTGGACTGAAGATCACTGAGGCAGGGAAGGCTGCCTTCATGTTGCTTACAGAGGGGAATCATGCCTCAAAGCCAGTACAGGGCTGAAGGGCTCTGAATGCCAGACAGCAAAAATAAATCTGTCTCGGAGAGACCAGCTGGGGAGAGTTCTCTCTTCTATAAGCTTGTCATAGACTCTCCCACCCATGACCATCAACAGAGTGGAATTAAAGCCAGGAGGGAATTTTCCTAGGAAGACTGGGTTAGAGGCAGTGATAATTTCTACTTGCTCCTAATACAGTTTATGAAAATAAGTACCTGGTGAGGTAAAACTGGGCCCTCTAGGTTAGATAATGCTTGTCTAGGTTAGCTAATGCTTCACTAACAGCAGGAAAGGGGACGTGGCCCAGCATCTGGGAGAATACCCCCAAGAACACATTTTCAGAGCCTGCATTTATTCTCTGTTGCTGATAAATGGAAACACATCCAATATGCTGTTTGGAACTGCATCAAAGTGCCATGACACCAAAAATATGACAGAAAGAAAGACAAAATTTGCAGAATACACAGTTTTGGGTTTGCCTATTTACTGAGAAAACCTCACAAGGACAGTGAGTAGAACACAGCAGCATCTTAGGTTTGGATGCTAAGGTTTGGCATGCATGACACGAACTGACAAGATACCTTTTTGCAAGATACAGATCAAGATCTGCTCCAGATTTAGACCTAGAATAGAAAGTGATGCTGCAGACAAGGCTTGAGGTCTCTGCTGCTAGTCACAGTGGAGACAAGTTGGCAAAAGAGAGAGCTGGAATTCTCAGATCTGAGGTATGCAGAAATATGTGGGCAGCAGGCAGGGTAGAACTGCCAGGAAAGAGCAGTTTTCAGAGAGAATCCTCTTCTCAAAGTGTAGCAAATGTGGCTTCCCTCTGCTGTGTTTCTTGGCACCCTGCCAGCACTCCACAATCCTTTTGGAGTTCCTGTATTTTAAGACTTTAACATTTTGTAAAAATTGTGACCAGTGATCCAAAGAGACAGACACAGGGATGTGAAGTGCAGATGCGTTCGTGCTGCTTGACTCCTCTTCCTCCCAACACCCAGCAGGCCTCTTAACATTTTCCCCATGCTATTTAAAGATTCTGCAGATTCTGGGAAAGCCAAGAGGCTTTCCTACCTTCCAGTGCTTTTCTTAGAGCCCTGGCAGAATTCAAGATGTGAGACAGACCAGATATTTTCCTTCCATCTGTTTCAAGGGCACGGCTCAGCTCAAGGACAGAAGAGAAGCTCCTAACTGCACCCCCATCCAGGAAAATCCCAGAGTGAAAACTGAGGAAGGGATTCTACATGGGAATGTTTGGGGAAGATGCAAGATAAGAGCTAGAGAAAAGGACCTGCAGCAATATGGACAGGACTGCAGTAAGAAGCACCAATATGCTTCTGTGCTGGAGGCCTGGCTGTGTTTACACTGGTGCATGCAGACCAGCTGTGCCTGGAAGGATGACACCAATGGAGAGGGGAAGAGCTGCTCCTCCTCTACCTTCCATGTGGCAGGTTGACCCAGAGCATCCTGACTGTGTCCAGCAGTGTTAACATCCTGCCACAATCCCTTCTGCCATGTTATGCAGACTTGGCAGAGCCTGAGCACTATGAGCCTGTCCTTAGCCCCCTTGCAGTCCACATTTGACTCCTGCACACCCCCATGCAGTCCAACAGCAAAAGAGTCTTTGAGCAGAGGACAACCAGAAGGAGAAAGGCTGAGTCCAAAGCCCCTTCTCCCTGAATCAGGCCTCTGCAGGGATTGCAAAGAACATCCAAAAGCTTCTCTGTGAGGAGCAAACACAAGAAGGCTGGCTCAGCTGATGGACTGCTCCCTCCATGCCAGCTATAAGGGGACATCCTCATCATCTTCATCCTCATCCAGGTCAGTGGCACGTAAGCTTATGTCCTTGAGGATGTCTGAGATGTTTTCAGCAGCCGGCCCTGTCAGCTCCATCTCTTCCAACTCGGTATCAGTGGTGTAAGTGGAAGACAGGACTTCCCCCTCTTCATTCAAGTGTGAGGGCTGGGGGGTGTCCGAGCAGGCAGGCAGGGGGCTCTCCGTGCCCGAGTCTGCTGCCTGCTGTGCCGCCTCGGCGCCGTTGTCTTGCTGGCTCCACCCCAGCGTGTCCCTCCGGCCCGGAGCGGTGCTGACCGAGGGCCGCTTGGTGTCGCGGAAACTGGCCAGGGGCGGGCGCAGGCGGACCCCGGATCGTGTGGAGCCTTCTATGGCCTTCTGGAGCTGTGAGGAGAGAACGAGCTGGGTGAGAGGGAGGCTGGCCCTTCCCTGCCCGGCCATACCCTTTGCAGGGTAAAGGGAGTACAACTAGAGCCCCACCCCTGGGGTCTGCAGAGGTCTCTTACGCTGGTGGTGTGATTTGTCATTCCACAGTAAGTAACAAAGTCCACACCACTTTGCAAGACAGTGAGAGCCACTCAGGTAAGTTCATGAAGAGGATGAACAATCTGACATCCCTGCAAGCAGTGCCTGCTGCCTCCAATGAAATGCAGCCATCCCTTTGGCTATGTGGTTTCCAAAGGGCTGCCTCAGAATTCAGCACTGGGTTGAAAAGGTAGCAGTTGCAGTTCCGTATTTTACAGCTGGATCCTCCAGCACCTCTAAGTTATTGCAGTGATCCCTGGGACATTTGCAGTTGATTAGGAGGAGATGAAAGGATCTGTACTTACCTCTTCCAAGGCCAACACTCCCCTCAGCTTCCCCATACTGGTTACATAGGCACGGCTGAGGCCCAGCAAGGAGAACAATGTATGTGTCTATGAGCAAAACCACAGAGGGATGTTTCAGGGACTTTGGAAACTGGTAAATTGATACTTGGTGTTAGAGCTGAGACTTGGGATTCAGAAATGGCAATCAAAAGGTGCACAAGTCTGCAGTTATCCCAGTGAGAAACTGCTTTGTCCCTTCCCTTTGTGTGACTAGCAAATACCACCCTAGGGTCCTTCTGCTATGCAGCCATTGTTAGGAGTGTGGAGAGCACATCCTCAAGGTCACTCCCATTGTGCATCTGGCAGACATTCACTTCTGCAGATCCTATTTCAGTTAGTGCTGGCAATTACTATAGTCATATGGAAAGTCAAACCCTGCTTGGGTTATTTATTCAATTGCTTGCCTTAACACTGGAAGATTTCTTCTTACCCTGTTTCAGAATATTTCCTGTCAAAACTCAAGCTGCTTGCTGCTTAGCCAGTGCAGTGGCAACACTGGGAACAAGTTATTCCCTTTCTCTTACACAGCCTTCTCCAAAGGCACACTTCTATCAGTTTTTTCTTCTACCCCCTTTATTGTGCTGTTTTTCATAGGCCAGGCTTTCTGAAACTTTGAGCACTCTCAGTGCTCATCTGTGGTGTATTTCCAAGCTCCAAGTTCTTGAAGCTGCGCTCTGGCCGAACTTCACCTGTGGCCTTGCATGCTGTCATTCTTTCACAGCTGGAGTTTGCCTAGTTGCTTTTTCCCAGGAGATACTGAGTGTCATGTTCAAGTGTAAAGCAGAGGAAATCTTATTTCCCAGGAAGAAGACATTTTACCACAGAAGAAGATCAGGCTGGTTAAATACAACTTGGTCACAGTAAGGTGAGATATTCTTGCCACTGTCAGCAGTCCCACATTTAGCTCTGGCTGTGCATTACCTTAGACAGTTTGATTATTCATCCCTACACTCTTCGTGCATCCAAGTTAAGCTGACTTGTTTGTTATTTCTGAGCTTCTCATTAGCTCTTTGTTTCATGAGATGGATGAACCTGTCTCCATCTGCATTCTCTAGGTCTGACACCTATGTTCTTAAAGAGAATGCTGATGGTTTTCAGATTACTTTAGCCAGTCCTTTGAAAAAACACCAAGCTCCTCTTAAGCACATAGCAACCTGTTCTTTTGCTCAAGGCTGAGATTTTACCCCTTGGATAACAGTAATTAATTCTGTGCAAGGGTGACTGTTCCCATTAAATGGGCACTGTAAAAGTGCACTTTTGCAGCAGTAGGCTGCTTTCCCTTTCCACTGAGTACAAGCCCAGTCTTCCTTTACTCCTGATAGAAATTGATTGCTTTTATCCCCAGTGCTAACTCTACAAGTTGTAGGACCCAACTTCCTCTTTTCTTGTGCTTCAGTTCAATGAAGAGCCTAGGATATAGGGTGGAGAATCTCCCTGCTCACTGCAGAGGGGGTTGGACTAGATGACCCTTGGGGGTTCCTTCCATCCCAAACCATTCTATGAGTCTATGTCAAGCAGCAGACTGTACACCCTGACAATCCCCTGGGAAATCCATGAGTACTCATTGCACTTCTGCACGCTGACAAGGGAGATTGTAAGTCTTGGTGCAATGCCCCTAGCAGCATGGCATGCAATGCTTCTGCTCATGCAGTGAGTGGGACATCTGAGGTAGGCTGTTTTAGTAAATAGACTTATTGTGTAGCTCTTCATTGTGCAGGGGATTGCAGGTACGTGCAGAAGGCTATAGGAACCTGCTGGTGTTGGTCGTTGTAGGTGAAGACAAGAAACAAGGTGAAGAAGAAACAAGTCATAGAGTAGACTTAACAATCACAGATAGGGTGGAGAAATGCAGTGCATGCTTCAGAGAGACATCTGCACCCACCTTGTGCAGGGAAGTGCCTTCCACCAGCTGGAAAGGGCAAGGGTCTATGCGACAGCTGTCAAAGCACACATTCTTGCTCAGCTCCTCCTGCTCCCAGGCATCTATCTGACACAGGAAAGAAGATGAATCACTCTTGGGGGTAATCAGTAGTGCTGTCTTGTCTACCCAAACTAGCCTCATTCTCCTGGTAATGCTTCTTCCTTCCTATGCTCATCATTCTTCTTACCCATTATATCACATCCTTCAGGTTTCCCATCCCTTCCCTGCCAGATGTCAAGTCCCTATGGAAAGAGAGCGATTCCAGTACCCCAGAGGTTTTCTGAGAAGTGAGATTTTGCTCCTTCCTGCTTAAAGAGGGAGTGAACCTCTCAGCTTTCCTGACTGCACCTTCCTCTTGTCATTACAAGACAATGGCTCCTTTGTGTGACAAAGGAAAGAGTAATACAGGTTTAGGTAAGGGAGGACCTATGGAGGTCTCTAGTCCAAATCTGTGCTCACAGCAGGCCTGCCTTCAAAGGTAGATCAGTCAGAGCCTTACTCAGCACATCTGGCAGAACTATCTCGTACTGGGTGACACCTGCCCACTGTGCAGCTCTAAGAATAGAATGGCTTTAGCTATGGTTCCCTGTGGCAATCCCTGAGACTGTCAGAAGTGTGGGCAAAAGGCAGACTCCATTAACCTCACTCCCCTTCAGCACCCAGTCTTACCTCTTCTGGCCTCATTGTGTCCATGACTTCCGTTGGCTCCTGCAGGAGAAAACACTGTTCAGAACAGACAAGGAACCCACAGTTTCACAGAGTGCAGAAAGGAGAAAGTTGTTTGCACAGCCTCCTCACCCTTGCAGTCCCCCCTTTACTCCAGGCAGTGTATGACAGTGTAAGGTGTACTCTGTCCTCACTTGTAATGACTGACTATGGGATGCTGGTGGAGCAATTCAGGTGCCTGAACATGGTCATCTAGTACTGCTTTAGATGGTCTCAAATACTTTACATGGGGCCCAGCCACTGCCCTAGAGTGGATGGGTGTCCCATAGGCTCTGTGTTATACCCTGTGCAGATAGGGCAGATACCCAACAGCATCTTATATGGTACAAGGCAAGAACTTTGTTGTTTTTCTCTGGTCAAAACTGTTTGCCAAATGGAGCAGAGCTGCTCTTCATCCCAGAGCAGCCACAAAAGCACAAAGTCATTCACTGAGAAAAAAGATGCCCACACTGAGTGCTGATGGTGACCCTGACACCCGAGCTCAAATGGCTCTCCAGGTAGCAGCATGCTCCAGCAATCACACTCTCTCCTTGGAGAGCTTTCCTCACTGATGCTGTCAGAGTTCAGGACCATAAATGTGCCCACACTCTGGCCAAATGAATGGCTCTGAGCAGCAGGTACTATTTCCACTGCATTCCCTTCCCTCTGCAGGGTATTGCCAGGCTCTCAGAATCCCTAACCTGGACAGCATCCTCTGTGTCATGTGGAAGGTTGTAACGGCACAAGAGCTGCTGGATCAGTTGCCTCAAACTCCTGAAATTGCCTGAAGGATGAGAACAAACATGCAGGTAAGAGAGCAGAGCACATGAGAGACAAAAATACAAGGAGGCTGAGAAATAACATGAGGGACATGGTAGGAGGTATCTAGGGCTGAGCCAGTCTTAATCCAACATTCAATTTGTAAGACACTGACACATGCCAGAATCAATGTTCCCATGCAGTACCTTTTCCCTGAGGAGAGGAAACAAAGCATTACAGAGTAGCCATTGCAGATAATGTTTGTGTGTCAGGCTTCCTGAGGAAAAACAAACAAAAGCCCAGAGAAAGACCACTAACACAGCAAACAGTCTGATACAGGGGACAAACTGCTGGGACAAGAGGTTTGTGAGGCCTACAGAGAACGTGGTTTGGAGCAGGAGGATGGGAAGGGGAGGTGAGAATTGGGAAGTTACTTCAAAGACGAAGCTCAGCAGCAGCCTGAGTGTGAGGAGTCCATGGGCTGCTCCAGAAGTGTAATGGTGGGAATGAAAAATTACTCTCAGAATTACTCTCCCAGGCAGCACAGTCAGGAATTAGCACAGAGGAGGGGAAGGGGTTTGCAGCTGTTGAGAACAAGGGCATGGAGCAAGATGGGTCAGATCCTTCTGGATCGGTCATGTAACTTCTCACATCCTTGTTTCGCTGTGATTCTTTCTCTGCTTTGGTGAGGAAGCTGGCTGGAGGGCTGTCCCACCCCTCTACTGGCTTGGAAACAAAAAGTGGATTTTCCTGTGCCTTAGAGGCTTAGTCATACATGGGTGGTGGTGAGGAACCAAGTGTGCTATATGCCATATCCCATGCTAGCTTTTGAGTATCTGAAGGCATGAGTCAGAGTTTTCTCCTTTGTATTCATTCTCAAACCTGGGCTACACCTCTGCTCTTGCTCTCTCTCAGCATATTTTGAGATACATAAAGGAAAAAGAAATCATAGAATCAACAAGGTTGGAAAAGACCTCAAAGATCATCAAGTCCAACCTGTCACCCAAGACCTCATGACTACCAGACCATGGCACCAAGTGCCACGTCCAATCCCCTCTTGAACACCTGCACCATCCTGCAGCAAATACAGATATCTATGATACAGAAATGAGCTCCGAGTACAGGCTTAGAGGCAAATATGATCTAATCTGGGGAGCACACAAACATCACCACCTATCACTATTTGTCCACCATATTACTGTAGCTGAATCGGGGAGCTGCATCTCCAAAAGAAGCTGGTTGGTTTTGGAGATGGCTGGGCCACAGCTTGAACAACCTTAAAAACAAGCAGAGATATTTAGCTTTCAGTCTGCTTTCCTTAGGGAAATTAAACCACAGGGTGAAGGAGGCAAAAGATGGGACTCTTCCATGGAGACCCTTCAGAAAATGCCTGAGATGTTATCGCAAAGGATGAAGTGGAAAGAGAGAGGTGTCTGAGTGGGCCTAAATGTTACCATGTTCTCTGAGAGCTCATAAACAGAAGGTATTTCCAGGTCCTATTTTGTCATGGGTGTTGAAATGCATTAGCAAAATACCTTTAGTACAGGAAGAGCAGAGACAGCTCTTTCCCTCAGTTTCTGGGAAGTGAGCACCTTGGACAGGTGTGTACACACAGAGGTGTGAAAGCTGCCACAAGCTGCCTAGGATGTGGCTGAGGCATGGCAGAAGGTACCATACCTGGGAGCTGCTGTGGCTCCAGAGTTTCAGGCATTTGTTTAAGAGGACTTGCCAGGCCGTTGTGTTCCTCTGGGTAAGTAGGAGTGGGACTCAAGGGCTGAGGCAGCTGTTATAGAAAGGAGAGAAAAATCAAGTCCACCCTCTGTCATCTTTTTCTCAGCCTCTCCAAATGCCTTACTACAGTCTCTGTGTAGCAGTTTCTCCACTCCTCTGCCTCACCTCTCCCTTCTCATCTGTATCCTCATCCTCATCAACATAAGCAAAAGATTCATGCTTCAGCTTTGGCAGAGCTGTCCACAGTCCCTTGCTGTGCCCAATGTCAGCTGCCTCAGCCTTGTGCTGCATTTCTCTGGTGAGGAGTCGTCGGCGTTCTGGGCTCAGATGCCTCTGGAGGAGAGTCTGCAGCTCAGAGCGCTCCACCGACCCCAGCAGGATCATGGTGTCTGAACAATACAAAGCAGAGAAGCCATTAAGCCACTTGTAGGTTTTCAGTGTCCCCTGCCACACACTCCCTTCTTCTCCTCAACCTCTTTAAAGTGCTTGGACTTGTCCTATGTGGAGCTAAACAAGTCACTGACCAGGTCTGCCAATAGCTGCTAACACACTGTGGGGCTGTGAGAAGTTCTCCAGCTCTCCTTAGCACCACATCAGAAGCAGGCCCTTTACTTATGTAAGATCCCTCCCTGTTGTCCCAGTTCAGTCCACAAACTTCCCACACATCTCCCTTATTGGCTGTACCTGCTTCACTGCACACACCTCAGCTTACCTGTCTGAGCAGCTGTCAGACAGGATCCAGAGCAGAGGATTTTGATGTAGTGGGTCACAGCATGTAATCTGAAAGCCAGTTTCTGTGGCTCTAAGCTGAGCCACTCTTCAGGAAAGATCAGTTTCTCTATATTGCTTACCTGGTGAGTCCACCAAAGGCAAAGTCTTAGCAGTGGTGCTTTGGAGTAGAGTTTGCAAGTCTCGGTAATTACAGTTGGAGGAGACAAATTTCACATCCTGGACCATAATATCCTCAACAAAGATATTGTATTTGCTGTGAATTTATGAACAAGACAGGGAAGAGTGAGTGCATTAACAATGTCTAGCAGATAAATTCCTTCAAGAAATATACAAATGACCACCTCTTTTAAAAAGTATTGTCAGTAGAGGTGCTTCTGAGAGTGATCCAGAGGACTCTCCACTGGGTTCACCAGGTTTCCAGTGCAGTTGGATTGCACTCCACTACCTCTCACCATACAATACATACAGACAGATGGCCAGAAGGCTCAGACAGGCACATCTGGCTATAGTTTCTACACTAAAGAGAGGAAGGCACGTATATAAAGAACTGAATTTTGGTTTAAGCAAAACATCCAAATAAAAGGATACTTCTAACAGTTGCTGCATAAAGAAAAGGGAAATGAGGCATCTGGGGTTTAAAATTGTCAACTGAAGCAAGCACCAATATTAACAGAAATCAGGTGATGGTGCAGATCATTCAGCCCTGTGCTTTCAGTGAGGAAAAGAAGAGGACTTTTCTCCATTTCTGTGTTTGAGCCCTAATTCTCATCCCCTGCTTGGGTTTTTCCTTACTGCAGGCCTATCCTGCATTTTTATTTTCTTTGCATTACTGTCCTCTTTTCATGCCCTTTTACTCTACCATGCTCTTATCCTCAGCTGCTTTATTTCTTTGCCACTCCCAACCTCCACACGACTGTACCTTATGTGATTCCAGCCCAGGTCTGGCAGGTAAGGCAACTTCTTCACCTGGATAATGCTATCATAGAGGCTGGGCTGCAGACTCTGGGCCACCATGTTGGCAAGAATGACAGCCACCATCATGGGGAGGATGTGAGAGATCTGCCCTGTCAGCTCGAAGCAGATCACAGCAGTGGAGACAGTGTGGCTCACTGCTCCTGTCAAAGCTGCTGCACCTTTCCCAGGTCGGGTGCAAAAGGAACAGGAAGAGAAGAAGACTTCCATATAGAAACAGCATGTCATGTCAACCAGGAAAGTCGTGGGGATGGGAGCAGGTGAAGAAAGACATTGAGACTCACCAATGACAGCATAGCCTCCAGGTAAGATCTGATAAAGGATTCCATCAAAGAGGATCCCATTGGGGAAAAGTGAGGCCATGATTTCCCCCACGAGGCGCCCAAATGCAGCACCTGCAAAACCGCACCGACGGTTAGGGGCTGGCACCCAGGCTGTACCATCAGCACTTCCTGACAGGAACAACATCAACACTGAAAGGACACTAAGGAGTAAAGAGGAGTTCTCAGTCACAAAGCAGAGGAGCTGGGCCCTGAGAGGAGGAAGAGGTGCTCAGGGAGGTGAGGAGAGCTGAGCCCTCAGTCCCCGCCAAGGCACGGTGGGCACAGCGGTGTTTGTGATGGAGGGTACTGCAGAGGCCCTTTGCACTCCTGCTGTGGATGGCCAAGCACTAAAATCACAGCTGGGGAGGGACTTTTGAAGGCCACCCTCTGCCCCCTGCCCACATAGGGCTAATTTCAGCATGAGATCAAGTTACACAGAGCCTTGCCCAGACACATTTCAGAAGTGCACAAGGCTGGGGGTTCTCCTGGGCACCTTAACCAAGGAAAGAATTTTTTCTTGTTACCCATCAGAATTTCCCAGGTTGCAGCTTGTGCCTTTACCTCCCATTTACTATGTGTCTCTAAGAGGAGTCTTTGTATCCTTTCTATCCCCTGCTCCTTGGGTGGTGAAGGTCACAGTTAGATCCCCTCCAAGCCTTCTCTTCTGCAGGCTGAACAAGCCCAACTTCTTCAGGCACTCCTTATCTATTTTGTGCTCCAGCTCCCCAACAGTCTCAGTGTCCTCCACTGGCCTCATTGCACTTTGTCAGAGTCTCTTGTATTGATGGACATGAGATGGCAAAATGTTTCAGAACTGTGTCCAAAGTGCTGAAGGAAGGGAAGTTCTTCACCTTGCTGCCTGGGCTTCCCTTAGTACAACCTTGCTGTGGCTGGCCTTCATCATGGCAGGGTCCTACTACTGTCTCATGCTCAGTTGCTGCCTGCCTCAGCATTTCATTTAAGAGCTGTGGGTACTTAATGCTGAACTCATGAGCCTGCATACTTCAGTCTAACACAGCCTCTCTTAACGTTAGCCTCATATTCTTTTAAGTTGTGTTGCAGTTAAAGCCATTTAAACCCCACTGCACTCCCACACTGCCACAGTTCAGTCAGAAGCACTGAGTACGTGGGGGGGTTACACTGCAGGTACTGGCTCTGACATGATCTCCTCTAGCTGGCTTTCAGAGGTGAAAGGAGCAAATATTCCTAGTTGTAGGACAAAGGTCTCTCTGTAGATGATGTAGAGATATTAGGTGGCCATGGCTCAGGTGCCTTCCCACAGTGTGGCTTTTCTTCTGTAAAAGGAAAGGGATTTCCTCCTCAGCACTTGGATTTGGGGGGTGGGCAAATGACAAAAGCAGAGACTCAGAGGCTGGTACATGGACCATGAACCCAGCTCGTCAGAGACAGCAAGAGATGACTCCTCACCCAGAAGAAACCTCCTGGACATGCACAATGTCTCTCTTAGCCTGTCGACCTGTCAGACCCATAGGCTGCAACACTGAATTGGAACTCACCAATAACAAAAACAGGCATGAAGCCTCCGCAAGGGATTGGCATCGTGGTAGCAATGACAGACATGCAGAACTAGAACAGAGGCAGAGGGTATGGTTGTTACTGAGCAGCAACAGAATTTCATGCAGTTCCAACTCTACAGCCCAGCCTGTCAATCTATGAGGAGATGTTTGGAGGGATCTGGCAGTTCAGTCAGAAAGTGAAGGGTAAAGTGACTGTGGGGTGTGAAGGGGAGCTGGAAGAGCTCTGGCAACACACAAACACTGACACAGAGGGTCTCTGGGTCTCAGGAAAGATGAATAACCAAGGAGATGGATGAAAATGAGAACTCCTTGGCCTTGGACCTTAGGAGTTGAGATTTCTTACTGCTCTAAACAGCTGAAACAACAAGGCTGTCAAAATTTCACAGACTTGGAAAGGTTTCAGTGCTAAGTGAACTCTGGAGGTCTCTCCCCCAACTCCCTGCTCCCAGAAAGGCTAATTCTCCAAGCTAAAGAGACCCACTTCCACTGACCAGAATAATTAATCTGCTGTTGCTTTCAGAGTAGTGAGTAAAACTGTTTCCAGCTGCATTTCTCCAGCAACCTTTGGTACTACTAACAAATCCTTGAGCCTCAAACAGCTGTAGACTGTGCTTGCATCTGCTTAATGTCTCCTATCTGTAGCCAGGAATATCATGTAGCAGGCTTTATTTAGGGCAAATATAAATTATCTGAGAGCTTATAACTGAATCATTTACTTATTCTAGAGCCTGAAAATCTTTCCTGATGTAGCCTTCCTTACCACCTACTACACAGCGGGTACCAAAGGTCATTCAGCAGCATGCATAAGGAAGATGACTTAGAGAGCAGTGAAAGAGGTCACTGTATTAAGGCTAGGAAACTACTCCCTAATAAATTTGGTCATCTCACAGAACTATGTATGAACCCACTGCAGCTGCAGGGTTTCATTCAGTACCCAGCAGCTCTTCATGGGCAGTTCACAGTTAGTTTTAGAACGGATCAAGAGCATTCACTCTGGGTAGAGAAGGGTTATGGTGAGATGGTTTCCTACCTTCACAAGGAAGAAGAGCAGGATGACGACAAAGACACTGACTTTAGGATGGATCCAGGCAGCAGATTTCCCCAGGATCTGAGTGTCCCCTGTGTATCTTGCCCAGGTATAGTTATCAAAGAGAGTGCTGATGGCTTCCCGTGGCATCAACTAAATGGCAAAAAACCAGGCCTGAGCCATGAGCTGAGATGGGGTCAATTCCATGTGAATGGTTATCATCATTCACAGAGAGTTCAGCTGCCAGCAAGGCCATGTTCCCCATCAGAATTCATGTAAAGGGGGGATGGAAGGAGAGGGGGAGGTACACAATGCACAAACTGGAACACAGGGTGTGGGGGATCTGTGTGTATATCTGTATCAGTGATGTGTTGGCCTCTGCTCCAGGAAAGCAGAGATTTTTGCTTCAGTACTTCATGACTGTGTAACTTCATTTACAATTTTACTCTTTAGGAAGAGAGATGGGACTTTACCTGAACTACTCAAAGGAAAACTACTTTTACACACAGGGTAACACACCTTCCTTATTACTTGCTTAGCAGAGCAACCCCTTTTCAAGTCTCATATGAAGCAGATGGTCTCATGAGTCACAGACTACAGCCTGCCCTCAATCCAAAATCCTCCCATACCTTTCTTCCACTTTCCATCACATAAGGTTACTGGGGCACAGGATAAGGCACAGCTGTTCCACAGAACTGCAAATACACATCCAGCTCTCACCTCTCCTGCCATAAACTGCCCAAATCCAGGAGGAAAAGTCGTACTTGCAATAAGGAAGGTTATAACCCCAGGGTAAACGAGGCGGCTGAAAAGAGAAGAAAGTCCATTAAAGCATGACCTCACATTCTCCTCTTACAAACCTGCCACTTCAGCACCATCAATGCTATTGCTGTGAGAGAGCTCCTCCACTTGTCCCGGTTATGCTGGTCTTGCTTCTTCATCCCCCATGCAATGGATCCTAGCCCGGTGGATTGAAATGCAGGGGGTTCATATCTGTCTGCATGCATCCCCCCACTGCCTTCACCCTTAGGAGGAAAACTGCTTTTCCATCAGCACAGTTTTGGGGAAGCTGTCTTTGGTGGCCAGTAGGCCTAGCACAGCTAGGGCAGTGGGGGACAGCTGGGCAGCAGGCTGAAGCCATCTGAATTTTCTTGCTGCTGTGTTTTTGGATTCACTGTGGCACTTCATGGGCACTTAAGACAATACGAGTCCAAGCTGCCTCCATGTGCTGGACTAATCCTGCCAGGTCTCCACAGACAATTTACTGTGTTCTCTACAGGAGTTTCTGGCTGAGGTGCTGTGGTATTTAGGAAGACAAAATACAACCTTTAATTTTTTTTCAGTTTAAGGACCTACAAAATCCTGAGAAATTAGTCACAGGTTTAAAGCAAATCCACACTTTTCAGGCTTTATTCCACTGCTCTATTGATTTTGTTTCATGGCTGTGCTGGTGGCATGTGGGTAATGCTGCATATCGAAGAATGACATCTTTTTTCTTCCACACAGTAAATTAAGTCAGTCTAAACTTCTTTTTAGCTAGTAGTTTCCTTCTGCTCAGATTTGCAGCTTGCTAAGGAATATAGGACCTCCACACCTCTCAAAAATCTCAGAGCTTCAAACTTCTGTAAAGAGACTGAAGATTTAACAGTTTGCCACCTTTTATCCTTCAGGCTATAGTTTTGGAAGTTACAACTTTATAAGGTGGTGGTGGTGGTAAGTATTTTCAAGTGCCCTGTATCATAGTATCAGTCAGGGTTGGAAGGGACCACAAGGATCATCTAGTTCCAACCCCCCTGCCATGGGCAGGGACACCCCACACTAGATCAGGCTGGCCAGAGCCTCATCCAGCCTGGGCTTAAACACCTCCAGGGATGGGGCCTCAACCACCTCCCTGGACAACCCATTCCAGGGCTTCACCACTCTCACAATGAAGAACTTCCTCCTCACATCCAGGAGGAGGAATTGCTAAGATCTTTAATATTTTGCATTTCTCTTCCAAGCTGCAGTTCTCACTAACTGATTTCAGCTTTTTGGTTTGCAGGTCTGCAGTAACTGCAGCACATTCATTGGGTTTAGCCTGCATTTTGCCTGACCTTTAAAAAAAGTAGACTTTAAAGACATAATTCTAAGACCTAAATTCATAGAATTCATAGATTCATGGAATGGTTTAGGTTGGAAGGGACCTTAAAGTCCAGTTCCAACCCCACTGCCATGGGCAGGGATATCTTCCACTAGACCAGGTTGCTTGAAGCCTCATCTAACCTGGCTTTGAACACCTCCAGGGAGGGGGCAGCCACAACCTCCCTGGGCAACCTGTTCCAGTGTCTCACCACCCTCACTAAAGAATTTCTTCCTGATCTTGAGTCTCAATCTGCCCTCCTCAAGCTTCAATCCATTCCCTCTCATCCCTCTCATCCTATCCTATTCCTCTCCCCCAGAGCCTTCTCTTCTCCAGGCTGAACAGCCCCAGCTTTCTCAGCCTGTCCCCATAGGGGAGCTTCTCCAGCCCTCTGATCGTCTTCATGGCCTTGTCTAGACCCACTCCAGGAGCTCCAGGTCCCTCTTATGCTGGGGGCAGCTTCAGTTGTATTTGATACAATCTGACTGACGCTGAATTAATTTTTTATCCATTCTAAAATAGTAAACAGAAGCAGAATGCTCTCAAGAAGCATGATCACAGATTTTCCAACCTAAAATATCTGCTTGCCTGTCGAGTTTCTCTTTTCCTCTTCCTGCATATTACATAGCCTCCCTTTGAAATCAAGAAGCTATGTGAAACTATCGAGGTAGCCCCAGACTGGAGACAATCCAGGGCAGAACAAACTCTCTTGATATTTACGGATACGCTTCTGCTATTTGTACTGTCCTAACGCTTGAAATTCTTCTATTGGCTTCCAGGAAGCATTTGTTACTATCTAGTACAGGCAGGGTATACAGATCTGGTCCCTCAAGAAGGTCCCTTCAAAGGCACTCACTGTTTGGTGAGGAACTGGCTCAGCGCTGCGTGGCGGCGGATGCAGAGGACCACCTGGCGATTGAAATAAACAAAAAACGCTCCAAGGAATCCAGAGCAAATCCTGAAGTGGAGATAAGGAAATAACATCATGCCCAGCAACAGACAATATACAAACCACCAGCCAAGACATTCCGTTCAAGTGGGGTTTGTTTTCAGCTGTTTACGAAGCCTTTCAAATGTCTCCTGGAGGGTTACTCCTACAGCAACTCACCTGCGGACACTGACTCCCTGATAAAGGGAAGAGGTTATTTTGCAGCTCTTTGTCATAAGCACTGAAGCCATTTTACCAGCTACATTTCCTTTTACTCAGAGGGAGAAATCTCATCTACAGAAATCTATAAAATAATCTATTAAAAGGGACTGACAGATCTCAGTGGGGGCTGACAAAGAGCAACTCAGCAAAGACTGGTATTGTCAGAAGTTAGAGATCAGGCTGGATCAAGAAACAGTAAAAATGAAGTGAGCTTAATTCTGATTCAGCACAATAATGCACCTCTGTGAAATACATATCCTATAATAGCAACTCTTGGCAAGAGTGTGGCCAGCAGGGCAAGGGAGGGGATTCTGCCCTTTTACTCTGCTCTGCTGAGACCCCACCTCAAATACTGCATCCAGTTCTGGTGTCTCCAGCATAAGGAGGACACAGAGCTGTTGGAGTGAGTCCAGAGGAGAGCCACCAAGGTGATCTAAGGGCTGGAGCTCCCGTGCTATAAGGATGGTCTGAGGGATCTGGGGTTGTTCAGCTTGGAGAAGAGGAGACTCTGGGGGTACCTTATAGCTGCCTTCCAATATCTGAAGGCATTCTACAGGAAGGCTGGAGCCATTCTAGGATTCTATGATTGTCACTAAAGCAAAGTGTGTCATTTCTGTCACCCTGTTCACTAAGGTTTGTGTTCCTCATATGGGAATGTCCTCAAGTTGCAGCAGGGGAGGTTTAGGTTGGCTATTAGAAGAAACGTCTTGACTGAAAGGGTTGTCAAACACTGGCACAGGCTTCCCAGGGAGGTGGCTGAATCCCCATGCCTGGAAGTGTTTAGAAGAGGCAGAAATGTGGTGCTGAGGGACATGCTTTAGCCTCAGCTTTAGCAGAGTTAGAGAATGGTTGGACTCAGTGATCTTAAAGGGCTTTTCTAACCAAAATGCTTCTGCCATTCTATGAAAGGCAATAGCAAACAGCTGCCTAATAGCCACATTTCCTTCCCTGTCTGGTGTGCTACATGGACACCACTTCTGAAGATGGGATCCCAACAAGCAGAGGCCTTATTTGTGCCAGTCAAGATGTCTACAAGAAACTGTATGTAACTGTTTTGCAAAAGAATTCCTAACAGAGCTCACATGATAACTCTTGCAGAGCAAAGAGCCAGGTTCCTGGCCACTTACCCTATTACAGCAAAGGCTGGCAGCTCCTGCAGGTCAAAGGGGAAATCCATGCGGAAGTTCGTTCTGAAGAGGGCTGTGATGGTATCTGTGAGTGAAGAAGGAGGTACAGGACTAAAGGGGACATTGAAGTAAGACATTAAATGCCATAAAACCTAGGGGTAGGCACAGAGGAACTAGTTTATACATTCTCCTGTGTTGTTTCACAACCTTCTGTACAATATCACAGACTGGCTCTGGTTTAGCAGTGACTGTTTCGGAGCACTTGAACCCCAAGCAATCTAGACGGTACAGGACTGTTTTCAGAGGCTGTGCATGTCCCCTTAGTTGCAATCCCAGATTGGAGGGGGTTCTTCTACCATCCATTCTCTTCCTGCTGCACTGACTCTGAAAACTCTCTTTGCCAAGGCAGTCAGTCCTTACCTATCTGGAGAAGCTGTGCCACCCACAGTTTTGATTGCCTTCTAGAAACAAAACTCATCACCTCTGAAGTTATCTCTGCAAATTTTTTTTTTGACTGACACCACAGGAATGAAAGTCATAGAAATCAGAGGTGGAAAAAATCAGCTAAACCCCAGGTTCTCCACCCCTCTGATCATCCTTTTGGCCTCCTCTGGACCCACTGCATAAGCTCTATGTCCCTCTTATGCTGGGGGCACCAGAAGAGGACATGATGATGGAAAATCATAAATGAATACAGCAACTTTTGTACAAAGGCAGCTGGGAATGGCTCTTAGCTTACCTGCATCTTTGTTCCAAACAGCAAGGACTCGGAAAATGAAAGCACTAAAGGTAGCTGCAAAGAAACCTCTCCAGTAATTGCGGACAGCAAAGTAAGTGGATGTGACCTCAATGCTGAAAAGGACCCCTAGAAAGGGTTGGGAAGGAAGCAAAGTTACAATCAGAAGTGCAATGTTAGATGCATGAGAAAGGCTTCTGAATAGTTTTCAAGAGCAGTGGTCTCCACACTTTGACTGTACACCTCTGCCCAGACAAGAGTTTCGAGCACACACCCCAGGGTCTCTGTATTTATTTCAAAACCAGGTACATAGAATGCTGCACTTATGGATTATGTACAATATGAAACATACACAAACCCCAGCAATAAGAAAAAAAGGATGAGATTAAGATGAAAAAAAAAAAAGTTTTATTAATGGAACAGGATTTATTATTTTTTGAGTGCTCAGTGTGCCCAGGTGGCCAAGAGGGCCAATGGCATCCTGGCCTGTATTAGGAATAGTGTGGCCATCAGGAGCAGGGAGGTCATTGTGCCCCTGGACTCTGCATTGGTTAGGCCTTGAGTACTGTGTCCAGTTCTGGGCCCCCCAGTTTAAGAAGGACATTGAGACACTTGAACGTGTCCAGAGAAGGGCAATGAGGCTGGGGAGAGGCCTTGAGCACAGCCCTGTGAGGAGAGGCTGAGGGAGCTGGGGTTGTTTAGCCTGGATCAGGGGTGACCTCATTGCCCTCTACAACTACCTGAAAGGTGGTTGTAGACAGGAAGGGGTTGGTCTCTTCTCCCAGGCAACCAGCACCAGAACAAGGGGACACAGTCTCAAGCTGTGCCAGGGGAGGTTTAGACTGGATGTTAGGAAGAAATTTGTCATAGAGAGAGTGATTTGCCATTGGAATGGGCTGCCCAGGGAGGTGATGGAGTTGCCACCACTGGAGGTGTTTAGGAGGCTTGATAGGGTGCTTGGTTGCATGGTTTAGTTGATTAGGTGGTGTTGGATGATAGGCTGGACACGATGATCTCGAAGGTCTCTTTCAACCTGGTCTATTCTATTCTATTCTATTCACAAAATAGTGTAAAGATTCTACCCGCTCAAGGTCTTGTTTTCATGAAATCAGCCACATGGATGACATCCTCTAGCACTCTGTGCACGGCTGGCTCCTATTTCTCTGCTGTGGTAGCTTGCCTGCTGCCTTCCAATACCTGAAGAGATCCTACAGGAAGGTGGCAGAGGGACTTTTCATGAGGGTGTCTAGAGACAGGACAAGGGGGAATGGTTTGAAGCTGAGGGAGAGCAGGCATAGACTGGATCTTAGGGAGAAGTTCTTCAGTATGAGGGTGGTGAGATTCTGGAGTAGGCTGCCCAGAGAGGTTGTGAATGCCTCCTCCCTGGGTTTTTTTTTAAGACTAGGCTGGATGAGGCCTTGAGCAGTCAAGTCTAGTTGAAAGGTGTCCCTGCCCATGGTGAGGAAGTTGGAGTAGATGATCTCTGAGGTCCCCTTCAATCTGAGGTCCCTTTCAACCTGTAAATCCATAGTTAAAACAGCCTTTGAGAATTCTGATTGTTTTTTTGGCCAGTTTGGTCTTCTGTACCTCAACCTGTGTCTGCCTAGGAGCCTGTTCTAGGAGTAGAAGGGTCAGCTCTGCCATTTTCCTGTCGTTCTTCTGTTAGTGTTATCTTCAACCAAAAGCCTCTTCACAGGAATCTTTTGAAGACACTTGTCCCTTTTGTGAGGGTTAGTTAATACTAATGTAATCCCCAAATCCACTGGATCTGGCACACTGCAATATGCTGAAAGCAAGCAAATGGGTGAAGGCACCACTGCCAGGCCTCCGCGCTGGGAACAACTCCATACAGAGGACTCCTTGTGCCCGGTATGTGACAGAGGGCCATCTGACACATGGCCCAGGGGAGGGCACCACTGCCACTACAGGTCCTGAATATTAGTGAAGTTCATTTATAGATTAAAAAAAAAATAAAAAATTCCTGTATTTCCTTCTGACATTCCCCAGCCTGTGCACTCCCTGGAGTATGCACACTGCCATCTGAAGCCCACTGTTCTAGAGGGCCTCCTCCCCTTGCCTCCCCAAGGCTGCCAGTGCAGAAAAAAGACTGTCAGGAAGCTGCTTTGTTCAGAGCAGGTGACAGCCCAAAAAAGGAAAGGGGGAGAGGAGGACTAGGCAGGAGAGGATTTAGGTACCTGAGACAAAGGAAACAGAACAGCCACTTGCCTCCAAGTGGTGTCCCAAAGCAGCAGCCGACCCCCACAGCGCAGCCCACAGTCAGGACATCGGTGTAATAGTATGGCTGCTACTGGTGAGAGAGACAAAGAGAGACAGACAGAACAGAAAGGCAAGAAAGCAGAGAGTGACTAACAGGATTGGCAGATAGGGCCACATGCTGTCACCCAGCTCTGACACCAGTCTCACAGTTACAGCTACACTTATCTTACTTCTCCCTTCTGGATGGCTTCAAATTATTCAAAAGACAAGACCTGGTGCATGTTAGGCACACACCTGGAACCACATCTTCAAGACACATGGAGAAGGCAGCATCTCCTTTCAGTGAAATGTGCAGATCACTGCAGAAGAGGTGCCTTGGGGAGAGTGCATAAGTATGCTTTACTCCTCTATTACTTACACAGGGAATCTGAGGATGCATGTGCCAAAGAGTGCCTCAGAAAAGCCATCCTGTGAGTCTGTGTGCATGAAGCACATGCACATTCAGGACCAAGAATGGAAAGATGCTGAAGATGTCTCTTCAGGTAGATGAGTGAGTAACTGATCACCTGGTAAAGCACTATGCTGTCCTGGTGAAAACAGTCATGGCAATAAAGGCAAATGGAAGATATAAAACGTAGATTCTGTTTTGGAAGGCACAGAGATCTTGAAAGGGAGAACCTGCTCTTCCACTCCTTCTCCAATACTTGTCACTGATATGCCTGAGAATGGCAAAAAGTGAGCAGGTAAATTTTGTTTTGTCTGAAGCCTCATTGGGTCCCAAAGCAGCCTGTTAGATGTCCCACAAGTGTTCTGGGAAAGAGTGGTCCTGCATCATGGTGGGAATGTGAGTAGCCAGGCTGAATTCTAAGGCCATGGATGACCATGAATTCTTGTTTACTTGAGCAGGTGCTAGAGCCTCAACTAAAAGTTGTCTCAAGCCTGTCTTTGCACTACACAACAGAACAGGGCCATGGACTGACCCAGAACAATGTGTTCTTACCCATATCTTTGTCCTAGGTAACTTCTGGGCCCTGTTAGTGCCCCTGTGTCCTTAGCACATAATCATGTGTAGAAATGGGATGAGGTTCAGTGTGAGTGTCTGGAGTGGTGGGAAGGTTGTGTCATGTCCCACCAGCATGGTGATTAGCAGCTGGAGACTGGGGGAACATGCACATGGCCTGGAGCATAACAGGAGGTAATTAGAGCTGTTCAGAGGCAAAGAGTCTGACAGAAGGGTGTTGAAGAACAGTGTGAGACAGAGACCTATTACAGCCACTGAGAACTGCTTGTTCCACAGGGCATCTCCTGGGACCCAGCACCGTGTCAGAGTGTTGGTGCTGTAGCCAGACAAACCAGACTCAACCAAACCAAACCAAGAGTACTAGAGTGCACCTGGAAAAAGTAGGTTGAGCACCTCTGCTTATCAAGGGCTAAACTGGCTTTTCAAATCCATTTCAAGGGCTCCTTTTTAACAGACAGCAATAACTCTGCATTCCCTGCCACCAGTGACATGCAAAAAGAACAAACTCATGCTGCTAAAGGCATCTGTGAAGAACTCTTCTGAGAGCAAGGAATCTCACAGCAAGAGTTGTACATGAATTGTCACACAGAGGAAGACACTTGCCTCCAAGAGGAGCTCTGAAGCAACATCCAGCTCCAGCTGCACAAGCCGCCACCTGAAGTCGAGCTGCCTATGCACCTTCTGGAACAGAGTGCAGCCAGCAGGGCATGCTGGGGTTAGAGGGAGCAAAGCCAGGGGTTAGCATCTAGGGCACTGAAACAAAGCAAGTCAGCAGCAGATCCAGCCACTGCTGTTAGAAACAGCAGGTTCCACACATTTCAGTGCTGCCTCTAGTCCTGCCAGCTGATCTTCAGCAGTGACACCAGGTCCTTCTGCACAGACAGGATCTACTCAAGAGGAACACCACCTTCCATGGTTGTATTACAATCAGTTCTGCCAGCAGCCTGCACCTGAAGCAGCTCCTAGACTGAGCTTTATGTGCAGCTAACAGACTTTTGTACGGTGATCAGCCTGCACGGGCTGTTCTGCAACAGCCAAGGCCCAGACATAGTGTGTCTATAATTAGCAGTGCTGTGTAATTTTGGCTTACAGACAAATTAATCTTTGTCTGCAGCTACTTTTCTAAACAGATGATGATCACAGCTCAAAGATATCAGACTGATACCATGTCACACATCTTCCCACCCAGTCTCTGTGTAGCAGGTAGGTAACACTGATGGGCCTGCACGGTTATTTGGATGGGTATCTGGCCTTCCACCATTCTCTTTGGCTTGTGTTTTACTGCTCTGTGGCAGAGCAGTGAACTCAATCCATGTGTGTCCTCTGTGCTTTGTGGCCCACCAGCACCATCCTGCATGTCTCAGGAGTGCAGCCTGTGGAAGAGCCACATGCAGGTGTACATATGCCTTACCTCATAGACACCACAGAAGATTGACATGAACTTGCTGAGCACTGCAGCACAGATGCTGGCAATATGCACAAAAGGACCCTGCAAGAGAGGAAGAGGAGGAAATTAGAGAGACCTACCCTCTGGTTACTCACATCCATTGAGTCACTCCAGATCTCATCATTTCTCTTTGGCCACCTCAGCCACTCCTTCAATCTTCTTTATTTCTCCCTCTCAAAGACTATCTGACTTTACTTTTCTCTATCAAGCCTTTCAAAGGAAGAAAAATGACCACTGGAAGATGAGTGTTGCTGGAAAGAGAAGAGCTTTGAGAAGAGGAACGGTGGCAAAAGAAAGAAAACATTTATAGACTCTTTGTCCAGAGACAGCTCTTCCCTCTCCCCAGACACAGCTGCACATGAGAACAGCAATATTCACCTCTTTCCCCACAGGCATGCCACTTCCAAGCCCAGCTGTGAGGGCCACAACTTTGGCCACAAAAGCCTTGAGAGTGAGATACTCCTTGAGGACGACTCCCCTCATAATGGTCTTGAGCTCTGGAATCCCAGATCCTGAAAACAACAGCAGAGCAAGAGATGAGCAAAAGGCTTCGGCAAAGAGGGTAAAGAAGATGAGACAAGACAAGAGCAGATCTTGGCATGCCCTCAGCCCTCACCAATGGCCTGGGGAGAGATGAGGTGGCAGAAGAGGGCCGCAAACAGAATAAGAGCAAGTGGGTAGGAGACCCACACCAGGTACTGCAGGGGAACACTCGGCTGCACCTTTGTGTACATCCACTTGTAGGCTGTGGACAGACAAACAAAGAAGTTGTCAGTAACCAACAGCTGCCACAAACACACCAAAGTTGTCACACCCTTGCTAAACCTGCCCATCCCAAATCTCCCTGAGATTCTAGTTTTCCAAGACAAGCCTTATTAATTTTGAGCACAGGCTCCCAAATAGGGCAGGGGTTCTGCAGGATAGATAGAGATGGCTCTCTCTCTTCTTAGACACCAGTAATACCTGTGCCCAAATGTAGCAGACAGAGGTGTGTTGCAAGCGAGCTGCAAGGATCAATCACCCTACAGGGTCTATTCCTTTGGCAGACTGAGGGCCCGAGCTGGGTGCTGAATGACGATAAAATGGTCCCCCAATAGCTAGTGCCCTCTTCTCCAACTCACTCACATGAAAAATCATTCCTTCAGAAAAATTGGCTTAAAAGCTCTGATGAAGGTTAGCCTTTTAGAACAGCAGCATGAAGAGAGCTGTGGCAGCTGTCAAAACAGCAGTGGTACCATTGCTCAGCCAGGTGCAACAACATGAGCTGCCAAGAATCCAATCTGAGCTTCAGTTCCTGTGCAAGTCATCTCCTTTGCCTGAGCTGGCTCCCCACACAGCTGGAGATTGAGACTTGGTGGAGGGAAAAAAAACCAAAACTAAAGGACTCAGCTGCAGAAACTTTAAGGGACAGAGGCTCTCTGTTAGGGTAAGCCAGATGCCAGGTAGATGGGGAAGCTCTAAAGGGAGGAACACTGGGATGAAGGAATATTTGGATCTTTGAGGATATCTTCTAACATCAGCAGCCAAGATAACTGAGAGGAAAGGGCTGGGGAGTGTGTGTGCAGGTCAGGACTGGGACACTGAGGGTCAGGATAAAGGAACAGTGCAGTTAACAGGATGTGGGAAATGTTATGTGAGTGGGCACCAAAATGGGGCAAGAGGATCTTGGAATTCTTACCGTTGGAAAAGGGGAGAGGCACCAGAGGACAAATGCAGGGGAGGAATACAAGATACTGAGTAGGAGATCTTTGTGAAAAGAGCCAAAGGAGAGAGCACCCTGTGGCCATGTACGGCAGGGCATTGGCTAAATGAAAACTGGAAACAATCAAGAGGTAAAAACAGAAACAGTGTCAGGAGGGCATCTAAGAGCCCCTTTTCCTCTCCATATCCCATGTGCTCACAGTTCCTGGGGAGGATGGGAACCAGTATAATAGGAAGGAACACAGTCCCACTTGCCAGTTCCCCTCCATATTCATGGGAGCAGGAGAGAACAGGAGTCACAATCAGGGTTTGTCTTTGATTCATCGTGCACACATCCTTTGTTTCTGCCTGCTTCCACGCTTTTCCCTGCCATCCCTTTAAAGAACCTCTCCCTAGGTAAGCTTTTCTCTAACACATTTCAAGTACTTCAGAATTCCCAGGCAGTGAAGGGTGAGGATGGGACACAGATGTTCAAGGAGGAGCAGCACAGGTCACCGGCCTTTCGAAAATATTCACACCACGTACAGTGCTCTTCTGCAACACCTGCGTCAGACCCACCCTGTAGGCTCTTCGCACTGGCATAATCCATTCCCCAGCTCACCAACGCCATGACCAGACCCAACAGAACCAAGAAGATCCAATCCTCTCCCAGCTTCTTGGTAATGTACTTCTGGATGCGCCGGGCACAGTCTGTGGAAGGAAGGAAAACTGAGATAAGCCTCTCCTCTCCTGTGCTGAGACCTGACTACACTACGAATTTACTTGGAAACATCACTGGGCTCGTGGTGAAGGACTGGCACCCATCCCCCTCCTACACAGCTCTGCAAAATCAGTTTGAAAAAGCCAACACCACCACAAAAATGGGTTTGGGAAGGGCAGAATTGAACATCTTGTGCACCACCAGCAAAAAATCTGATGCAGGAAAGTCCTTTTCCTCCTGCTATAGAGATCTGTTGTGGAAAAAGTTATTACCTTGGGAGTGGCCTTTTTCCAAACAGATTTTTTTCACTCTGATGAAAGCTTGCATGAAAAGGGCTTTTTCATCCACTGTGATTCCTTTTCCTTCCTTCCTTGCTTCTCCCCAGTCACAATTTTCTTGCCTTTATTCCTTGCTTAAATGCCATCTTTCTGGCTGGCTTACCCAATGTCTGTTTGTGAGGTAGTGGAAGATTGACCCTACCTTGGCATTTGGAATAGTGCTCCTCTTTGATCTCCGCTTGACTCTCACGTTTCTGGGGTCTTTCATTGCTCTTCTGGGCCTGCTTCCTGTTCAGCAGTTTTGCTGCTTCCTTGTCATTAAAGTCCGTTATCTGCTCTGTGTATTTGCCATAGAGCTAGAGAAGCAGAAAGCAAGAGAGAGCAGAAGGAAAAGATCAGGCAAATGCTCCTTCACAAACAGCACTAGAGATGAAAAGGCAGATCTGCAAATGGTCCAAGGGGCAGAACCAGAAGTACCCAAGCAGGGAGACAGAGAAAACCTCAGACAGAAGCTTATCTTAGTTTTCTTTTTCCTTTCTGGTTCCTTCCTTCCTAATCTCTCTAAAATATTTTAATCTCCTTGTTCAGGGTACAAAACATGATCACAGAATACTAATTGCTTTCTAACAATCTGAGAAAAAGCTGGCTGGGGTCTGAAGATACTGAGCAGGCTTTCTGGAAGTACAAAAGAAGGTCAGACTAGTTCAGATGAGGCTGCCACCCTCAGCACCGTCTCATAGATTTCAGCAGCACTGTGAAATGTCTCTGAAGGTTGTGAGAGGTATTACAGCACCAAACAGGCTGCAGGAATGTCCTGCATCTGTTCCTTCTGCTGCCAAAGAATGCTTCACAGGGCACACAGCCACCAATGTGCCTGTGGAGGAAAAGCAGCAGCATCAGCTCAGAGGTCTCACCAGGGTACTGAACACCTCCTCCCTTTACTTACCCAAAGCATCGTGCTAAGTCCTTGTGTGTCTCCAATTCCTCTAAATTTCCTAACTACTTCATCTAGTCTTTGCCTTCAGAAACTAATCTGCAAATGCAATTAGTTCCATGCAATTCCCAACCAGACACACGTGCTCAGTGACATTTCAGAGTCGGCAAACCTGGCAGTTGTGCTGTCTTGTCAGCCATGAGATCCTGACTGTGCCCCACATTTGTTCACCAGGTGCCCTGAAGAGCACCTATCCTGCCTCACCCTTTCAGAGCACAGACAGCAAAAATGTGCAGACTACAAGCCTCTTCTCAGTGAAGCTTCTAGCTTCAATGAACCATCTTGGGCTTCACTTGAGATCAGGATATCACCTGAGGCATGGCCTGTGATCTTGGCACTTCACATCTGCAAGGTGATCGTTGCTTCCTACCCAGCAAAACATCTGCCTTGGCTCTATTGCTCACCCCTCTCACTCCCACCATGGAGCTATCCTGCTGTTCCTGAAATCATGGAACAATCTGGTTGGAAAAGATCTTCAAGATCATTGAGTCTAACCATTAGTGGTGCTAAACCATGTCCCTCAGCACCACATCTCTGCCTCCTTTAAACACCTCCAGGGATGGGGATTCAACCATCTTCCTGGGCAGCCTATTCCAGTGTTTGAAAACCCTTTTATGAAGAAGTTTCTTCTACTGTTCAATCTAAACCTCCCCTGGGGTAATTTGAAGCCTTTTACTCTTGCCCTGTCTTCTCTAGGTAGAAGAGACCAACCTTCACCTCATTCCAGCTTCTTTTCAGGGAGTTGTAGAGAGCAAAAAGGTCTCCTCCAGACTAAACAACCCCAGTTCCCTCAGTTGCTCCTCACCAGACCTGTTCTCCAGACCCTTCGCCAGCTTCTTTGGCCTTCTCTGGACCATCAGAGAAGGTATCATTAGTGCTGAGTGCAGGTGCACAATCACTTTCCTGGTCCTGCTGGCCACACTATTCCCAATCCAGACCAGGATGCTGGTGCCCTTCTGGAACGCCTTTTCTACAGTCAGGAGTGACACAGCTTCTAAATCCTACACCAGCTATAGCTGCAGAAAGAGAACAATGCAAATTCCTGCAGTGCATGAGGATAGGCATTTTTGTCAGTGTATATTACATCACCTGCCATCTATCTATGTCTCCTAACTGTCCCAAATCACCTGTATATTACTATTATTAGCCTATCATCATCATCATATCTCTAAACCACTATCTGTTTTTTTGACCATCAGTTATCTATTCAGTTTCAGGCCAAAGACCAAGATTTCACTGTTCTGGGCCTTGTGCAAATACATTTAATCACAAAGTGAGTCTGACACAGCTTCCAACTTCCACCTACACCAGGAGGCAACTGTTACCAAAAGCACAACAGAATCCAAATCCCTCTCTGCCAACCCTTTCTTCAGATGACTGTGGAGAAGGAAATCTTGATGGCTACAAGCATGGGAATGGATGTTTGTGCAAAGAACACGTTGCAACATGAACACTGATCCCTCCCCTGCAAGGGAAGGCTGGCAAAATACACATCTGCACAGCCAGCTTGGTGTGGACAGGAGATGTCTGCACACACACTGTCCTACAGCAGTGTACATGCACATATGTACATAATTGTGTAAGTAAAAGTATTTCTAGGACATCTTTTCCATGTAAACCCACAAATGCAGCTGCCTGGGTTTTAGGCTGCAAGTTGTGTTCAGCAATGCTGCTTGCTCGAGGACCTTACTGCCTGTACACATCTGATGACATGCTTCACTGTGCTGTAAGGATGCTTATCTACATCCATTGACCTGCACCTCTCTGGAGCTGAGAACAGAGGTGCTCCACTGGCAGGTAGAAAGAGCATGGAGGTGGATTGCATTGCCTCACTGTGTCATCTGCACCTGCTTGTGAAAGTGGTTTCAGATGTGTAGGAGCAGCACAGTGGGTGCATGCCTGTGAAGGTTTTGTGCATGGATGTGCTTTTCTGGAGACAGCTTGCACCCAACAGCTCCTTCCTGTCCCCAGCTTGGCTTCCTTCACCCACTGTCAAAGTCAGGGCTGGGCCAGCCACTAAGAAAGTGACAGATTCTCTCTGTGAACCCTTTGCTTTCCCAAAGAGAAGAAAGGGCATAAGGCAGAGAGACTGATGGGTGGGAAAAGAAAACTTAAGTACTTTAATGAAAATAATTAACTAAAAAAAGATACAAATAGATACAAACCCAACACTGAACCCAGCCCCTGATGGCAGTGGCATCACTGTCCCCACTGATGATGTGGCCTGGACTGCACTCTGCAGCAGACAGGAACTGAATTCAGGAGCTGGATTCTGGAACTATATTCAGGGATGCATGGATCAAGATCAAAGGCAGAATGTACAGAGTCCTCCAGTGCTGACCAGGCTTGACCCTGGTGATCCCTCAGCTGTATACTGAATATGATGTGGACAGAAAGGAATCCCTTGTTAGTCACTTTAGGGTTGCCCAAACTGCCCACTCCCTGCCTCAGGTGCAACCTTTTGCTTTGCACCCCAGTGCAGTACACAAGATTTAACAGTGTCCTTGGCCTGCACCCCAAGCCTTGGCAGTGACTCTAAACATCAGAGTTGTCACAGCCAGAAGCAGCCTCTGTCTGTGAAGACGTGCTGTTCACTGCAGAAAGTGGCAGTACTGAGCAGAGACTGACCTGGGAAGTCAAATCACTGAACAGGATTAGTTCCAGACTAGCTCAAACAAGGACACTCAAATCAGCTCTCCAGCCTCAGGCATTGCTCCACCTGCACCCCAAGGGGCAGGTGTGTGCCACTCAGCCACGGTTAGCCAGGGGCTGGGCATGGCTGATGGGGGCTGAACATCTCCTTCCTGCCAGCTGCCCTGACCTTGTGCCCTGCTGCTTCAGCAAAGCTCAGCTCCAGATGGGCACCTGCACTTTTCCATCCCAGCCCATTCAGCTCACCCTGTTAGTGTGGCTGCTGCAGCCAAACCATTGCCTTGCTTTAGTATAATTAAACTGCTCCAGCCAGACTTCTTCCCAGACACTCTCCCATTTGTGCTGCTGCTTCCATATCAGACAGGGACTGTGTTTTGAACTTTAGTGTAGGAGACATTTGCAAATACAGATGTTTTAGTTTCAGAAGAGAAATTCCTGACTATGGCTATGGAACCAGCTGTCTAATCTTTGCAGCATGACACATACAACCTTCACTGGGATATTTATCAATTGGAAGACATTTTCTTGGTGGCAAATGTGGCTTTTTTCCTATCAGTAAATCACAAAAGTCTTCAGATGATGATGAATGCATCCTCTTCCTCATCACCTACTAATTCACCTAAGTATTGATGTAAGGGATTTGTCTTCATGTAAGGAGGAACGTCTCCTCTGTAGGAATTCCACATCCTCATGCTCTCTACCTTATCACTGGGCAGAGTCTTCACTGCTGTAAAGCTCTCTGACATCAGCTTAGTCTGAATAGTGTGGTAGGAAATCAGACACCAGAACTCTGCTGTAAATCCTCCTCCTTGCAGGAGGCCATCCCAAAAGGAGAGGTAGAGGAGATACAGAGAATAAGGCAACAAGAAGCCATAAGTAGAGGACGATTACACCCCAGATATTTCTCTGAACTGCTGCTCGTATGAAGAGCAAGAGACAGGTCAAGTTGAATTCCTTCACTTACAGCTCCCCAAAGAGCTACCAAAACTAACACCACCATGAAGTGCTCTTTAGCTAGAGAAAAGTCAGAACTTTATTTACACAGCATACCTTTCTCTATAGAGCTGTATAGATAGGTACCCACCTACATACACCACTGCCCTCTTTTTTATTCACTCTACTGCTTTACTCAGCACCACTCTGCAGCTGATGGTAGCTGCAGTTTCTCTTTGCTGTTACAAATGCATTCATGGCCTGATTGATTTTCCCCATCCCAGCTTGCCCATTTTAACTCTCTGCATGTCCACAAGAGGTGAAAATGCCCCCCTGACTCAAAAGTACTTCTAGGTGTAAATACAACCATGGAAGTCAGTGCCTGGCCCAGAAGGCAACAAGTGGAGGGGAGAGTTGGTGGCCCAGGAATGGACAGGGATGTGTGCTCCACAGATTCATTCTGGGAGCCCCAAAAGCCTCTGTGACCCCGGGGAGACCTGTGCTGCCCAAATGTCCCAGTTGCCCAGCCCTACCTGTGGGTGGCTGAGGGAGTTCTCCAAGGAGTGCAGGTCGTCCCCTGTGCCCCCAGCCTCCAGGGGTAGCCCATAGCGGGAGCACTTCTCAAAGCAGACCAAGTCGTACTGTGGTGAGCCACCCCACAGGGGCTTCCAGCTGGGCTCCTGTCCTAGGGTCTCTGAGCTCTCTGTGCCTCTGCTCTTGCTCATGCTCAGCTGAAATGAAGCTGCCTCTCTGGGCCTCACCTAGAACCACCTCCTGTTCTGGCCGAGAGCATGGCCTCCACACTTCCTTCTGCTGCCTCCTTCTTTTCTTTCTCTCCTCAGACTACCCTGACCTGTCCTGTTCCTGCACTCACTTTCTCTCTGCTCCTCCTCCTTGTGCCTCACTTACTTTCTTCCCTTCCCACCCAAAGACAGTGATGGCATGGCTTAACTATATTTATAGCAACCTTCCTCTGCCACATGATTCCCCAGTGCCATGTCTGATCTCAGCAGAAGTCAGGAGCTCTGCCAGGATTGAATATCAGGTGTGGGCAAGATCAAAACTTGTGAAGGAGAGGGAAGGGGCAGGGGTGGGTGAGGAGGAAAGAGGGTGGTAAGACAGAGCTGCAAGGACAAAAGCAGAAAGCAGACAGAAAGAAGCAGAAGTTATTATCCAGGAGATCACAGAATTGCAGAATGTCAGGGATTGGAAGGGACCTCCAGAGAGCATCCACTCCACTGCCAGAGCAGGATCACCTAGGTGTCACAGGGACATATCCACGTGGGTTTGGACTGTCTCCAGAAAAGGAGACTCCACAACCTGTTAGGGAGGGATGGAGTAGCAGGCTGGCTAACTTGGTGAAACAGCCTTTAAACTTAAGGAATCATGTGGTGGGGTCCAAGATGGCATCATTCATGCCATCCCATCCAACTGGGAACAAACCAGAGCAACCAAAAATGCTCCTTAGCTGCCTTTCAAGACAGAAGCCAGAAGGACAGCCACCTCAGTGGTGTGTGTGAATATGGCAGGACAAAGTAGAAAGAAAAAGTCTAGCAAGTTTAAGGGGGATCATCATGGAGAAAAAACAAGATAACATGATGAGATTAAAGAGTGAAGAGAGCAGAATTAACAGAAACTCAAGGAAGGAGGCAATAATGTTACTGTGGGAGAGTCAGGATGGAAATAAATAGATCTCACAATCAAAAGGAGATAAATACTGATAGCAACACAGGGACAGGCAACCTGCACCTATGGGACTGCAACTGCTGCCATGGTTCAGCACAAGGATAACATGGCCAACAGCCAAGCAAGGTAGTGCCAAGGGGGAGGCAGTGCTTTTGATGTCATTTCTGCTGCATGTGTTCCTGTTGGTTCAGTCTCTCTACATGGGAAGAGCATTTATTTAGGTCAGTAACAAAGAGCACCAATATGCTGGTGGAGGTGTCACAGAGGGAGGTCTTGCCTGGATTGATGACTGGACAGGCTGAAGGAGCAAGGGTTATTCATCCTGGAGAAGAGGAAGCAGAGGGGAATCTATTTGCTGTCTGCCACTACCCAGAGAGAGGATATAGACAAGATGGAGTCAGACTCTTCTCAGAGAGGCACAGGGAAAGAGCAAGAGCCAACAGCCATGGCTTGCCACAAGGTAAGTTCATGACTGAGCACCAGGTTGGACTGGATACTGCCAGAGGTCCCTTCCCATCTAAATCTTTCTGCACCTCTCCTTGGTTTTTGTTTTGTTTGACAGAAACAAACTCAAAACACTAGCAGACAAACTTCAATTAGGAATAGATGTATGAAGACCAGATCTGCAAGGAACACAAACTGGAAATGAGGGAATTCCTTCAGGAGGCTGCTAAGTCTTGTGGTGGAGCTCATGGTCACAGCAGAACAGATGAACATTTCCTGTCCCCATGTTTTAAACAGGCAGGGCAGCTCTGGACATCTCTTCCATCTATCATCTCTTCCACCTGCTCTGCTGTTTGGGGAAGAGGTTCTTATAGGAATTGTTTTCAAAAGAGTGAATAGGAGAGCTATAAACAGTGCCTCATCATTTGTCTCTAGGGACTGGCACTCTGGAGCAGTGAATCTATACTCCAACCCACCCTTCAGCCTGCTCCTGATCCAGAATTAAGGAATGCTGCATGTATTCCACCTTACTACAATCTTTACAATAAAATCCATCTTATTTTAAGTAAAAGCTAATTGTTTCTTTTCCTCAGCCTTCCTCCTGGCACCCTGGTTGGCACAACAAACATGCTGTTACTTGCTGGGATTCTGAAACTGGGTCATCCCCCATCAAGGAAAGGTCCAGGCACAATCCAGCAGCACAGAAGCAGGAGGTCTGTTTGCCCAGTACCCAGGCTGACAGGTACAGAAGAGTAGCCCTGTTATGTGTACATTGCAGGGGATGCCTTTCAGCTTCCCTGGCACTTGTAGCATGCAGCCAGGACAAGACCCTGCCACCGATTTCCACAGCAGATTTCTGACAGGGCAGGGCGTCGGTTCTGGGATCCCCCTGATGGGAACTGGGTAGAGAAACCCATGCAGATCTTCAAATGTGCAAACAGACCTGAGTTGGGAGTTAGATGTCATCAGTATCTTCAAAACAAGCAAAGAGACGTGGGGGGAGGCTGTGGAGAATCCCCCTGCTGCCTTGGGATAGCAGAGGGAAAGGGTCACAAGGGGTATTTTTAGAACAGAATCCAATAGCAGTGATGTGAGGAAGGTGCAGAGAAAAACACAGCTGTGAAATCTAACACTGGGCTTCACATATACTGAGAGCAGGAACAGCAGAGAAACAAACTGAGGGGAGGCAGCAGAAGATGAGTGAGAAAAGGTATACGATGATAACAGGAAAATGGTGAAAGAGGAAGCGACAAAGAGGCAATCACCAGCTGGGGAAGAAAGGGCTAAAAGAGAACGTGGGAAAGAAATGGCAAAAGGCCGAGTCAGGAGGAGAAAAATTTAATAAAGTGGTCATGTTATATAAATAGACAGAGAGACTTTAATGACAGAAGGGATTGAAGGACAAGAAATGGGCAGCTGGCTCAGCACTCCTGTGTAGATGATTTATGACCTTGAAGGCTGTCCAACAACTACCCAGTCTACTATCTTTCCTTCTCCCAAGGTGTAAGGGCTTCCTAAGTGACTTGGGTTTGGACTGTGGCACTGAAACAGATTTTCTAAATCAGAGGAAAATAGAAGTAATTCATGCAGTCTGTGGAGCCAAGAGATGACCTACTCTTTTGCTGGATACCAGCATGCCCAGCGAGCAGTGATTGCTTTACAGGGAACACTGATGTATGCAGCAGTAGTTTGGAAGTGCTCTCTGCAACTGCTCAGTCGCTAAACCAGAAAGAGCTATCATGACTGACTGCATGGAGTGGATAGTGGCACTGATGGGACCTGACAGCAGTGGGCTCTTAAATTCAGACAGCATTTTAAACCACAAATTGCTAAGATACTGAAGTCCCACTTGCTACCTAGGCCTTATAAGTGTCTTCTTTTTTCTTGTTTTGAGAAATAATTCACCCTTTGTCAAGGTTAGTGATTCAGTATCTGCTTAGCATGGATGCCTGGATTAGATCCAGCAACTAGCTGCTTTCAGTAACCAGCTGCTGCTCTGCCTAGAATCCCTAAGGACTCAGTAGACATAGTAATTATTTAAGAATTCCTAAATTTAGAGATGCTTCTTTAATGAACCAGGCTGCACAAGAGCTGCCTCCTTACCATACAGCTTATCAGGGTCGTGGGTGACTTGAATTCAATTAAAGAAGCAAGCATTTTGAACTTATCCATGCAGACACTTGAGGGACAAACAGCTACGCAAGCTTGTCCTGTCCAGAAGCCAAAAAACTCTCAATGGCAAATATTTGGGATAGACTTATGGATACATGAAGATCATGCAGTACATTGCCTACCTTTGTGTCCTGAATGGCTATTTAGTGATGTACAGGCATTCTGGCAAAGACTTGCCTGAGTTCAAGTCAGACAGGTTATGCTCTTTGAACTCAGGACATTTGAAACTGCTTGGGTCTTCCCACAAGCATTTGAGGAAACTGTCACTAGTCCAAATACTTTGACTAAATACTTGGACTAGTCTAGTTCTAAACTAAAGAACCAGCCTGGAGAAGAGAAGGCTCCAGGGAGACCTTAGAGCAGCCTTCCTGAAGGGCCTACAAGAAGGCTCGGAACGGACTTTTGACAAGGGCTTGTAGTGATAGGAGAGGGAATGGATTGAAGCTTGAGGAGGACAGATTGAGACTGAAGATTAGGAAGAAACTCCTGACAGTGAGGATGGGGAGACACTGGAACAGGTTGCCCAGGGAGGTTGTGGATGCCCCCTCCCTGGAGGTGTTCAGGGCTAGGTTGGATGAAGCCTTGAGCAACCTGGGCTAGTGGAAGGTGTTCTGCTCTCAGAACCCAGCTGCTGTTCTCCCTCCACAAACCTTACACACTTGTGCACTGTGCAACAGGCCGCTGCAGTTCATTCTGCCATGTTAGGCCCAGGCTCAGTGCTCTGGTGTTGGTGCTGCTTGGTCCTGCTATTGTCTTTATTGTACCGGACTTCAGAAAGCCAGGCCAACAGAGATGAAATATTTCATAACCCAGCCTTTCCCCTGCGATGACTGTCTTCTGTACCACCATTAATACCTGATAAGAGATAAAGATGTTCAACAGAACTGGCCCCAATATGGAGCCCTGGGGAACACTGCTTGTGACTGGCTGCCAATTGGATTTAGCTCCATTTAGAATAGAATAGAATAGACCAGACCAGGTTGGAAGAGACCTTTGAGATCATCGAGTCCAACCCATCATCCAATTCCATCTAATCAACTAAACCATGGCACCGAGCACCCTATCAAGTCTCCTCCTAAACACTCCCAGTGATGGTGACTCCACCACCTCCCCAGGCAGCCCATTCCAATGGGCAATCACTCTCTCTGTGAAGAATTTCTTCCTAACATCCAGCCTAAACCTCCCCTGGCACAGCCTGAGACCATGTCCTCTTGTTCTGGTGCTGGTTGCCTGGGAGAAGAGACCAGCCCCCACTTGTCTACAACCTCCCTTCAGGTAGTTGTAGACAGCAATAAGGTCTCCCCTGAGCCTCCTCTTTTCCAGGCTAAGCAACCCCAGCTCCCTCAGCCTCTCCTCATAGGGCTTGTGTTCCAAACCCTTCACCAACTTTGTTACCCTTCTCTGGACATGTTCCAGCAAGTCAACATCCTTCCTAAACTGAGGGGCCCAGAACTGGACACAGCATGCAAGGTGTGGCCTAACCAGTGCAGTGTACAGGGGCAGAATGACCTCCCTGCTCCTGCTGGCTACACTGTTCCTGATGCAGGCCAGGATGCCATTGGCCTTCTTGGCCACCTGGGCACACTGCAGGCTCATGTTCAGCCTACCATCGACCAGTACCCCCAGGTCTCTCTCTGCCTGGCCGCTCTCCAGCCACTCTGCCCCCAGCCTGTAGCTCTGCATGGGGTTGCTGTGGCCAATGTGCAGAACCCAGCACATTGAATGTGTTAAATCTCATGCCATTTGACTCTGCCCATCTGCCCTGCCACTCTCTGGGACCAGCCACCCAGACAGTTTTTTAGCCAGCAAAGAGTGTCCAGGCCACGGGCAGCCAGTTTATAACAAAACCAAGCACCGCGAGAGCTCTCTGAGGTATGAGCAAAAGATGGCACAGAGCAACACACAGCACCCATTAATTCCCAGCACAGCACATCCCTGACCACCTCTTTGGAGGCTGAAGTGAAGGGCAGGGGAAGGTTTCAGCGCCTCATCTGTGGTTGTCTTGAAAAAGGAGAAAGAACAAGCAGCAGCTGCATTTCTGTAGAGCTCTGCAGACTAGGCATCCCCAATGGCATCCAGCAATGCTTCCCTCGTCTGGTGAAGTCAGTGATCTAAGTTTCTCACCCAAAGGAATTAAGAATGAGACTCTTTCATGCTGAGGAGGAGAGGGTGTCATTTTCTCTTGGAGGAGCCAAGCTCAAGCAGAACTCTCATGGATTCTTCCCAATGCAAACAGCGAAGGCTGTTTGCAGGCCAAGTGCTCAGCCCCCTCAGCAGAGAAGGGCCCAGCTTATGGTGCAGGGAGCAGTCTGCCCTGCTGCAGGCACTGCACTTACCAGAGTCTGCTGGTACTGGAACGCTTTGGGTCGAGAGGCATCCCCAATCATGGCCCCAGAGACAACGTCCTATGGAGCAGTGCTTGTCCAGGGCAATGTCTTCCCCTCTGCTCTCAACAGTAAGGTCATGCAGTGAAACAGACACAAAGCTTCAGCTGAAATCCCACAGAGCACCCTGAAAGAGAAGGTTACTGGTGAGGGAAGGATAGAGAGGGAGTGTAACCAGAGACACCCTGCCCCTCCTGCTCAGCTTGTGCTTGGACACAGTAGCTGCTTCCTTTCCTTAGTGTCTCTCTGCTGGCCTGGCACCAGCACAGCTCAGTAGATGAACAGGAGGTAAGGTTTCCCATCTCTCTCAGGCAATATTGTTCTTCACTGTATTCAGAAGGGGTCACAGAAAGAATGGGGGCTAGGACAGAGAGAAGTGAAGAGGATGGAAATACAAAGCCACCAAAATTAGAGCCAAGAGAACCTGCACTTGAGCAGGGTGATTCCTACAACCTGTTGTACAGACAGCTTTGTGAAGTGCCAGCATCTGAGAAGCCAAGTTCTCCTAGCAGGCCTTTGAATACTATCCCTTATATAACTTTCTTGGTGTCCCCAGCTGTCAGAGTTTTCCTTAGCACATGCCCATTATTGCTGATTCCCTGGCCACAGTCTTTCACCACAAAGAAACAGCCTTCATGGACCTCCATTCACTGGCATTACCAACACCCAGTATCTTTTTCATACAGAACCATAGAATGGTTGATACTGGAAGAGAACTCTAGAGGTCCAACTCCTCTGCTGAAGCAGGGCCCCCTAGAATCAGTTTCCTTAGGTCTCAGTTTCCTAAGACCACATCCAGATGGCTTTTGGGTATCTCCAAGAATGGAGAATCTGCAGCTTGTCTGGTGAATTGCTTGGTCACCTTCACTAGGAGAACAGTGTTTCTTGATGTTCAGATGGACCCTGCTGTGTTTCAGTTGTGCCCACTGCCTCTTGTCCTGTCACTAGGCACCACTGAGAGGAGCCTGGCTCTGTCCTCTTGGTACCTTCTCTTCAGGTGTTTATAACCACTGAGAAGAGTCCCCCCTGTAACTGCTACCTCCTCAGTGGAATCACAGCTGCTATTTGCTATATCCTGAGGCAGCAGCAAGTCCAGAAGTCTGTGGGCAGTGGAGCAGATAACAGGGCACAGGGCTTTCCACAGACACCTGCTGGATGTTTGTTTTCTGTAGTTACCCACAAAGATTTTCAGTCAGGGAAAATGATACATTCTGTGTCTTGGCACAGACCCTTTGCCATGGGCAGGGACACCTTCCCCTAGAGCAGACAGCTCAAAGCCCAGTCCAGCCCAGCCTTGAACACTTCCAGGGAGGGGGCTTCCAAAACTTCTATGGGCAACCTGTCCCAGTGAACACTGGAACACTCCTCATCCCCAAAACTCCTGACCTGGTTGTTCTTTTGGTGTTGAGCTACAGTGTGAACCAGTCACTACTTTCCTGCCAACTCTGCTGTTCAACTCATTCCAAACTTGCTTCTCTGCAAATACCAACATCTTGTATACTTCATTGTCTGAACACTTTCTGCACAAGTAGGTATTTGCAGTTCCTGCTAGATTTCCTGTAACAGACCTTGGTGATACTGAAAAAGCAACAGACTTGTTCAATAGGAGACAGGAGATCTCGGTCTCATGGAAGAGACAGAGTAAAGAGAATCATAGAATGGTCTGGGTTGACAGGGACCTTCAAAGGTCATCCAGTCCTCCCCCCTGCAGTCAGCAGGGACATCCTCCACTAGATCAGCTTGCTCAGAGCCTTGTTGAGCCTCACCTCAAATATCTCCAGGGATGGGGCCTCAACTCCCTCTCTGGGCAACCTGTTGCAGTGTTCCAGCACCCTCATGATGCAGAACTTGTTCCTCACATTCAATCTAAACCTGCTCTTTTCTCATTTCAAACCATTGCCCCTTGTCCTATCACTGCAGGCCTTTGCAAACAGTCCCTCTGCAGCCTGCTTGTAGCTCCTTCAGGTACCGGAAGGCTGCTATTAGGTCTGCCTGGAGCCTTCTCTTCTCCAGGCTGAACAACCCCAGCTCCCTCAGCCTGCCCTCGTAGCAGAGGTGCTCCAGCCCATCATTTTCATGGCACACCTCTGGACCTGCTCCATCAGGTCCATGTCCTTCCTATGTTGAGGGCTCCAGAGCTGGACACAGCACTGCAGGTGAGGTCTCACCAGAGCAGAGGGGCAGAATCAACTCTCCTCATCTCGGGACATGCTGCTTTTGATGCAGCCCAGGCTGCCAGTGGTCTTCTGGGCTGGAGGTGCCCGCTGCTGGCTCATGTCCAGCTTCTCATCCACCAGAACTCCCAAGTCCTTTTTCTACAGGGCTGCTTTCACACCCAGAAAACATCCATTTCAAAGAGACTCCAAAGATCATCCAGTCCAACCTTTGACCAAGCACTGAAGGGTCAACACTAAACCATGTCCCTAAGCACCAGGTCCACATGCTGCTTAAACACCTTCAGGGACAGTGACTCCACCACTGCCCTGGGCAGACCACTTCAATGTCTGATACCTCTCTCTATACATAGAATACATAGAATAAACCAGGTTGGAAGAGACCTTCAAGATCATCTCATAGCATCCAGCCTGAACCTTCTTTGGGGCAGCTTGAAACCATTTCTTCTGGTCCTGTCACTTGCTACCAAGAAGAGGCTGTCCCCTCCTTGCTCCAACCTCCCTTCAGGGAGTTGAGAACAATGCCTCCCCTCAGCCTCTTCTACTTCAGACTGAACCACCCCAGCTTCCTCGGTACTTCCTTGTAGGCTTGATGATTCTGTCTCACATTTCTTAATGCTAACTTTTGGTTTAGTTCAAGTGTTAGCAAAATTTACAAGCAGCCCATACTAGTTGCAGCCAGCAAGTAGCAGGCAGAAGCATGCAAGTACAGAGGAGCCTCTGGGAGGTCCTACCTCAATAAACGATGCAGAATCCTCTCTCTAGAAGCTCCCTTTCTGCACAAAGCCACAACTCTCCAAATGGAAGAGACTGCACAGAATGATCAAACCAGGATTCTTTATTGTGACACTTCAAGTATACAAAAGGAAGGTATGGAAGTGGCAGTGATGATGCAGCTTGATGCAATCCTACAGAAATCCATGAGTGTGCTGTTCCATCAACAAACACATCTGTAAAACACTGCACCATGTCCAAGAGGGAGCACCCAGAAACTTGTACTCCAGAGAGGTACAACAGCCCCTGAACTGGTATCTCAGACTTCAGAGTAAGGCACCAATTGGCAAGGAGGATCCTTGTTGTCCATCATGTTGTGCTCAAGTTAAGTGCAAGATTCAAAGTCCAGGCTGCATCCCTGGCAGCTGAAGCAAAATGCAGCCTTCCTTTTTGCAGGCAGAACAGTAAAACCCCCACGTGCCTCATTTCCCAGCCTCCCTCCACATCCCTTTGTGCTTCCTATTCATAATTCTATCCTGAAGAAACATTTGTAAAGCCACACTTACATAAAAAGAGTAAGCCAGGATCTATGCCTGCTTCCTGATGCAAAATGGAGAAGGTTGAGACTCAAGTGAACAGCTGTAGGCCACATCTACCAGGATCTAGGCTCTACCAGAACATGAGAAGAACACCCACCTCCCATGTTCCATGGGAGTAACTGCCACTGGACATAAGCTAGAGACAAGTTACAGCATGAAGAGACTGTAGACAATTTCCAGAAGTGATGAATGATGCCACAACATTTCTTAGAATGTCACTTTGCAAACAAGATTAGGTGGGAAACTGCTTCAAATGATCGTGGCTGGAGAGAGGAAATTGCCCACACAGGGTAAGAATGTGAAACGCTCCCCTTGGGAAAGGAAAGAAACTGCAGGGATAAACAATTCAAGCACCACACTGAGACTGCAAAGAGCTGCCTTCAGTGACTTTGTTGATTCACCAGAAGAGACCTTTGCACAAGGCAGCTGTGCAGTGCAATTATAGACTCCTGAGAAGTTGGGGGAATCCCCATGTGACACAGGTGCCACGGCAGACACATTCCTCCACAGGGGTATTCCAAGCATTTGTTCACTCCTGGGACTCAAAGAAGCTAATCCAGAAAATCTAGATGCAAAACTCTTTCTGGGGAAGTTTATGTAGGTTCATCTTTCTGTATGAGACATTCTGCATCTGTTGGTGTTGTTGATAAGCTGGGATGTCCTGAAGTTCTCCTGGTAACTTGGCTACAGAAGGAACACACAGAAAACATAACTGAAGTGCTCAGGACAGATTTCAGAGCGTCAACAGCCTTCCATTCTGAAGGGAAGGATTCTTCCTCACTGGGGAGCCCTTTACTACTGTGCACAAAAGCTGAGTGTTGTGCATGAGGACCCAGACAGAAAGTGTTAAAGATTGTACAATACCAGCATAAGGTAAAGAGCTTTTCCAGAATAATTTTCCTTTAAGATAGGTTTAACTTTAAAAGCCCACCAACTGTATCCTCTGTTCCCCTTCTCACGTTCACTTCACTTACAAAGGTCCTTCCAAAGGCTCCTCCCACTTCTTCCTAGTTCCAGTGGTGATCCTCTTTCCCTCAATTCCCATGCATAGGGAGTAAGTCAGGGTATTGGGATTTTAAACTGAACTGTGTCAGGTTACAAAGAGAGTGCCAGCTTGTTTTAGAGAAAGCCACGGAGAGGTGGCCTGGCCAGATGCAAGGCATTCCTGCTTCGACATCTGATGTAACAGCCCGTGGACATCCACACAGAGTTCAGCTTTGGCAGTATCCCTCTTCCAACAGAGCTGGCAGGGCTATTTCCCTGGCACATAGCCAGGAAACAGGTAAAGGTCCTGGCAGAGCGTGCTGCAATATTCTGACATTTCCTTGCAGCGGTGAAATTCTGTGCCTGGGGCATAACCTTCCCGCTGCTTGATCTGCCGGTTCACCTGGGTGTGAGAGCACAAGACATGACAGTACTGTGAGGATTCAGAAAGCAAAAGAAAGGAAACGCTCATCCTAAGGGACTTTTCCAACTGAAGCCATTCTGTGATTCTATTTGATATGTTCAGGGAATGAACCAATCTCAAAACCCCTCTATTGCTGCAGAAGAGAAGGGATTCTTGGCAAGCCAGATTACTTCTTCTCATAACTTCACCTTGCAGCTGTACAGCTGGAATGGAAGGAGGTACAGAAAGGACTTCTGTACTTTGGCTCAACTGCAGCAGAACTGCTTATAAATATATAGAAATGGGGCAAGAAGTACTGATTGTGCCACACATGAGGCTAGAGCAACTGCTCTAATTGCAATCTGAGGCACTGGAAGGCACTTCAGAAAGAAGTCAAGTCTGGGAGAGGAAAGGCCTCCCAGCTTAGTTACCTTTACCAACATGTCAGCCACGTGAGTGTCTCGAGAGTCCTCTGCAAACACTGCTGTGAGTGCCTCCACATACCAGGACCCACGCTTCGTGTTCCGCATGGCAGCTGTGCCTGAGAAAGAGGTGTGCAAGGTGAAGCTTCCAGGGAACACACAGACAGCACCTCCTCAAGCCCTGAAGTAGGGCCTCTCCCCAGTACCTTTCAGACAAGCATATCCACAAATCATGTCAGAGCAGGTGGGCAGCCGCAGCTTGGGGTTCTCCTCCTTGTTGGCATCAGCCTGCTCGCAGCCTGGGCAACTGGACCACTCCTTCCCATCTCTCTGATCCACTCCCCGGTCTGTCTCATCTGGGTCAGGGGAGAGAGGGGCAATAGAGGAGGAGGGGGAGGGAAGGTAGAAGAAAATAAATACCAAAAAAAGAAATTGTTCTGAATTACTGGATGCACTTTTCCTGTACTTCCTCTGTGTCCAGGCTCTGGCCAGCAATGCCACAGCTGCTGTCAAGCAGAAGGCTTTTGCAGGAACTTTAAGCTTCTTCAGATGCTTTTTAAAACTCATCTGAATGTTCCTCTGTAGACTCCTGCAGCAACTGCTGAACCTGCTCAGCCTAGCCACTGCCAGTCTGCATGAGGCTCTGAGCAACCTGATCTAGTGTGAAGTGTCCCTGCCCATGGCAGGGGGGTTGGAACTAGAGGATCTTTTAGGTGCCTTCCAACCCTGACAATTGTGTGATTCCCACCTTCCATTCCTATGCAGATCATGGGACAACCAGAAAGCAGCTTCTGACAGCTCCTCACCATGCATTAAACAATGCAATGCAAAGCCCTAGAAGTTTTTCCACTTTTACCAACCTTAGAAATGTCCCAAACTGCTCAGTCTGCTTTTCAATGCCAACTCCCTCCTTACTGCAGAACTCCAATGAGAACTGCAATTTTAGTTGCTAAGGTCTGCCTCCAAGACATCAAGAAAACAGAGCAGGAATCTCACCTAGTCCTAAATGCTGACCATAGCATCACTTGTTTCAATCAAAAGCATAAACTGTGTAATAGTAAAATTCAAAACAATTTCACCACAAACATGAGAGAGAGACCTCCAGTACATGGAGATTGCCTTAAGTCTTGGAGAGCATTTCATGTCCTTCCCAGGACTCATTAGTCTGTGCTATATGACGGGTGTGGATATTCTCAGTTGGTTGTTCACACAGAATCACAGAATGGTTTGGGTTGGAAAAGCCCTTTCAGATCATCCAGTCCACCCCTTCTCTAACTCTGCCAAGGCTGTTGCTAAACCAGGTCCCTCAGCACCACATCTCTGCCTCTTTAAACACCTTCAGGCATGGGGGTTCAACCACCTCCCTGAGCAGCCTCTTCCAGTGCCTGAAAACCTTTCCAATGGAGAAGCTGCTTCTCTTATCCAATCCAAACTTCCCCTGCGACAACATAAGGCCATATCCTTTCATCCTCTCACTTGTTACTAGGGAGAAGAGACCAACCACCACCTCACTACAACCTCCCTTCAGATAGTGGTAAGGACTGAGGTCTCCCCTCAGCCTCCTTTTCTCCAGGCTGATCAACCCAAGTTCCCTCAGCTGCTTCTCACAAGACCTATCTCCAGACTCGGTTGTTCTTCTCTGGACCCAATCCAACACCTGAATGTCCTTCTTGTAGTGAGGGCCCCAAAAGTGAACCCAGTACTCAAGGTGTCACCTCACCAGGGTACAGGGGAGTACAGGGGAACAATCACTTCCCTGGTCATGCTGCTTATCAAGGCCAGGATGCTGTTGGTAGAGTTTCCATTGTAATCTGGATTAACTGCTTAGTGGCAGTTAACTTCCAGAGTACAGCTCTGTTGTATGAAAAATGACATTTCACAGCTTCTCTAGATAGTTTTGCCCTTCTGTTTTGTAAGATGAGCATCCACTATCCAACCTACTTCTAACAGCATGTCTCAAATTCTAGTTTTAGAAGGCATAAGCACCCATTTCAGAGGCCTTCCTGTTCTGATGTGCCTCTGGGTTTTCTGTTGCTAGCTCATGCTCAAGAAATGCATTGAGATTTGTAAGCCTTTGACAGGCAGTGGCACAGGGGGCATTTCATAGCTACACAGAGGAAATGGCTGGTTCCTAAGTCAGGAGCATTGCTCTCTACATCCATCATGACAGCAGCAGTGGGTATGGCTGTCTGACAAGCTAGACACAGACTGTGATTAAGGTTCCATAGCTCAGAATGTCATGGTTACTCCAAGTTCCTTCATAGAAGCACAAAACCATTAGGCTGGAAAAGACCTTTAAGCTCTTTGAGTCCAACTGTAACCCACCTACCATGACCATTAAAACATATCCTAAGGCACCACATCTACAGCTTCTTGAACACCTCCAGGATGGTGACTCCATCATCTCCCTGGGCAGCCTGTTTCAACCCCTCACCACTCTCTCTGTGAAGTTTGTCCTCATGTCCAATCTAAACCTCCCCTGGCACAACTCAAACCCATTTCCTCTCTTCCTGTCCCTGGTTACTTGAGAAGAGAAACCAACACCAGCCTCACTCCAACCTCCTTTCAGGTTTCATCATCTCTAAGGTTGCAATGAAAATGTTTCCATTTTTAACCACTTTCTTTTTTCATGCCTTTCATCACATAGGAAAGCCAAGCCTGATCTGTTGATGGGAACAGACTCATTACAGTAATTATAGAGTCAAATAAACCTAATTACCAAATTCTGGCTTGTTACACTCATTCCACACTGTTCTGAATCTGTATATTCACAGTGTCTACAGTTTCAATGACCTAAGCAAAGCAATCACATTCAATTCCTATTGCAAACATGCAGCTTACAATATTCCAAATGCTTAGAAGAATCAAATGTTGCATTTTTGAATGCCAAAAATCTTCATGCAGACTTTAGCTTTTTCTCTGTAGTGGAATTAAACACAAACTGGTAACAGGTGAAATCCAGTAAGGCCAAGGGTAGCCTGGCATCTGGGAAAGAACAATTCCATGGACCTAGATAGGTTAGGGACTGGATAGGTTGGGGACTGACTTGTTGGAGAGCAGCTCCGGGGAAAGGGACCTTGGGGTCCTGGTGGACAGAAGGATGCCCTTGAGCCAGCAATGTGCCCTGGTGGCCAAGGAGGCCAAGGACATCCTGGGGTGGATTAGAAGGGCTGTGGTGAGTAGGTTGAGAGAGGTCTTCTCCCCCTCTACCCTGCCCTGGTGAGGCCACATCTGGAGTATTGTGTCCAGTTCTGGGACCCTCAGGTCACGAAGGATCTCATGAAATTTCTTCAGAGAGTCCAGCACAAAGCCACAAAGATGCTGAAGGCAGTGGAACATCTCCCTGCTGAGGAAAGGCTGAGGGAGCTGGGGCTCTTGAGCTTGGAGCAGAGGAGCCTGAGGGGTGACCTCATTCATGTTGATCAGGATGTGCAGGGCAGTGTGGGGAGGCTGGAGCCAGGCTCTGCTCAGGGATGTCCAATGACAGGACAAGGGGCAATGGGTGCAAGCTGAAGCAGAGGAGGTTCCATGTGAACATAAAGAGAAAGTTGTTTCCTGTGAGGGTGCCAGAGCCCTGGAGCAGGCTGCCCAGAGAGGTTGTGGAGTCTCCCTCTCTGGAGACACTCCAAACCCACCTGGATGTGCTCCTGTGTGACCTGCCCTAGGTGATGCTGCTCTGGCAGGGGGGTTGGACTGGATGATCTCCAACCCCTACCATTCTGTGGTTCTGTGAATGAAACATCCTCTTGGCTAGAGGACAATCTATAAAGCTCTGCTAAAAATAAAAAAGAAGGGAAAGAACTGCAAGGAACAAGGGAAAAGAAAGAAAAAAATAATCATACACACTGGGAAAAACTCTGTCAAAGAGAACCCCCAAAGCTCTGAAAACTCTGTCAAAGAGAACCCCCAAAGCTCTGAAAGCCAGAATTTCTCTTTGGAGTATCTGTAGCGTCACACAGATCTCAGAAACAGTCCAAAACTTTGAGAGAAAAACCTGGTCCTCAGTAGATGTGAAAGGAAGTTAATTCAGATGTGTGGTTAGCTACAAAAGGAGGGAAAACAGAGAGCAGAGTTACAGATGAAAAATGGAACAGAAAGGGTGGAAAAAAGACCAAGTCGGTGAGAATGAAGACAAGAATTCTGTACAACAGGGGATAAGAATTCTACAACAGCAAGTGGGAAGAGTGTAAGGAAAGGATACTGAGGTGCTGAAGTAGACCCAGAAAAGGACAACCAAGCTGATGAAGGGTCTGCAGAACAGGACTTAGGAAGAATGGCTGAAAGAACTGGGGTTGCTCTTCATGGAGAAAAGGAGGCTGAGGGGAGACCTTCTCACTCCTTACAACTCCCTGAAAGGAGGTTGGAACAAGGTGGGTTTTGGTCTCATCTTTCTAGTAACAAGTCATGCAATGAGAGGAACTGGTCTCAAGGTGCACCAGAGGAGATTTAGGCTGGATATTAGAAGAAGCTTCTTGACTGAAAGGGTTCTCAACCACTGGAAGAGGCCCTTCAGGGAGGTGGCTGAATCCCCACGCCTGGAAGTGTTTAAAAGAGGCAGAGATGTGGAGCTGAGGGACATGGGTTAGCACCAGATCTGACAGAGAATGGCTGGACTTGATGATCTTAAAAGGTCTTTTTCAACCAAAATGATACTGTGATTCCATCAGAGGTCAGTTGAAGATTGAAAACTGACAGCATAATGAAAAAATAAACAAACACATAAACAGATACAAAGACTTGGTGTTAACTTTGAAAGTTCAAGAGGCAACACACAAGACAAAACATCCATAGTCAGGAGAAAGATAGGACCTCAAGCAAGACTCCCTGTGCACAGGACTGCTAGTGCAGTGCCTCATGCTGTGCTGCAAGGGGATGCATCACATGCCCCACTCCCACTACTGCAGGCACAGCAACAGAAAACCTCAGCATGGGAGTGGGATCTGACAGGGCTTCATGTCACTGTGGTGCTCTGGGGGCTGCAAGTCAATGCACACACCTCACACAGAGCAAGGGACACTTACAGAGCAACAGATGCAGTGGCAGCAGCAGGGCAGGAGGTGAGTGTGGGTCCCACTTACACCTGAGAGAAGCAAAGAGGAGAGTTGACAGCAAGTTGAAGGTGTGGGGTGCGTGTGTGTGAGCTGGGCCTCGATGGCATGCCAGACATGGGGCCGTCAGCACCAGGGCACTCACCTCCCCGACAGGCCTGGATGAAGAACATCTTGGGCTTGTTCTGCAGATTTGGACAGTTTGCGTTGTCAAAGAGCCGGAAAGCCTCCTGCAGCTGAGAAACACGACAAATACAAGTCAGTGCAGCCCTCTCTGAGCCAGACCTGGGCTCACCTTGCTTCCCTGTGTTTTGATTACTACCTCACCATTCCTGCCATTTTCTCTTTTAGCTCCAAATCACCACATGATGAACACATCCCTCTCTCCCAGCTCCTGCTGACTTCAGCTCATGCACTCTATCTAATCCTTGTGCAGCAAGAGAGAATAGAGTCATTTGCCCTACTTGCCCTATTTCTATGCTATTATCTTACAGACCTCTCACTGGCAACATCCTGACCCTTTCTTCCCACAAGCTCTCATTTTCTCTTTAATAGATCAATCAACCAATCTCAGTCTCTCATTATTTCAATTTTTAGCTCCCCCCTGCCCCTTTTGTTGTTACTTTCCAGGTGATAACCTGCCCCACCACCTGAGGACCCAGCAATATACCTGCAGCAGTTTACCATCACTGCCATAAACAGCCCCCTCCACACCATGGGAGAGTAAAGCTACAATGCAGGAATCCACACTCTGATGATCTGGCAGCTTAGAGAAGCTCTCCAATGTGTTCTGCATCTCCTGGAAGAGAGAGAAAAAAAATGTAAAAGTGCTTTGATGCTTTCTAGATTTACAAAGGGAAACTGGGTCAGCATACAGGGGAATACGATTGTATGAAACCCACAAATGGCCCTCTTGTTATGAAACAAACCCAGGACAAAAGACATGGTCCACAAAGAAACCTCAGCAAGCTGCTCTTGTTTTATGGAGCATTGCATCTAAAGCATAACACTGTGAGAGAGGAATGACTTGGGGCAAGAAGGCCATGCAGCAAGTACCCGAGTTGGTACATGTGGATTTAACACAGAATCACAGAATTATTTAAGTTGGAAAAGACTTCTAAGATCATTGAGTCCAACCTTCAACCCAATACCACTATGACATTCTTGTTCTCTGCACTACACTCAGACTACAGAAGGACCACTTGTGATCCTCTCTGATCCTACTTTCCATTTTAAGTCCTTCCCCTTCCAAGCTTCTGCATGTTTGTTGGTCCGTGAACAGACAGCATCACTTTGAACCTTATTTTCACAGAATCACCAAGGTTGGAAGAGACCTCAAAGATCATCAAGTCCAACCTGTCACCCAGCACCTCATGATTAAACCATGGCACCAACTGCCACGTCCAATCCCCTCTTGAACACCTCCAGGGACGGTGACTCCACCACCTCCCTAGGCAGCCCATTCCAATACCTAACAACTCTCTCAGTGAAGAACTTTCTTCTCACCTCCAGCCTAAACTTCCCCTGGCACATCTTGAGACTGTGTCCTCTTGTTCTGGTGCTGGTTGCCTGGGAGAAGAGACCAATCCACTTCTGGCTACAACCTCCCTTCAGGTAGTTGTAGAGAGCAATGAGGTCTCCCCTGAGCCTCCTCTTCTCCAGGCTAAACAACCCCAGCTCCCTCAGCCTCTCCTCGTAGGGCTTGTGCTCGAGGCCTCTCCCCAGCCTCGTTGCCCTTCTCTGGAAACCCCTAAGTGACCATCCACAGATTCCTGTTCAAGGGAATCTCCTGAGATGTTGACATGAACCTTTACACACTCCCACCCATACTGACTGTGAAGTGCTGGGATCCATGCCTCTTACCTGTGCAGTCTGATCATGACAGACTGTCACTTGATAGCCAAGGTGCTTGAAAAGCACCTGCAGGGAAGTACAGTCCACATCCCCCCCTGCGCGGTACTCCAGCTCCTTCTCGCTGCTGAAGTGCACGTTGCTGATGATAAGTGCCAGGCCTCGGGGCTCTGATACCAGCTTGTATGCCTGGGAAGAAGATTTGAAATGGGTACATTTAGAGTACACCAGGAAATAGTGTCAAGAGTAGAACAGCAATCCCTGCACACCAAATCAATGTCCTGTCCAGGATGCATTGACTGCCAAGGCACAAAACCATGAGAGGTCAAATCTCTGAAGTTTGCTTTTTTAACCAAAAAACCCCAACACAACAAATATTTGTATTCCAAAGAGTCCCAAAGACAATTCTTCAAGTCTCCACAAGTCATGACCCTACAACACTGTTACTAAGATGTTACACTAGCATGTTGTCTTGTCTTCTCATTTTAACAAACACAGCTTTTCCATTTCAACCTGGGAATTGTTCTTGCTAACTTTTTTCCCCTTCCCTATCCTCATGCCACCAGAGCCCCATCTGTTTCCACCATCCCCATCAAAGGCCTTTGGACAACACCAGTAGAAGTTACCTAACATTTCTGGGAGCAGGTAATAGCTGGGAGCAGTACAATACAATGTGAGGGCAACTGTAATAGCAAAGGCTGTTGGTCAGTGATCCTGGAAGTCATGTGGCTGGCAAGAAAGATTAAGAGGAAAAGAACTAAAGTTTAGAGGGCTGTCTTCAAATGAAGTTCCCTCTCTGCCTCTCCCCACTCTAACAACAACAAATCAATAGCCAACCAGCTACTGTAAACTGGAAGTAAAACTGAATACCAAAGGAGCACATCAGGTAAGGTGCATCCAGGCACAGACATGGTAGGAGCCAAGCCAAGCTCACACATCACTGTCCAATTAGGCCTCTCCAACAGTTAAAACCCACAATAGTAATTCCTTCTGCTGTACACAGAACCTGTGACCCAAGTGTTACCACCTTGTGTAACCCTAGAGAAGTGTATGCTCCATTCTATACAATTATTTAGTTTCTTCCCTGAAGTCCACCTCACCAGTCTCTGCTTTGCAAACGAAACAAAGAGCAACCAGACTTCAGCTGCTGCAGGAGGAGAAATTCAAGGTGTTCTAAGCAATCCTACCCAGCACAGAAACCTAAGCTGGTTCTTGAGCCTAAGGAGAAATCTTTCAGGTACAGTTTGGAATTAAAAGGACCAAGACTGTGACTAGTGCTTGAACACAGCTGCAGTGTCTTAAGTGTCATTTGCAGGTGTGTCACCACACAGGAGATGAGGATGCCTACAAAGAACTAGGAAACAGTAACACTGACAGCTTACACAGAGCAGCAGAACGGACAGCACTGCACAAAGTTCTTCATGAACAAGAACCAGAGGCACACATTTCTGTAGAGTTACAGAAGTTCTGAGAGTGTCTTGACACTTGTGAATAACAACTACAAACCTAACAAGACTTGGCAGACCTTGTAGTTCCACAACCACAATGACCCGTGTGTCCACTTTAAATATCCAAACACCTCAGTCTTTTCCATCTTAAGGAAATACTTTGTCAACTACTTACCAAGTGCTGATGATCCTTATAAAATTCAGGAGTGCAGTACTTCACTGGAGGAACTGAGGGATCACCTCCATCATTCAAGGAACATTCCAGTTGTTCTGTGCACAACAAACACACCAATAACAGAAATTTCAATTACAAAGCCTCTGCAGCTAGCCAGTAATTGCAAGTGCTGAGCACTATGGTTTTAGGCACATTCCTGTATTGTCCTTTTCAGATCTCCAAGAATTTTACTTGATCAGGAACTAGAGACACACAACAAAACACAGCAGAAAACAACAAACACCAAAAAAGTAGTGGAATGGGATAGTTTTCTTCTTTTTATATCATTTAATTGGCAACTATTTTTTTTTCTTATATGCCTTATCCAAGACCTGGCAAATGTGGGGAGAGGCTGAATGAAATCCAACAAGGTCAAGTGTAGAGTCTGGCATCTGGGAAAGAACAACCCCATGGACCTGGATAAGTTGGGGACTAACCTGCTGGAGAACAGCTCTGGGGAAAGGGACCTTGGGGTCCTGCTGGACAGAAGGATGCCCATGAGCCAGCAATGTGCCCTGGTGGCCAAGGAGGCCAAGGACATCCTGGGGTGGATTAGAAGGGCTGTGGTGAGTAGGTTGAGAGAGGTCTTCTCCCCCTCTACCCTGCCCTGGTGAGGCCACATCTGGAGTATTGTGTCCAGTTCTGGGTCCCTCAGGTCAAGAAGGATCTCAGGAAATTGCTTGAAAGAGTCCAGCACAGAGCCATAAAAACACTGAAGGCATCTCGCTAGTGTTCTTTGACACTAGGGAGAGCTGCTAGCAACCAGCACAGTCAAAGTTGTGGTTAAGGATCATGAGGACTTTAAACATTACCAGAGGCAACATAAAAAACTAGCAAGGAGATGCATTTCAGCAATGCTTGCTACCCTTCAATGCTTGCTAAAGAAAAGCTGGTTTAATGCACTCCACAGAAGCTACAGCAATCTGTGCTGGGCCCATGGAACATACATTTGGCCTTGTATTTTGCCAAGAAAGAAGACAAAGTTAAGAAATACTGCCCCAAATCAGAATCTTTTCACAGCTCTAGTTATATTAAACTCTTTCATTATAAACCTTAAAGAAAGTCTTTGAAAAATCTACAGTTTTACTGACAGGTGCTGTTTAAGCAGCAAAGGTTCCTGTGAGAATGAATGAAGCTGACCAAGTGTGATTGGGTTCTCTTGTCCAGGATGCTATTTCACTTTCATTTTCTAGCCTAACAGAATGACAGTCAGGAATTATCATTCCTGTGACAAGCTTATTGCTAGAGTTAAGGGGATATTAAGGAATTAGAGGCAGCCAGCCAGCGAGCCAAGTGCTCATGCTGTCCTGTGTGACTCACCAATCCAGCGCGGCCTCTTCGAATGGCACGACTCACTGGCAGGGAACGGAAGGTCTGACCCGTAACAGTGTTCAATCTACAAGACATTCAAGACATCCAAGACATCCATGAAAAAGAGTAGCATAAACCAGCTGTTTTTTTCTCTATGGTACAGACCTGTGGGTGTCATGGAATAAGGCACCTGCTTTTGCAAACACCTATTTAAAACAGTACTGTCATGGTTCACATGGCTATGAAGCCTCAGGACAAGAAAGCAGCAGGCCTTTTTGTCAATGCAAAGTTCCTTTCCTTCTTTGATCATCTGTCCTTACACTCAAATCTCCAGTTGGGAAACTTTACACTCAGCTCATCATATCCTTCTTATTTTTCCCAGAAACTGCTCTGTCCAGTGATTCCTATCTTTTTGTTTGCTTTCAAGATTTCATTGTATGGTAAAGCATGACTGGAAAGAAAAAGGTAGTCTAATAAATCCTACATTTTAATAAGGAACATCACTCATCACAAACATCTGCTCTTCCTTCTTTGTGTACAAGATGTTTACTGTGATCTTCCACCCTCATCAATGCATTAAGAACACTGAATCTTTGCTAAACTCTTCCTTTAGTCCAAAGTTATCAACTGCAGAGACTGGAAAGCTGAACAGAAAAATAACAAAAGGAGGAAGGTGCTTCTCAACAAAGAGGACTATCTTAAAGCAGCCTTCCACTCAGAGCATTTTTGAACACTGGATGAAAATATTTCAGAGAAAATACTTTCTTTGCAGCTTTTGGGTTCTTGACACATTCATGAAGAACATGTTGGATGTAAAAATGTCCAGAAGCTCAGTAAGGAGACGTGCAAAGTGCTGCAGAGGAGCAAGGACATGCGCTGGTTCAGGTTGGGGCCCACCCAGCTGGAAAGCAGCTGGGCAGAAAATGGCCTGGGGGACCTGAAGGACACCAAGTTAAACAGGACCTATCAAGGTGCCCTTGGCACAAAGAATGCCAAATCCTGGGCTGTGCTAGGAGGAATGCTACCTGCAGAACAGATCAAGGGAGATGATCCTTCTTCCCTACTCAGCTCTGGCAAGGCTGTACCTGGAGTCCTGTGTCCAGATACAGACATACTAGAGAGATTCTAACAGCCCACAAAGATGGTGAAGGGACTGACGCAACTCACATATGAGGAAAAGCTGAGAGAGCTGGGACTGTTCAGCCTGGAGAAGAAAAAAGGCTCCAGGGGATCTTGCCAGTATAAACACCTGCAGAGAGGGTGCAAAGAGGAGAGAACCAGGCTCTTTCAGTGGTGCCCAGTTACATGGCAAACTGAAACACACATATTTCCTCTTAACATCAGGACACTTTATTACTGTGAGTGACAGGGCACTGGAGGGGGTTGCCTAGAGAGCCTGTGGAGTCTCCATCCTTGGAGATATTAAAAAGCCACATCCAGGTGGCTTCCAGGCAACCTGCTTAAGATGACACTGCTTGAGCAGGGGGTTAACCTTTACCACCTTGAAAACCTGTGTGAAAATGATCATCTTACGAAACTCCTTCCCCTCTGCTTTTCACTAAGGCTAGCACACTTCCATTCCCAACGAAACCTTATCCTTTGTGAACAAGTTTGGGTTTTCCCATTTGAATAAGATCACCTTGTGACCCAAGTGCAATCTGAAATGCAATCCATCCATAGGAGTTTTTAAACTTGTACCCTTACAATCCCATGGCTCAGGCTGGATAATGTCCTCAGGATCACTGCCTCCAGATGCTGCTGTTTGGTTTCTCGCAGAGCTTCACAGAAGGCTGAGAAGGCATTGGGGCCTCTCTTGGGCAGCAAATTGAGGAATTCTGTATTCTGGCTGAAGCTCCCAGACTTGGCCTGCATCCAAGGGGGAAAAAGAAAAAAAAAACCCACACTCAAAGTAACACCTTAACACAATTCATTTTCAATGAAACTTCACAACAACTAATTTTGTTTTACTTCATGTAAATGTTTCAGGACTCCTCTTAGCTGTGCTAGACCCATTTTTATAGCTTTTCCTAGCTGATTTCACCCCCATTCCTCTGTTCCTGTTAGCTCAAGGGGAGAGTACAGAACAACAGGGCAAGCAAACAATTCATACATCAGCACACAGAGTAATGTACCCTCTCTCTAAACCTTTACTTCCAGATACTGTTGAAACAGTTTCTATTTTCCTTCAATGAATATGTGAAGTCCAGAACATTCTTCTACTGCTGCCAATAATTTATGGTCTCACACAAACCCCTCAGGAAGTGCTAAGTGAAAGCCATTTCTGAAAAGATTCTATATACACACACTGTAACATCTAGACCAACAGAGTAATATACAGCAGCACTACATGAGAAAAGGTAACAACAAAAAATGTCATTTAGGGACCTGTAAGGCATTCTCAAAAAGTTCTAAAGGCCAGAATATCAACTGGGCATCTGCCAACAAATTACATCATTTGCACAGTAACAGCCTTCCCTGCGGAACTAAAACACAGCAAAACAGCTCATGCTAAAATATCTGGTATCCAAATTAATGCCACTGAATTAATCCTATAGCTCTTTAATTTCTACTAAGAGCCTAACACTACACATTCAGTCACAGGAAAATCAGAGAAAAGTCTGGAACCACGTGTGTAAAGCTTTGCTAGCAAAAGATTTCACGTCATCCCTTGGTGTTAAAAGAAGAGAGGTGATGCTGCCAAGAAGGCATTAATGCCTTGGACTTCATCTGAACAAATGCTGTTTCCACTGTCACACTTAATTTCCACTGTCATTTTTGCTCTGTGCTTGAAATCCCTTTCTTCTCAGCCTTCACCTAGCTAATTACACAGGCACCAGCTTCACTACATAGTAAACACATTTTTTTTCCCTTTATGCTTTCTTGAAAGTGGCTATAAATGAAACATATCTGATTCTTTAATATCTTTTTGAACAATCCAATTCAAATTGAACAATCCAATTCAAATTAATTCCTCTGGGTTCCTACTTGCTGTCTCCATTTTAAACACCAAAGGAATCTACTCCCATTCATTAATTCCTCTCCAGCGTACACCTACAAACTCTTTTCTCATCCTTCACATTCCTTGCGAGCTCTTCACACAGATTAACTACCTTTGTCTTCAGCAGCTCGTCCTGTAATATCCTCCCCTTCCACCTTCTTAGTTGTGGTAAAGTTTCAGTACTGGCTTAGCACCTCACACTTGAAATTTCATCCTCCCCTATTTCCAGAACCATTTTGTCATGCCTCTGTTTAGTTTAAATCACACCAACATGAACAGTAAAATGGTTGTGTTTTTAACACAGACCTTCAAAGTTATCTGTTATGAAACACAGCTTCAAACAGAACTATTTATCCAGATCCTGATTTCCTGGATTCCTGGAGCAGTAGGTGGATGTACGGAACCAGTCAGAGACAATATCCAGGAAAATCTACCCTCTATCACCAGACACAAAGGTGTTTGCCTCCTGTTTTCACTAAGGTTCATGATTAGCATCACAATCAAGAACAGGCAACCTACAGCACTGCCAAGACCTTTGTGCAAATCTGAGCCAGAGAGTGGAAGGCTACTGCAAATTCACAGACCTACTATAGAAAAATGAAAGATAAGCCAAAGTGGATTTGACTCCAGGTTTTTTTTTCATGCACTTTACTCTTTGTTCTCTATAGCACTGGTATGATTAGAACAATTCTGCAAACGTTCCTTTCGTATCTGCCCTTCTAGTACAACACATGTCTCAGTACTGCTGGTCCAGTTCTGAACGCTTTCCTCCTAACCTCTGTCAGATATCTATTTTGTGCTGCAATTTCCAGCTTCATATCCTGCAACGGTAGTTCAAGTCACTCTGATCTCTTGATCAGGCTGTTATTGCTATTTGTATATATTAAGCTCTTATTCCTGGAACTTATGTTGCACTAGGCCCTGCAGATAATCCTTTCTTCCGGTAGCTCTTATGACAGCCCCGCTAACCCTATCAAGGGTCTAAGAAGTTCCCATTTTCTTTCCAGTTTACTTTCTCTTTGAAGACCTGTCCTTTATCCTGCAGAGTTTTCAGTGCATTATCACAACTCTGAAAGCAATGCCAAGCTATTCCAGTTGTTTTCACAATACCTACTGCCTGCAAACCGCATTTCTCATCTGAGAATCTTGGATCATGCCAGGTTCTTCAGGCAGCTTACAAAAACACATATAAGTACAAATTCTTTAAGTGAAAGGTGCCACAAGAAGATGGCTTATAATACATTCTTGTACTTACTTCCACGGTATTCTTCTGGAAATAGCTACTGCTCCTACTTCTACGAATCGAAAAAGAGAGGCAGAAAATCGTAACAAAGGACCGGCAGATGCCACCCGACTCACAAACACAACCTGCTGTAACTACATGCCAGCAGTGAAGCCAACCGTTTAATAACTTTCCGATAAAATCCACATTGCCCAAAGCAGCTCACAGTTCTCCTGCGTAATGCAAGCAAACTCCAGACTGTTTTCGTGTTCTCCAAATGCAATCACATTAATATCTGCAGGTAACACGCACGCTACCGCTGCCAAGAATGACGTTGAGCTTAACTAAGAATGAAAACTTTGAGAGCACTCGAGTAGAACCCGCATACCTGTATCATTTCCATCATCTCCATGGTGATGATGTCCTTCTCTATCATATGCTCCATCAGCTCTTTTAAAACTAGCTCTTTTGCCAGCGTCACACGGTTCTTCTTCAGCGCTTCCTGGTGGCATCGCTGCATGCCGCATGCAACCAGCATCCTGGTAGAAGGGAGACCAAAGCCAAAATCAACGGCCAGAGCCACTCTGACCCTTCCCAATTTTCTTCTCGGGAGGATACAGAGAGACTCCGCGGGCAGCGGCCGCCTGACAGCGTGCAGAATAGGCCTGGATCGGCGGCTCCGCGGGGATCGGCGGAGATGGAGGCGCTCCGCACCACCTCCGACTGTCGAAGGCGCCGGGGGCTGGCAGCGGCAAGCCGCGCCGCGGGCCGGGGCAAGGCGCTCCCCACTCTCCCGGGACCAGCCCCCACCAAACGCCGCTCCCGCCGTACAACTCCCGCCTTCCGTCCGTCCTTCCCGGCGGCCCCAGCGATTCAAACCCGCTTCCTCCAGTGCCGTGCCCGGGGAGGGGCGCCGCGCCACAGCCCCTCCCTTTGGAGAGCTGCCCGGCAGCGGTGTGGACGGCGGGAACAGGGCAGCGATTGTGTCTCGGTACTCAGCGCTGGGGAGGCCACACCTTGAGTATGGGGTTCAGTTTCGGGGCCCTCACTACAAGAACGACATTGAGGTGTTGGAACAGGTTCAGAGAAGGGCAACAAAGCTGGTGAACGGTCTGGAGGAGGCTTGTGAGGAGTAGCTGAAGGAATCGGGGTTATTTAGCCTGGAGAAGAAGAGGTGGACCGGGGAAACATCATTTCTCAAAACACTGGAGCCAGGGAGGTGGTTGAATTCCCATCCCTTGAAGGCGCTTAAAAAAGGCAGAGATATGATGCTGAGAGACGTGCCTTATCACCAGATCTGGTAGAGTCAGAGAATGGTTGGACTGGATGATCTTAAAAGGCTTTCCCAACCCAGAGGATTCCGCGGCTCTGTGACTCCAGACACGCCGCAGCCGCGAACCCCCCGCAGGCGCGCGCGCGCGGTGCCCCTTCCCGCGGGGATCGCCGCGCGGAAGCATCGTTTGCGTCACTTCCGGAGGCTGGGGGCCGCTCCCGGGCTGGTTCGTGGGGCGCGGGGTTGGGGCGGGCAGGTCGGGGAGCCCTGGACTGGCACAGCGAGGTAATGAGAGGGGTTCTTCGTACCCGCAGAATTAGCAGCTAGAGAGCTGCCGTTGCCGGTCCCGGTGGCTTTTCTGTTTTTAGCGCGTTTGTTAAACGCGCCCTGCTGACGTGTCGGCTGAAATCCGCTGGGATCGGTAGTGACCAGGGAAAGAACAGGGTTCGCGAAGTGCAGGTTTCGCACCAAGGGAAGCGCAAGTGAGCGTCCGTTTAACCAGGAGCAGATCTCCAACCGCTGTCACATAATGCCTCAGACAGTGTTTGCTCAGCGCACAGGAGTTTCAGATGCTAAAAGGACAACAGTCCAAAGGCCTAAATCACCCCTAGAGATGCCTGAAGACAGAATCCCACCGATCGTAACTGGTGGCATGATTGGGCTTTGTTTTGGCTAGCTGGTTGTGCTGGTCGCTTGCAGTTCTTCCTGACTCTGGGCAGTTCGGTGCACTCAGAAAGGTCCTGATTTTTATTGTGGCTTGTGCTCGTGCTTGCACATGCAGGAGGGAAATGCAAGACTTGGTTGCTTTTAAAGAAACCACACTGCCCCTATTGGCAAATTTACCTTATTAATATTTCTACGGTAGAGGTATCCTAGCTCTTTCGTCATTAATATTGAAGTGATTCAGCTGTAGATTTAGAAATGGAGCTCCTCTCTCCTTTTTCTAATTCAAGATTAAAATAGCAGAATGTAAGCAAAAGCATAGCCTTGTGGAGTATTTGGGGAGGAAAAAACAGCAATGCCAACAGGTATTTTTAATGGGTCTCTATTCATAAATAACATTAAAGGCCTTCCCCCTCCCCACCCCCCTTTTCTTTCTTTGAGCTCTAAAGAATCAACAACAGGAAATAATTGATTTGCTTCTAGACTATGGTTTGATGGTTCCTTGTGAATTCAAGATGATGCAAATGTATGAGACAAGGCTGTGATAGTTGCTGCTCTTCTTAAAGAAGCAAGGCTATAAGGACATTCAGACTACTGTCTTTCTTTGATTTCTGTATTTAGAAATCCACCAGACATGAAGCTCTCTGCATACTGCAGACCACTTAGCACTGCAGAACATTCAGTTCAGTTTAACCCACCCACACAGGATTACTTAGCAGTGCAAGCTAGAGCCTGTCTCCAGCCTAGATCTGTCTCAATGAAGACTGCAGGTGCCTGGGGACTGCTTCTCTCAGGTGTTGTCCACTGCAGCTATGGCCTCAGCAGACAGGCTGGTTCTGTCCAGAGTCCAAAGAGAAGCCTCTACACACAGCTTCATAGAGCTTGAGCATTGACCTTTCAGTGCAAATGCCTGCTGTGATACAATGAAGTATTTTCAGCCACCTGTCTGGGGCTGTAGTACAGGAGAGAATTACACCCTCCTGTAGAGCTGCAGAACCAGGAGTTTCAGGCACAAGATACATATGTGTGTGTCCTGCTGCTTGCGCCTCTTGCAGGAGGAAAACTGCTGTTGTCTCTCTTGTCCACCCCTGCAGGCTGTGTGGAACGAGATCCTTGCAAAAACCAGAAGTAATTTCATGGTGCCATGCTTGCCATCAGCTTTTCAACCCCAAGTGACAGGTATCAAGTAGTGCCAGCTTCCAGATGAAGACAGCCACCCTTCCCTCAACCACGCTCCAGTGTAGCACAGCTGAGAAGGTGTACCAAGTGCAGCAAAGGGAGGATGTGAAGCAAGTGTAACAACAAACAGTGCAGACCAGAAATTTGTGTTGCTGCAAAACACCAACTCAGGGAACTGCAGCCCCTGTCTCTCAGCAGGGATTTTAGGGTGGCTTATGACTGCACAGCTCTCAACTCTCTGAAATGCACAAGCAGCACCCACTAGTGCTGCTTCTATTCCTTCCCTTTCCCAGGCAGCTTCTCCTGGCTGCATCCTATAGTCCTTCTGCAGATGTTCTCTGGCAACCTTGTCTCTTCTCATCATTCACTCTTCTCCCCCTCTGAGAATTGTTGCTGTATGCAACATGCCTATCCTCACAGTGGTTTTATGCATCTGTCAAAGTATTGTTGTATTGCACTGTTTGATAGCTTGTGCCAAAAGATTCTAGTGACATCAGAATCTGGTTCAGTTGTGGTTCAAAGTTTGGTGAGATGAACCTCTACAGTCTGAGGTGTAAAAAATCTCAGTTCTTTCACCTTCCTTGTAGGAACGTTGTGCCCTGGGGTGGATTTGGCTCTGTGTTCATGGAAGGTGCAATTAATCATAATACGGAGGGCTGGAAAGCATCTTCAAACACTTCATCATTGATGGCACTCTCATAAGCAGGTGGTGGAGTGAGTGGCTCCAGTGGCTCAAACCTGGCTTCAATCCCTTTCACTTCATGGATGTCCGAAACAAAGCGCTGCCACCTCGGGGACAGTGCCAGCTGTGACTGCGCCCTGGAGCCTGTGTCTGGCTCAGAGGAGCGCCTGGGGTCTGCTGCCACTGGCAACCTGAGACCCTCCACTGTAATCTCTTCCTGAGCAGATGATTCAATAACTGTGTTGTAAGGAGGAGGCTCATTCAGTGGTGAGGGCACTGAGCCTGGATTGGATGCAATTGTCCATATTGCTGGAGCTGACATTGTCATCACCTCCTCGTAGGTGGGTGCTTCGTAGGTAGCATTCACCCTGTCCACAAAGAGGAACAGCAGTACATAGATTACTTCACTGCTCAGTTTAGGAGAGGCAGGTTAGTTCAAATCATGTACCACAATCAGTCATAGAATCACAGAATCATTTTGGTTGGGAAAGACTTTTTAAGATTGTTGAGTCCAACCATCCTCTAATGCTACCAATCCTGGTGCTAAACCATGTCCTTCAGCACCACATCTCTGCCTCTTTAAACACCATCAGGATGGATGGGGATGCAGCCACCTCCCTGGGCAGCTGTTACAGGCTTTGAGAACCTTTTCAGTGAAGAAGTTCCTTCTAATATCTAATCTAAACATCAGCTTGTGGCCATTTCCTCTTGTCCTATCACTCATTACTAGGGAGGCCATCACCCACCTCACTACAACCTCCTTTCAAGGAGTTGTAGAGAGCAACGAGGTCTCCCCTCAACCTACTTTTTCTTAAGCCCAAACAACCCTGATTCCCTCAGCCACTCCTCCCCAGACCTGTTCTCCAGACCCTTCACCAGCTTCCTTGTCCTTCTCTGGACCCACTCCAGCACCTCAAAGTTCTTCTCGTAGTGAGAGCCCCAAAACTGAACCCAGTATTCAAGGTGTGGCTTGGCCAGTGCTGAGTACAGGGGTAAATAGATGGTTGTAAGAGAGGATATCTCATTTGACATTCCTCTGTGTGATACTCCACCACTGGATCAGGTCACTTGTGCAGCCAACTTAAAATGTCTTGCTTCCTGGTCCAGAGAAAGGTTCACCTGACCATTTTCCCCCAACCCCAAGAGTAAGTGAAGAAACCCACACTCTTCAGTTCAGTGTCCTAGGCTTAGCTTGATGACCATTATTTAAAATCTCCTACTAGTTAAAATTAATTAAGAATTACTAATCACTCATTTTATATTGGAATAAACCAGGACCTTGCTCTGTTAATGCTCAACGTTCATCTGTTTTTAAGCAGAGAAAATTAAGTCTTTTCATCTAGTTTAAACAAGGACTAATTATGCTGTGTTAAAAAGACTTATCTGCAGAGAAAAATGTTACTTCAGAAACATCTTTGCTTTTATGTAATTTTTTTTCCAATAAACAGGTAATTTTCCTCTAGGATGCCCCCTAGCCAGGAAAGCCCAATACAGACTTCTCTTTGTGTACTCTTTCTAAAAATAAGCACAAAATAATGTTGGTTTTTTTCCCTGCTTTAAACCCTGTATTTGAGAGTGTCGAGTCATTTATGCATGTGGGTAATGATTATCTGGATTATACAGACAAGGAAGCAAAGAATCAAACAAGGTTAAACTCTTCAACTGCAGCAGGCAACTTGGGGATAAAACAGGTGAGCAGGGAACCTGGTAATATACACAAAGCCAAGAAGATGTGGGAGTATTCAGGGCCTGTCTCAATCAGGGCTAGTGTCAGGCTGGGGGTTTAGGACTGGAAACACACAGCTGCACGTTCCTCTTTCAAAGTTTGCTGAGGAATGGTTGCTCTGGAGATAAGGTTTATGGAAAGAAACGCAGCTCAGATTTGGTATTGCTTCAGCGTTTTTTTTTTTCCTTGTCTGAGTCATTGTTTGGCAAGACTCAATTACTCAACAAAAAAATAAAACTGGACCTGGATCTGTTTAACCTTGGAAAATGTTAGTGGATTCATTCCTGGGGGAAAGACGACAAGATATGGGATGTGTGGTGTAGGCATTTACAACCTTCACCTGAAAAGGTAAGGGAAAAAATGAAAAAGAGCTTCTGTCTTCTGGAATGGAGGCTGTATTTGGTGCCCTAGAGAAAGGGCAGCAAAATGATGTGTAAAATGGCCAAGAGTGAGGAGAGGAATGACCAGGTTGCTGCTTACCCTGCTTGGCTCTGCCTGCTTGGAGTTATCTCGTTTGAGTCATGTTGGTGCCGATTCCTCAGGTAACAGTCGACAAACATACTGAGCAAATAGCCCATCAGGCACACTCCCCCTGCTCCTAGGAAGAAATAGCCTACTGGGTTGATGTTAGATGAGACAGCCAGCATGGTGACCCCAATGAGAAGAGCAGCAGTGAAAAGAAGCAACAAGGCCTGGCGAATGTTCTTGCAGTGTGTTTCTAACCACATGGCTGTAGAGATGGTGGGAGCAGACACAGCACAGATGAGCAGCTAAGGGGACAAATGTCTGTGGAAGACAGAATTGACTTTTAAGCATGAAAGATGACCATAGAAACAAAGATATTACTAGTGTCATGACCAAAAAAGGAACATGCATGCCTGAGCACATGCCATCGGGGAACACACCTGCATATAAGCTATGACTGGGAAATCTGTGCCTGAATGCATAAAAATGTACTAGAACCTCCTGTGGGAATGCCTACTGAATAATGGGAATGCTTGGACACACAGATACAAGACATCATCAAATGCATAAACAGAGCATCAGCACTTATTGCCAGGCTTACCAAAAAAAGTCTAGCTTCTTAACAGAACTTAGAGAACAGTCTAGGATGCAGATTTGAGGTTAGTATGGAAGCAAAATGTGGAATAACTGTAAAGGTTAATTCCAGGAGATCTATGCATAATGAATATTCAGACACTAGTTCAGATCCTGGAAGAAGAGTAGCCTTATTAATGGGGCTGTCTACCCCAGCAAATTCGTCACCTCACTTCATTGTACCATTATAGCAGCAATGTTGCTTCAGGTTCTAGATGTGTCTGAGCTATGTTTGAACATTTGCCCATATCCTCAGTTCTTTTTCTGCTGATGTGCTGCTTTGCACCATTCTCAAACACCAGAGCCCCTCCTGTCCCCCATTCCAAATCCCATCTCTGTGAAAGAGACAGCAGTTGCCACTGTGTGTAGGCAATATTGAAGGAATACCAGGGATATGTGGTATTACAGAGCACCATAGTTAAGGAGTCATCATGCACATGTTGTACTGACCTACATATATCCCATTGCTTTGGTTAAGACCCCTCTGAGAGGGTATCTTTTTTTATGCCTAAGCATCTCCAAATACACCTGTGCCCAGTGTGCACATTTGTTACAGCAAACCCAGCTAAATACACACACACAAGTTCTTTAGCAGCACACACTTACCAGAGAGAGCTCTCGGGAGGCAGAAGCAGTCATGTTTCAACTTCTTTCTTCATCACAAGGAAGAATGTGTGAGCTCTTTCGTTGCTGCTCCTTTCCCTTCTGACCTGAGGATGGGACACCAGTAAAAACTCTCCCCTCCTCCTTTTGATTTTTCTTGCAGGAAGGTGACAGAGATTTCTTTGGAAACTAAAAGCCGGAAGCCATGAGTACAGGAAGGTACCAAATGATGGGAAGAACCCATTGTACACGTTCTGTGTGGGAAACTAGAGCCTCATTTCTCCAGGTTCTGAATCCAAAGCATTTTCTAGATGATCACACACCTTCTACCTTTTGGCAGCTCTTCTAAGGCTGTCCCACAAAAGCAGGAAACTCGTTGGGAAGGAGGGCGGAGTAAACAGTGGGGGAGTGCTTACCTGTGTTTGGTCTGTTTGGTCTGCTTTGCTTGAACAAGAGAAACTGCCCTGAAATGTACGTCCTGCCCGCATAGCACAGGAGTCCTGATCTCTGCCTCACAGAGCAGGAAGGGCTGCTGGCTCAGCCCACATCACATGGCACACAGAAATCTCTTTATGAGTTCTGTAAAATGTAAATCTGTGTGTTTGTCTGTCCTGATTGGGTGCTGCTTATCACATGTTGGTTTATGCCCTCTTTGATTTTTCAAACAAGAGGAAAAAGGAGGCAATGGGTTGTAATTTCACAGAGGGCTCAGCTAAAATCTTTTAGCTCCCTGATGGATCTGGGAGTGAAGAGTACTAATAAGTCACAGAACAGGTACTGAATTACTACAGAGGTCTGTCATCATCTGAATCTTTGGTGTGTGTCTGAACACTGGAATAGAAAGAATAGAATTAGAATAGAATAGAATAGAATAGAATAGAATAGAATAGAATAGAATAGAATAGAATAGGATTATTTCAATTGGAGAACACTCACAGACACAGGGCACTGACCACATCTCTAGGAAGCCTAGTCCAGTGTTTGATCTCCCTCTTGGTAAAGAAATCATTGCCTAATGTCCAGTCTAAACCTCCCCTTGCACAGCTTTTGACCTTTCATCCCCACACATTATGTCACTGAATGGAAGTGAGAAGAGATCAGCACTTCTCCACTTTCCCTCCTCAAGAAGGTACCAATGAGGTGCCCCTCAGACTCCTTTTCTTCAAACCAGACAAGCTCAAAATCCTGAGCTGCTCCTTACTAGATGTTCCTTCCAGACCCTTCACCAGTTTTGTTGCCTTCCTCTGGATACATTCAAGGACTTTCACAGTCTTCTTAAACCATAGGGCCCAGAGCTGTGCACAGTGAGGTGAGGTTCACATCAGTGCTGTATACAGCAGGATAGTCACCTCTTTTAACCAGCTGGTTGTACCGTGCAGGCATCCCAGACGGTGGTTTGTGGTGTCCGAGCACACTGCTGACTCCTATAGACCGTGCTGTCAACCATCATCCCCAGAACCCTGCCTGCAGGGCTGCTCTCCAGCCACTCCTCTCCCAGTTTATACTTATGTCTGAGGTTACTCTATCCTAGGTGCAGAAAGGTTCTTGGGTGATGACAAGATTTAGAAAAGCAGAAGGGCTTGGAAAAGGCCAGAGAAGTATCACTAAGCAGTGCCTGTGAAACAAACAATTAACCTGCCTTCCTAAACTGTCTCCCTTTCAGGTGCAATAGGGATGTTGGTGGGTTTTTTTATGGAAAGCTTTCTGTTGTCTATTTTCAGTCATACTGTGGGGACTAGGCTTCATTTAACAGCAGATTTCATCAGGTAAGAACACAGATTAAATAAAAAACCACCACAAACCAAAATAACCCCACCAAACTTTCTTCCAGTATCTCATTGTTAATTTTCTTTCTTCATTTAGTCTGTAAGAAGCATTTTACCTTTCCCCTGTTTCATCTCACTATCTACCTCCTGCCCAGGCTGCTACTAATTAACTTAGTACCTACAGTAAGTTCACTTATCAGCTCGGTATGCAGAGAAGCCTGCTTTGCTCCCAAGGGCTGGTGACATACCTACCATGGCAAGATAATTCTCTCTGTACTCACCAAGTCTGTTCTTCCCGAGAACCTTATCCTGAAGCAATTTCTGAGAGCCTGAGAAAATACTGGGGACAAAGTACTACTGAACTACCTCAACCTGTCTTGTCTACCTCTTATCTCCCAAGTTCTGCCTAGTAACATTTCTGGAGTGTAACTTCGATTTCTCTCTTCAGGAGCATGACTGTGTTGTATTTGCAGAGGACACAAGGCAGCTGTGAACTGATGTCTTGAGGAGGAGAAAGCAAAACCCTGAAGAAGTTGTGCCTGTGCTTGGATGTCCAAACAAACGTGTGTAACTGTGAGAAATGCAGAGGTGCCTGACCTGCCATAGTTGAGTGCTCACACATTCCTCAGGAGCTGGCTCTTTTGTCTGCCAGATGATTCCAGTTCTTACAGGACAGTGGATGGAAGTTATTGTGTGTGGAGGGGCTTTTGTCATGGCTGTCTTCTACCTGCAGTGGCTTTGCTCAATCAATCATGCTGGAGATCTGGTTACAGAAGGACTGATATTGCAAGGAGAGCTTCTACTGATGCTACCAGTTCCTCAGCTGTCTTAGGAATACCTGAAAAGCATAAGTCTACAGGTATGGAGTCTGAGACACTTGTGCTGTGCAAAATAATAGCTTCCAGGGCTGCCTGCACATCTGATGTTCTGAAGTATTTAACAAAGCAGCACCTACTCTTCTGCCAGGACAGGAAAACAGTCACCAATACCATCATAGACAAAGTTGTTTATCTCCTGTAACAGCCTTTTACATTGACTTACAGCATCTGTTTTGCTTTCTCCCTGCCAACCCCCCCAAAAAACCTAGCCATGTAAAAGGGGGGAAAAGTGCTATTTCCTGTTGGGTCATGGGGCATGTCAGGAAGGGCCAGTATGGCCATGGGAGAGAAGAAAGGGCCTCTGGCTTTCTGTGATGAATAGGAGATGTTTTCCTTTCAATGACGGTTCTAGGGAACCACATTTGAAATGTTGGAGTATTACCACCCAACACTGAAATAGAGACTCTTCGGGTTGGAATTCAGTGACTGTACAACAAACTGCCACATTAAATAACTGGACTAAAAAGTAGCAGGCATGAGAGGAGGAAAAGGAGGTTGAAATAAGTGTCATAGAACAGAGCTGGCTGAGCTCTGGCATTGTTTGCTGTCACTGATGAGACCTATGGTGCCTCTCCTTGAGGTTCCTCTTTTGTTCCTATCCTACAATGTTCCACTTTCTTTCAACTCTTTCAGTAAATAGTAAGGTGGGAGATGGGGAGCACTGCCAGGCAGAGCTCACTTAACTGTTTTATTGAGGAGCTGTGCTTTTGGAGGAGTACACAAGAGCTAGTGGTGCTGCTCACCCAGAGCACTGTGCTTTGGAGGAGTACACCGGAGCTAGTGGTGCTGCTCACCCAGAGCATTGTGCTTTGGAGCAACTGCAGCACACAATCCCACGTGCTCCTTGGTGCCTGCTCCCAGCCTAAGGTGCTCACAGTCTAAAGCAAGCGTGACAAAGCCACAAAAAAACAATTGAAGTATGGAAGGTAGAAAATTTGGTAAGAAAAGAAGTAAGAAAATATATCTATTTTTAATGCATGCAGGTTTTGCTCAAAACCCAGATCTGTAACAGTGATCCTTTTTGTGCTTTCTTAGATAGTTATAGAAGGGTGGAAAGGACCTCCAAATTCTCCATTCAAAGGCAACATTTGGTTTCAGTGCTACCTTCAGCACTGGTTTCTACTGCACTTTGCTCCAGCCATGTGCCCTAAAGGCAGCACACCCCAGAGAGGGGTCTGTGTCAGGAAAAATGGGAGTAACGCTCCAGTTATAGCTGTGCAGATGTTTACAGGGGGCAGTGAAAGAGCCTTTACTTTGTTATTTTATGAAAGCACTGAGACACGTGAGCTGAAAATAACACAGCTCTTACCTTGCCATCATTCCACAGCATGTGAGCTGTCCCATACATGTTTTATCCAGTTCTGGCATGGACTGCTGATTGATGAGGTACGGATTGCTCACTGATGAGGTATGCACTCTTGCCTTCCGCCTTCTCTGCTCCTCCCTGTTTTCTCCAAACTCTGTCTGTTTTATTAAAACAAAAGGGGACAATAGCCTCTGTCAGAGTCACTGTTCTATGACCCTTTACTTCTCACAAAGCATGGTAGTGTGTGACACCCAGATCTCTCACAAGTTTCCAGTGTGCACCTGATCATAGATCCACTGCTATTGACAAAGCCTCAAATATTGATATCGATGAGGCTTCCAATACATAGTGGAACTACTTTTATCCTGATTCTCCTGCTCGTCAAGTTACTGAGCAACAACTTTGACCATCATCAAGACTTCCTAAATTTCTACTTCAGCCCCTGCTCTGAGATGTACATTTGGCCATCTGAAGGTAAGATGAAACCCCCTCATGGTGAGAGCTGACTCCTTTGCTTCCTTGGCAATACCGTGTTCATATATTTAGCCATTCACACAGGAAAATATCTCCCACATTCTTCATTAATAGATTTTCTGGATATTTAGAGTTAGTTGCATGGCTCCTAAGTGATGGACATTTTTTTCTAAGACATTATCTATGCCAAGTCTTTGTCACAGCAAGTAGTGTCTGTTCTCTGCTGTTGTTCATCACTTGTGTTACCAGCCCCTCCTTGTTACATATCCTTACTGGTTAATAAATGAAGGATCCATTGTTTCTTCTCCTAATGTTCTGTGTAAGCCATTTTTGCTACTTTCCAGGTGGCCTAATGTGGAATAATTGGTAGGTGCTTTTAGATGGAATTATCTGGAGTAATTGTGAATGGTCTGCATATGTTTATTTACTGTCCTGATTCAAGTAAGTGACAATATCCTGCCCTTCCTGTAAGTAAAGGCACTGTACTGTGTGCTAGTGAGGGATAACAGGCAAGGGGAAGCAAGTAGCCTGTCCTTGTCACTGAGGACTGGATCTGATTCACCTAATCTCAGTTAATTTCCAGTTGCTCCAAAACTTTCAGCTGTGACTTTCTGCAAGTCTCTCGGTTCATTGCAGGTCTCCTGGAGAACGTTTTTTTTTTCAGAGGAGGGTGACTTTCAGGTTGTGCCTTGGAAATAGGACAGAGGTTTTACTGAGCTATCACACAGCCTCCTTCAGTGAACAAAAGGAGTAAAAAAGATGTTTTTTGCTGAAGTGCACAACGTCACAACACGTCAGGTGGTGGTCAGGTGTAAGAAATTACCAGCACAAACTCCACTACCCCGACCAATGCGTTCAGAAGTGAACTTCGCTGCCGGGAGGTGTCGGTCGGCGGTGTTCTCTGACGTGGCTGAGGCACAGCGACGTGCGGGGCCGCCCGCTCCGCAGCGGGTCGTGCCGTCCGCGCTAAGCGGCTCCCGCTCTTAAAGGGGCCGCGGCAGCCTCGGCGTTTCCCGGGATGCCTCCAAGAGGACGGGACTGCTGCTAGAAGAGGGGGGCTTTAGGCTGATGGTGTCCTATTACTCGGGGTTCCCCAGCTGTAGGTGGCCTGACAGGGCCTGTTCCCTGCCACCTCCTTCTGCTGCGGGATGATACAACCCCTTCTGCTCCGTTCAGCAGATGTTGGTGGGGAATAATCCCAGCTGGTTACCTCTGGACAGGGAGAAATTGAGAGCAGCTTTATACATGCAAAAGAAATGTACTTCTCTGACTGCATTTCCTCTGTTGTCCTCACCTGCATCACATCTCTCTAGGCCTGAGTTCCCCTCCTCCCCATGCCCTGTATTTTTGCAGCAGTCTCTGTGGGTTTGGAATCTTGTGGTTACATACAGCACAAAAATTGTACATGTGCACCTTGTCTTTCTGTCCAGGCTAGACTGCTGCTATTCTCCTTGTCTGAATTTCTGCTAATACCCTCATCTGTCTTGTTCTCATTGCTGCAAACTGTTAAAGTTGTTGACTCAATGCAGTCAAGGCCCCATATCTTCACCTGTGTGCCCTTCAGCCTTTCCTCACTCTGATGACTTGCCTGACTGCTGTAAAAACCTGCCAGTCCATCAATTTTAATGTGACCCTGGCAATCCTTTCACATCTCTGCCTTGATTTCCCAGTAATTCCTGGACTTGGCCTGGCTTCTCATATCCATCTATCCCTGCTTTTGTGGGCCTAGGCTGACTGAGAGCATAAAGAAATTTTGTTTAAATTATTCAAGCCAGTGATGATGTTAATTGGGCAGTAAAGCCCAGGAACTACATCCTTGCTCCTAGGCATGATTACTGTATTGATAATGCACTGTGGTTTGCAAAATGTGGGCTTATTGGAGTGCCTTCCTCTCCTAGCACTGACCTCACATCTCATGTTTCCCATCTGCTCTTGGTGAGCACCTGCGATACGTTTTCAAGGGCAGAGGCTACAAACTCTGATTCTCAGAGTACTATCACACATGCCAAGAACTGGGGAAAACCTGATTTCTTCCATGAAGGAAAATTCAGATTTTGCATACATGTAGCAGAAATTTTAACTGGTGCAACCTGGATCTTACCTCTTGTCCTTCTGCTGTGCTGTGTGAGAATATAGGAGTCACTTTTGTGGAGGAGGTGTTTCATCTTTCCTGAATCATGGCCACTGCAATCATCTCTAAATTCTCAAGTAATTCCATATGGATCTTGCCTGTTGACAAATATCCATTCAGAGTTATACTGCCAAAGTCTCCCCCAATTCATACAGTACTGGTAGTCTGATAAATTAATAACTACTTCTCAAATAATCGAGTTCTACCAGCAGGCAACTTTACTCAATGCTGGAAAATAAACTGATTTTGTATCTAGGGTGTTTGCCAGGAGACTGATGATGCCATTTCATGGCTAGTTTAAAATACTGATGTCAGCAAAAAAAAGGAGTCCTGCCATATCCCACTTCCAGTTCCCTTCATTACACCAGCACTAGCATTTGGGGTGTGGCCTGGATCCGCTGGATGATCCAAATGAGACCGTCCTGGTGTCAGTGTGGTATGCAGGCATCTCAAGCTGTTTATGCAACTGCACTCCAAGATCTGATGGACTTCAAGATCTGCCTCATTTCCCTGGCCCTGGATGACAGTGAGGGTTATTCTCTCTGTGCCAGTTTATCTGCATGTGGAATAGCAGTAATAATAGGAACCAATATCATAGAATTATGGAATTGGTTTGGATGGGAAAGACCTTTAAGATCATCAGGTCCAACCATTATCTAATTCTACAAGTCTGGTGCTAAACTATGCCCCTTAACATCACATCTCTGCCTCTTTTAAACATCTCCATGGATAAGAATTCAACCACCTCCCTGGGTAACCTGTTCCAATATTGGAGAACACTTTCAGTCAAGAAGTTTCTTTTAATAGCCAACCTAAACCTCCCCTGCTGCAACTTCAGGCCATTGCCTCTCATGCTGTCACTTGTTAATAGAGAAATGAGACCAGCTCCCACCTTGTGCCAACCTCCTCTCAGGTAGTTGTAGGGAGCAAGGTCTCCCTTCAGCCTCCTTTTCTCTAGGCTGAACAACCCCAGCTCCCTCAGCCACTCCTCAGAATATTTGTGCGCTGGACACTTCACCAGCTTCTCTAGACCTGCCCCAGCACCTAAATGTCTGTCTTGTAGTGAGGACCCCAAAAGGGAACCCAGTACTATATTGTGATTCTCTCTCTCCACTCTGCTCTGCTGAGACCGCACCTGAAGCACTGCCTCTAGTTCTGGTGCCCCCAGCACAAGAGGGACATGGAGCTGCTGGAGCAGGTCCCAAGGAGACCATGAAGATGATCAGAGAGCTGGAGAACCTCCCCTATGGGGACAGACTGAGAGAATTGGAGCTGTTCAGCCTGGAGAAGAGAAGGCTCTGGGGAGATCTTAGAGCAGCCTTCCAGTATCTGAAGGGGTCCTACAAGAAAGCCAGGAAGGGACTTTTTACAAGAGCCTTGTTGAGCCTGACCTTGAATACCTGTGCTTTTGCTGTGGGACTAAGTTTGAAATAAGCATTTTCCAGGTTTTCCCAGTCTGCTACTTTCCCTTCCTGTTTGCATTTAATGCACATGAATCCACATGACCCAGTTCACTGGCACTATGTAACTGTCATTAGAATTGAAAAGACTAAAATAATCTGCTTAGCTGTGGAAAAAAACGAACCCAAACAAAACCAGACAACAAACCTCAGTTTTAAAGGTCATCCCTGCAGGTCTGGGATGAGAAGTGCAGGGATGTCGATACAAAGCTGCCCATTGCTCCACCTGAAGGGTCTGGCCCCTTCCCCTAGGACCAATCTGGACTGCTTAAGAGCACTGCTGCTTGCCGGGCTAGCTGTAGAATCGACAATGATCTCCAGTTTCAAGTATGACAGCGCTGACCTGCCAGCTATCCATTCATCTGCAGCTGGGGGGCAGCGGAAGGGAGCGGGAAGGAGGGAGAGGGAGGACACCGCAATCTCCGTGAATAATTGATAGTGCAAGGAAGGGAGAGCAGCTGGGTGCCAGGCTCCATCCGCTCACCAGCTGGGGATGAGAGAGCCTTGCTCAGGTAGGGGATGAACAGCTTAGCTGCTTTTATTCTCATCTTGCCTGCAATGCCAATTAAATGTGTTTTGCATCTAGAAGGAATGGGAGCAAAAATAACTGGAGGAGAGTTGATCCCAATCTTCTCTGCTGCTTGTGTGGTGTCATGCAGTGGCTGGACCTTGGGTCAGTTTCAGCCTCAGCAGGGAAAGTGGCTGTATGATTTTTAAAAGACGTTGTGCTATGCTGCATTGTGTGGAGAAACACTGGAGAGAGAGGGAGAGTGGAGGCGGGGAGAGTGATGTCTGTGTAAGAAATGAGATGACATGGGGAAATGGAGGGGCATGAGAGAGGGTCTGTCCAGACCCAAAGGAATCCCACTCTGGTTCTGTCAACCTCTGACATGAAATGATGAGTCTGGGTGGGCAGTGGGAGGTGCTGTCTGGGCATTCTTGGAACTGTATTTAGAAGCTATGTGCATGGATCTGTGGAAACAGCTCGTGTGCAAACAGCTCGTGTGCAAACATGCATGTTTCTATCTGTGGGTGCACCTAAGTTTGTGATGACTGAGTGTAATAATGCAGCAAAAGAGAGAAAAACACAGTTTGTCCCCTGAAGAGTTTACCATTGGAGGCTAAGCCCCTGTGTTTAGGAGGCATTGTGCAGCTTCTGTGGAGCTCCTGATGTTCTTACAATGACTCAGACAATTAATAAAACTGCAGAGATCAGTTTTGGTGTTACAGCTAATACAGACTTTTCCTATGTAAGCAAGATCAAATGCTAATGCAGTGAACAGGAATTAAAAGATTGCTAACAAAACCTGGGAGATCACATGGCAAAAGGGATGGGTATCAATTACTGTCATACAGATATTAGCAGCCTACAAGGATACCTGGGAGAGCAGAAACTTGTGTACCAGTCCCTAAAACACACAAACACTACAAAACACACAATGATCTATGCAAATATAGACAAATCTGTGGATTACAGTGTGAGACTACAAGGATAGAGAGTTAGATCAATGAAGAATGCAACTATGAACAGGAGCTGAATCAACTTAGTAGAACTAAGGTGATACTGTTACATCAAGTGTGTAAACAGTAATTGTTAGCTTGATTAGAAGCTGAGGAACAGTAAGGGGAAAGGGAGCCTGTGATTTCTTACATATGGAAGTGGCTTATTCGTATGATCATTGCTAAATGAGACTAATTAGTTGCCTGTGGGACTTGAGTGCTTTGAATGAAGCTGAAGTTGCACAGGAGGTGAGATAAAGCTGTGAGTTAAATGAAAGCTGAGCAGAACATAGCTTTGTGTGTGAACAAAGTTGGCTCCTGTAGGTAGTGGCAAACTCCTGAATAATGGCAGAAAGACCTGGGCCTCCATGCAGACTTTGCTTGCTTGTTATTGCTGTTGATGAGGACCCAGAAATGGAGGGTTGGGGCAGGGCGAGGCAGTAGTTAGTGCTGGCAGTCACAGAATCATAGAATGGTTTGGATTAGAAGGGACCTCCAAAGGCCACCCAGTCCAACCTGGACTGCTCCACTAGGTCAGGTTGCCCAGAGCCCTTTCAAGCCTGACCTTGAATATCTCCAGGGAAAGAGCCTCACCTCCCTCCCTGGGCAACCTGTTGCAGTATTCCACTACCCTCATGGTGCAAAACTTGTTTCTAACATCCAATCTAAATCTGTTCTTCTCTCATTTCAAACCACTGCCCTTTGTCCTATCACTGCAGGCATTTGCAAACAATTTCTCTGCAGCCTTCCTTCTTGTAGCCCCCTTTAGGAACTGCAAGGCTGCTCTAGGGTCTCCCTGGAGCCTTGTCGTCTCCAGGCTGAACAATCCCACCTCCCTCAGTAGCAGAAGTGTTCTCATAGCAGAAGTGCTTCATCCCCCTGAACATCCTTGTGGCCTCCTCTGGACCGACTCCATCAGGTCCATGTCCTTCCTGTGTTGATGGCACCAGAGCTGGACACAGCACTGCAGGTGAGGTCTCACCAGAGCAGAGCAGAGCAGAGGGGTAGAATCACCTCTTTCCATCTCTGGACATGCTGCTTTTGATGCAGCCCAGGCTGCCATTGGCCTTCTGGGCTGCAAGTGCCCATTTGCTGGCTCATGTCCAGCTTCTCATCCACCAGAACTCCCAAGTCCTTTTCTGCAGGGCCGTTTTCTATCACCTCATCTCCTACCCTGTATTAATAACAAGGATTGTTCCTGCCCAGCTGCAGGACCCTACACTTGGTTTTGTTGAACCTCATGAAGTTCACTTGGGCCCACCTCTCCAGCTTGTCCAGGTCCCTCTCATATATCAACAGCACCACTCAGCTTGGTGTCATCTGCAAACCTGCTGATGGTGCCCTTGATCCCACTGTCTATATAATTGATACAAATATTAAACAGCATTCTCTAGCAGCAGAAAATAATGTCTTTTCCTCCTTCCTGAATGCAGCAGAAGTGGCAAGCTTGGCTCTTTGCCTTGCCCTAGTCACATCTCTGCTCAGAGGTTCAGGTGAATGAGTAAGAACTGCTTGTGCAGAGGGAGCTGCTGTATTTAGTGGCCTGGCCCTGCCTGGGAGGACATCTGAGCTTGGGTGAAGGAGATGGCTTGAGTTAGCCTATAGTCCAGTATTAGATCTCCTGGGGAAAAAAAAGGGGTAAACAAGAGGAAATGGCCTCCATGCAAATTCATAAACTAGCAAGTGGATCCTTTCCCTGTACATTCAATGTTGTCACCTACCTTGATGGATCCCATACCCTTTTCAGTATCTTTTCCCAGCCACAGACCCTTGAAAACCCTGTAATGGTTTCTACCCAGGTCTTTGATGAGTAAAATCTATAGGAAACACTAGGATTAAATTGCTGCACTCATTTCTAAAATTTTTATATAGCTGCTTTCTTTCTCTACTTTAACTAGTTCACTGGTTCCTCTGTCATATTCTGTCCCTCATTTTTTCTTCCTACTGTCCTCTTTAAGAACTTCCACAAACCCTGTGTGAGGCTGACCCTTGGCAGAAGGTTGTAGATGCTGCCTTTACAGGTCTTGATGGAGTGAGGAAACATTGCATCATCCTGTAGAATGATTTTGGGAATCACAGGGAGAAAAAATAATGTCAAGAAAAGTTCTGTGTTCTTATTTAAACACAAGCAGATGCATACCCCTGCAATGGAAGATTGTGTCCTCAACTTCAGTTGGGATCAGGAATGATGAGCTATTGATGAATGAATGCTAAGGGTTTTCTAACTTCTCAAAATTTGAGCTCTTCTAGAGAACACCTGACAGGTTAGGTCATTTGATAAGGGGGATATAGAGCCCAACCTGTGTAGTACTTGATATACATCAGCCTCACGTACCAAAGGCTAATGGGTTTGCTATCTTCTTGGTCTTCCCTTAGAGGGAATGGGAAGTTGTGGAAGATAAGTTGTGGAGGATTGCCTTGATGCTCGCTTTTCCCACTGGATATTGAGAGCTCGGGGAGAGATTTTGCACTACAGCAGAGCTGAAAATAAGGGACCGTTCTGCTGTCCCTGTCTTACCATCACTGACAACCCAGAGTACAGCTTCCTCGGCTGAGCTGTCCCAGCAAAGCGTTCCTGCGGGTTGTGCATCGTCCATGGATTCCCCGGAAAGGGGGGATCGAAGGGGAACTGTTCTTCCACCGCGGAGGAGGAGCAGAAGTCATCATTCCCTGTTGTCACATCTCCATCTCTCCTCCTCTGCCTCTCCCTGGGCAGCGGCCCGCCCCGGCGTGGCTGGGGTCCGCTCCCAGCTGTGAGGTGCCCTTTGCTGTCTCTGGCTTAGCAGGAAGAGGAGGGGGTGGGGGCGGGAGCCGAGGCTTTGCAGGGGACCAGGAGGGAGCCTGTGTCCTTCTCTATGGCGAGGCAGGGGGAGAGGAGGCTCCCGGGGACTGGCTCGGAGGAGCGGTCCAGCATGTTCTCCCGGCAGCACGACTGCCCTGCCGGAGCCAGCGGAGGGTACGTACTGGTACCGGTACTTGCACCGGCAGGCCTCAGCTCGCCGTGGGCACCGGCCGCCCTGCCTCTCTCGGCAGGGTCGGGGCAGGGGAGCGGTTGCTGGAACGGGCCCTGCAGCCGCCGGCGGCGGCTGTATTGTGGGAGCGGGAGACAGAGCCATCGTGGCTTGTCTGAAAGAGCGGGGAGCTGAGGAGGGGAGAAGGCGATGCGGGTGCCCCAGCCTGGCAAGTTCGGAGCTGGCTTTAGAGCCGGCCGTGCCTCCCTCTCTGCCTGCTTTCCCCGTCCCTGCCTGGGCCTGGCTCTGCCGGGAGCAGCCGGGCGAGCGCGGCCGGCGGGCGCGCCGCTTGCTGGGGGGAAGAGAGGGCGCGACTGGGGCTCGTCCGCTGCTCTCCTCGGGAGCCAATGAGCTCTGCAGTTGGCGCTGCAAAGGAGGTGAGAGCGCGGATTCGTTTCCCTCGGGAGCTCTCCTTTCTCCTTTTCTGCAGGGTAGTACCTGGTGGGGACTGAGAGTTAGCTGGGTTCTCCGGGCCTTTTCGGTCTCCTGCCTCCTTTTTATGTCGGTGCAAGAAGAGACCTGAGCAGGGATTGCCCACATGGCGGAGAAGTGGCAGGCAGGAGCTCCCCAACAACCAGAAAGTGGAGCACGGCTGGAAATGAGGTTCCCAACTGGAAGTCACAGTCTGTGAGTAGAAAACTCTGTGACCAGCTGAGAGCTTCTTATCTGTGGTAGTTGCTTCCTTTTCTTAGTCTTCTCTTGGTAATTCCTTCTGTTGGACTTTAGGACTCTGTGTATGTGCAACATTGAAAGCCGTAGCAGAGCTAGACTATTCAGGTCATGTTTGCAGCTGTCTTCACTGAATACCTAAAGATTGTGTTTGCTGGAGAGAACGTGTTTCTCTAAGGTAGAAACAAGGGAGTGAAGGATCAGAAGCTGTTGCTCCAGGGAAGCAGTTGCCTGGAATTTTCCCTATGAGCGTTTCAGGCATGTTTCTGTTTGAAATTACCTTCAGTTCCTCTAGACTGCCTGTCTCTTCTGGTGAGGGGTTTAATTTACCAGTGTCTCATTGCAAGAATCACCCATCAGGTTGGGACACCATTTATTAGACTGGCTGCCATTCCATAACATGCTGCAAGCTGTCACATATTTTTTTTTGTCCTACTGGAAGGCTGCCAGATGAGCAAAGACTTTTTACATAGGCAATACACCTGTTTCCCTGTGAATTTCCAGGAAAATAGTTACCAGATTATTTGGGACACTTCAGAGTGCAACAAATCCCCTTTACCTATGGAATATTTAGGAAAGATGGATGAAAGGATGTGTAGAATCTGTCCAGGCCACTTTGTGTTTTTCTCATAACAAATACTTGCATTGACTTGGTTATTGAACTGCTTCAGCTGTAGCAGATGGGAATAGTTTGGAGAGAGCTGTATAGAGAGATCCCAGGATTGAAATAGCAGAGTATGCTGCAAACCAGGAATGTGAATAGGGTTGTGTATGTGGAGACAGTGGCTCAGAGGTCTCCAAAGGTATGTCTCACTTCATTTCAGAAGCATGGAGCTTTTACCAGTGGATCAGCAGTGCCTGCTTTTATTTTGGCTACCTGCTTGAAATGAATGTGCAGGTTACTGTCACTAGTAGAATCCTATTTTAGTCTTCAGCATTTTCCAGGCCCTCTGCTTTCCCTTGTTGCCACTTCCTAAAAATAAAGCTTCAGCAAGTACCCATTTGTATATACAGATTCCTCTCCAGGCTGCAGAATGGCTTTTCTTTCTCAGAAGGCTAATACTCTGCTTTTTCTATGGTCAAAGCATTTGAAGTTTCAGTTTGAAAAGAACTTTGTTCTCTTTCTATAAATAAAGCTCAGTGCTTTCATCCCAGCAGTTTGGAATTCACAAATGGGCTTTCAAGGAATGCTTACAATGGCCTCACATTTTTGTGATATTTTATAACAGATAACATAAAACCTAAGGCATGGTCCTGGATTCTGGAAGTCCCACATTCCTAATCTGGGGTAATTACAGAACTGAGAACACCTCTAAGTGTATGATAATACTGGTGAGTTTGGCATCTGTTGAAGTCATATTGACAGTAGAGCTGTACTGGGATTGAATGGCAGGGAGCAGTTGCAGCATGTAGTGCTCAATCAGTCCAAAGTGTTCCCTCCCTATGCTGAGGGAACAGGACAGGACTGGCCGCACCAACATCATGCAGGAGCTGCTACATTTCCATGAGGCAAGTGTGTATTTTATTTTCTGCTGAATGATTCAGGATTCAAACCAGTGACAGGCCAAAGAAAACAGAATGCAGCGAGGCCCCAGGACATCCAATTACACAAAAGCTGTACTGTTAATACCTCTCTGAGGATGGCTGGTTTCTGACATCAAACCAAGTTCTTACCTTTTCAGGGTGTACAGGACAGAAACTTTGGGTTTCTAAAAGAAGCAAGGCAAATCTTTCATTTACTGCCTTGGACATAAATTTTGTTAGTTCCTAACATGCTTCAAGTAAACAAATGAAATTATAAATAGAGGATGTGTTAATCTAATACTAATTCAAAACACATTTACATCTAACTATTCTGATAGTTATTTGAGGCTGTCAGGACTAACTCCTGTATCTTCCCTTCCATATACATTATGGCTTTAATATCCAAATTAAAGATCTCATGTGAATTGTAAGAGAAAATTGTAGGATGGAGGTGTTGTGTTACTTTGTGTGGATCAGCCTATATACAAGTTCCATTGTGCCTCTGGGCTGCTAAAACAAATTGTGAGGACTTGGTGGATGCTTGAGTCCTGGAAGTATTCAAAGCCGGGTTGGTTGGGGCCTCAAGGAACCTGCTTTAGTAGGAGGTGTCCCTGCCCATAACAGGGGTTTGGAACTAGATGATGTCTAAGGTCTTTTCCAAACTAAACCCTTCCAAGAATTGTCAGAAGATTTGTGGTCACAGAAATAGAGTGGCTTCATGTTACTCTTCCATATGACAGGCAATGAAGCCATGGGTTTCAAAGCAATAGTCTTCAGGGCTTGCTAACAGTAGGAGAGCTTCAGCTGGCAGTGAGACTGTTTGTAGTACAATGGGAAATGCAGTGTGTTTTAAAATCCAGTATATTGTCCACATTACATTTTGGTTTCTCTGAGACACAGGCAGCAGCAGCACTTTCATGCGCTGCTGCTGCAGCAGGGGCCAACATGCAGATGTATTCAGGAGATGTGCAGGCAGAAGCTCATCAAATGTTCATGCTAGTTTTACCAGCAGTGGTAATACAGCCTGCATCTGTCCAGTTCTGTTGTAGAACCATCTCTGTTATGTTCCTGTCTTGGGGACTAACACCCAGACTGTGGCAAATGAAGTTGTAGTTTAAGTGCTGATTTCAATGACATTTCAGAGCTTCCAGCTCTTTTAATTTGGTTCAGTTTTGAGATCTGATCCCAAAGCTTTCTCTCAGATCTATCTTTATGCTGCTGCAAATCTGTGGTAGCAAAGTGACTTGGTGAAATAGAGCAGTCAGCACTTACAGAACAGTTGTGAGGAAAATAGTGCAAGTGAACAGAGCCAGAGGATACTGGCTGTTACAGCCAGGATGTTTGCAGGTGGTAAGTGGTGAGTTGAGGCAGCTCAGGGAATCTCAGAGGGAATGACAATTGTGTGGAGAGGAAGAGTAAGCAGAAGGCAGAGGAGGCACTGCAGTAAAGGACTGGCACCTGTGAGTTCTCACAGAGTTAGAAGGTTTTGGTTTTTGTTTTTCCTCATCTGTCTCTTGCAGGAGTTTGGAGGAGGGAGGGTGCCACTTCAGTGATGTTGTAGACACTTTCACCCAAGGCTTTCCATGTGCTCTCACCCCTACTGTTCCCAACAAGGTAAAGACAGCCCATGTTTCTCTGGTTCCGGGTTGGGATGTGCTCCTGCACTGAGCAGAAGTGGCTGAAAGCAAGCTTGTGTGCATACACGCGTAGCTGTAATTGCCCACTTCTGGGCGAATTCAAAACCGGGTCATGTCATTATTTCTTAGGACTCTAGCAAGTTGGTTCTCTGACCCATTGAAAGAGAGAAATTCCTGACACCTGGCCTATCAGGTTCCAGGTCAAGCTTTTGCAACACAAGCTGAAGAAAATTTGGCCAATTGTATTGCGTGTGTTTAGCTAAGGAAGAACAGCTCCATCTTGTCTTCAGCAAGCAAGTAGTTCCTGTGCCAAAACATGGAAGGAGCTGTTGTCTCCTTCCAGATCTGAGTGACCACAAAGGATAACATTACCTTCTGTAAATGGTAAATTCTTTTCACTGTTGTCTTTTTCTTTTCACAGACTGTGGACTTGTTTGAGATGATTGAAAAAATGCAGGTAAGGAGAAGTTCTGTCATACTTTGGAATCTCTGGATTTTTCATAGCCAAACAAGTACTTGGCTGCTATTTGTCTTGTCACTTCACTCCCAGTACCCTTTAATTTGGACTTGCAGAATATTTAGCTTCTCTAGGCCCAAACTCCTGTACCTACTCTTAAAGGGAGTTTCCAAAGTGTTTTCCTACGTTCCTTTCTCCGGCCAGCACGATGGAAGGAATAGACACAAACAGTTAGAATTCTGTGCTTTGCAGGGGTGTCATTCTGAGAGAAATTCAAAATTGCATTAAGGTACCTCTGCTGTCTTCAAGAAACTGATTCTGCTGGGTAGCAGCTGCTAATGACAGATGATGAATGGCATGTTGAGGTAACTGCATTTAGCAATGTCAGACATGTCAAATGACTACTGTAGTGCCATCTGTAACTGGCATGAGAGAGGGCTTTGGTGTAATTCTCTTAGGGCAATCTGTGTGTTTAGTTGCATATATTACATCATAAAGTTAGAGTAAAAGGGGAAAAAACAGCCCCACCACAGCCCTGCCCTACCAAATAAAGCAACAGTAATATAATAACATGTTATATGTGTCATATCTAACAACAGAGTTCTTGGAGTGTCCTTACAGACTACCAGTATTTTCTGAGTGATGCTGTGATTAACTTGGACCTGGCATAACAAATAGCACAGAACTTCTGCCTCTTACTATCTACAGCAATTAAATTTATAGCAAACAGTTAACTTCTTTTCTGGAATTTGGGTAATTAAATTGTGGATATGAAGAAAATACAAAACTTTGGTGGGACCATAAAGATGAGGAAGTGGAAGGCAGCAACAAATTGCTGAATATAAAGTTAAGAGGCTGAAATGCTATTGGACAGACTAGAAATGAGAATCTGGGGAAGGGGAGGCCCAATTCTATATATTAGTGTGCAGAATCATAGATTTGTTGTGGTTGGATGAGACCTTTAAGGTCATCAAGTCCAATCATTAAATAACTCTGCCAAGGCTAGGGCTAAACCATATCCTTCAACACCACATCCCCAAACATCATCTGCTTTACAGCAGCCCACGAAATTTGCCCTCAGGCCTCTGAGATCCTCAGCTCCCAGCAGGACCTCCTTTGAAACTGGAAAGTTTTTGCAGTTGTCAGATCAGCCAGAAATGCCAAGGAAGGGGAGAGAGGCCTTGTGAAATAGCAGTTTCCCAGCCTTCATTTTCATGTGTGGAAATTCCCTGGTGCATGGCAGGTTTGCCCTGGTACTTTTCCACAGTTTGTTCCAGGAGGCTGAGTCTGCTTTGTACCTACACATCCCTCCTGTCCTAATCCTGATTTGATAGAGCATAGGACTTTCCTGTCCCAGAGAACTGTTCCTGAGATCTCTGTTTGAGAACCTAGCCTTTCTCAAGAGCCCCAGCATGCGAGGTTGACATCCATCAACTCCAGATCACATCAACAAAACATCCATTTGTCCTTTATATTTCATGCACTGCCTGTGCTTCTTGTGACTTCTCCAAATACGGAATGATTGCTACCACCTCTGCAGAATGTAAAGATCACCTGTCTGCCTCTGCTTCCTCCTAATTTCACCCCCCTATGTTCTGGTGGCTGGCTGATTTTTTAGTGCTGTGTACTGACACTGCAACCAAAACAGATCTTTTGCTGTTTCCAATGTTCCAAGCTAGTGTTTGTACAGGCTCCACTGTGAAAATACAAAGGGAAAAGACACTCTCTACTAACCCCTCTCCCTTCCCAGTGGGGAAGAAAAAGGGAATAAGGTGAGAGACTTATGGATTGGAAAAGAAAACTAAAAGAGCTTTAATGAATATAATAACAATAAAATGAAATGTATGCAAATATATACAAGACCAAGATCAAACCCAAACCCCTTGTGGCAGTTATGTCACTGTCACCGCTGGTGTTGTGGCAGGCACTGGGTAAGTCCCGGACTAGACTCAGTTGCAGATGGGAACTGAATCCATACTTACGACAACATGGACAGAGTCCTGCTTGGATGTGGGCCAGTGAAGAAGAGGCTTTACCCTCGTTACCTCTCAGCTTTATACTGACTAATGACATCTATGGGATGGAAGTCTTTGTTGGTCAGTTTAGGGCCACCTGTCCTGTCTGCTGCTCCCTGTACCCCCAATATGACACAAAGATAAAGCGGTGACCTTGGTCTTCAGAGGCAAGTATAAACAAAGCCTTTCTGCACCCCAGGCCTTGACAGTGACTCTAAACATCAGAGTGGTCACAGCCAGAAGCAGCTCCTCTCTGTGCAGACATGCTGTTAACTGCAGAAAGTGCCAGCACTGAGCAGAGACTGACGTGGTCACTGAACAGGTTTAGTTCTGGACTAGCTCAAACCAGGAAGAGTAGAACAGAAATGAAGTGTCTGAATGACTGTTCTTTTGGGTTACCTCTTTAGCTCTTTTTTAAATGTATTGCTTGGGATAAGAAATAAAGTGGCTTCAAGAGACTAGAGAGTTAAATAAGAGAATCAGTTTGGGAGATTTTATTTCTGCCAACTTTCTGCTTTTTTAAAGATGTTAGGTGGGAAGGAGCTTTTCAGTTTTACTGAAACTAATGGACTGGCCAAGTTCTAGCTTTATTCTTCCTGTTTCTTCTAAACTTCAAAACTTGCATAAACCAGAAAATTATATATAGAGAGAATATATTTATTTGGGACTGAAAAGGGCACAATAAGTGAAACAGACATGCTAGACCACAGGATTCACTGTCTGTGCCTTTGTTTCCAGGGGAGTCGTCTGGATGAACAAAGATGTTCTCTTCCAGCTCCTCTCAAGGTCAGGCCACGTCATTGCTTTCTCCTAAGTTGCTGAGAATGGCAGATAATTATTGACCAGGCTTGCAGTGCTCATCTTGGAACTAACAGGGAGCAGACCAGGAAGAGCAAAACTGGTTGCTGCACAAGAGGGTGAAGCTGTGCAGCTGAAATAGAATCAGTTTTTCCTTATTTCTGGTTTCAGTGGTTCCAAGAAATGTTTATCATTATTACTAGTCTTAGTCTTGACTAAGTAATCTCTTAAGTGGTATTCAGTATAAGAGCTGTAGTATTTCTGAAGCCACATTACATTAATTTCAGTAGTCTGCTTGAGTATCCATACAGGTGCTGCTAGAAAGCAGCTGTTTCCCTCAATATTAGACATATTCCCGTCTCTAAATTCTCAGCTCTTCTGGTCCATTCCTTCATTCCCAGGCTCTGATACTGCTCCTGCTCTTGCAGGCATGCCTCATCACTGCTCAGTTGTGTACCACACCTCTAGCTATGGAGATTGCACAACCTCGACCTCAGCACTGTTTCTGCTGTCAGCTCTGTGTGTAGAACTGCAGCTGTCTGACACTGGAAAGCAGAGGTTGTCACTCCTAACCTCATCCAATTTGCTTATAGTGTGACTCCCTCCTCATTTTGCATGCTTTTGAGAAAAAGTTGGGTGAAATCTGACTCCTGCATTTATAGTTCTCAAAGTTTTATACTGTGATGCTGAGGCCTAGGGAATGGAATCTAACCATAAATCCTAGAGTAAAACTCTAAAGATGGACTAGGGCAGAGTGGAAGCTGAGGGCACAGCTTGCACCATCATGAGAGCATAATACTTTAAAAGATGTTACTCATTTTTGCTAATGGTCTCTTCTGGTTTCAGACAGAAGAGGAATATATTCCTTACCCCAGTATCCATGAGGTGAGTTAGCACTTCCCTCTGTTTTCCCTTGGACTTTATTGGCCTTTCAGCTTTTGTGTTCTCTGTCCTTCCGAATAGGTGTTACAGAAAGGGTGGCCATATCCCCTCATTATCTTACCCCAGTTTGGGGGCTACTGGATTGAAGGGACCAGCCACAACCTCTCCAGCTTGAGTCCAGCTTTGTCTGATGTGCCCTTTCCCTGGAGTGGTAAAGTGAAACTGGAAAGTGACCCCACAGCCAAGCTGTACCGCAAACATTTCCTGGGCAAGGTAAGGGTGACCTTCAGAGCTTGATCTGATGGCTGAAATGGATCTCAGACCCTTTCTAATAGACTTATAAATAGCTGTCTAGTCCCTCCATTTCAGTTCCTCATGGTGCTGGGAGCTAATGTACCCACTGTCCCATAGTGTGTTAAGCTGGCCCTGTGCCCTTGTGATATGTGCACCATCATCTCCCTGTGCATTAACAGAAGAGTCATTATTGCTAATTTATTGCATCTGGAGCATTCCTTTCATATAACGCATTCCAAGTCCTGTGAGTTCTGACAGTACAGCTGGACACTGACCTTAGTGTCACACACAAGGATGCACTGACACAGTGCTTCCCATGATGCTTCCTCCCTCTGGGCAGAGCACTGGAACAGGCTGCCCAGAGAGGTTGTGGAGTCTCCATCTCTGGAGGTATTTCAAACCCATCTGGACGTGCTCCTGTGTGATTTACTCTTCTGGGCGATCCTGCTCTAGCAGCGGGCTGAACTGATCTTTGGAGGTCCCTTCCAACCTCTGCCATCCAGTGATTCTGTGAAGTCTTGCAGTCCTGGTTACTGACTTCATGCACTCCATCTGTCTTCTCAGTTTGCAGGTGACTTTGCCTTTGATGTGAGGTGACTGCTCTTGTGGTGATGGAACAGCCCATCCCATTCATTATAGCAGGGGAATGGTGGTTTATCTCTCTCTTCTGTTGAAGATAACCATGACAAACACATGCATCTTGGCTTCCATTTTTCAGGAGCACCAGAACTTCTACTCCAGTGACGTGTCCCTGGGCTGCCTGGTGCTTTCTGTGAAGTATGAACAGATCGAGAAGCAGGAGAGTCTGCGTCTTCTGCTGAGGTAACGCTTACGTGGAAGAAGGACAAAAGAGCAGTCATTTCTCCTTTTCAGTTCTCATATTACTTGCAGCACCTTTCTCTCAATAGCTTGTTTGAAGTCCAATGTTTCTTCTCCCTTAGACATCTCTCCTTTAATAAACTTACATAGAGGAAAGAAACCTTTACTCCATCAGCCTTCTGGAGCAATCCTGCACCAGTTTTTGCCTCCTGTACTTTGCATGGATCTGCTTTCCTAGGCTATCTCTAACAGACATTTTAACAGTCATAGAAACATAGAATTCTTTAGGTTGGAAAAGATCTTCAAAATCATCAAGCCAACCGTTAAGCCAGCACTGCCAAGTCCTCCATTGAACTGCTGTAAGGATAACCTGAAGAAATGGCCACTCTGCCTGTAAAGGGACAGTGTTTGTTTCTTGAGTCTTCAGCCTTCAATGTATTTTTGGTTTGTCTCAGGACTCGGACTGGCACCAAACATGACCTGATCCCCATTTCCTGTCTGAATGAGTTTCCCAATGCTGTCCAGATGGCAAAGGTGAGATTTGTGCTTGCCTGTTTGCTCTTAACCCCTCCTTCTTCAAGTTGTTTTCACCTCTGTCCTCCCATTTCCCCCTTTGCTACTACTTCCTTTTTATACTTCCATTTAGTTTCTCTTCTTTCTCTTCTCATTTCACCTCAGAATTTTTGCTTGATGGGACTCCTGTCAGGTAATTATAGAGTGTCTGTGCTTTCATGCTTTTGGCAAGCTTGGGCACGTGATAATCTCACTGGGTTTGCCTCTCTCTCACTCAACAGCTTCTGTGTGAGGATGTGAATGTGGAACGCTTCTTTCCTGTCCTCTACCCCAAGGTACAAGGTTCTGATGTGTCTCTCTGTCCCTTTTCCATCAAGATCTGGCTAATGACAGCCATCTGACAGTTTGTGTTTTGATTACTCTAGGCTTCACAGCTTATTGTGGCATTTGATGAGCATGTCATAAGCAATAACTTCAAATTTGGGGTCATCTACCAGAAACCTGGACAGGTAAGCTCCCTCAGATCCCACAGTTCTTGAGGCAAAGCATAAAGAGTCAGTTCTCATAGCTTAAATGTAATACAGGGTCTGCACTACCCTGTGAAAAAAAGGACAGAAGCTTGCCTCGTGGTGGTCGATCTGTGGGTGCAGGTCCTCAGAGCTGGTTGAACTGTGTGTAGGAATTGCTGCCTCTTCTCTGTACTGCTTGTGCTCCTCGTGACTTCTCCTTTCCTTTTGAAGACGACCGAAGAAGAAGTCTTCAGTAACACAGAAGAGAGTCTGGGGTTCCTGGAGTTCCTGGATTTCCTTGGTGACAAGGTTCTGCTGCAGGATTTCCATGGGTGTGTACCTAGCACCCTGTGTATTCAGAGGCTGTTACTCTGTTAGGGCCTTGCTTCTGGGAAAGTGCTGTGCCTGCCAAATCCCAGAGCAGGTGGAGAAGCCCAGAATGGTTCTGTCAGCCGGCCTGGCTGCCAGTAAGTTGCAACTTAGGTCTTTGCTGGTATTTTCATTTAAAGATCTCCTGGTATCTCAGTCTGACCCACAGCATCAAGAATGATTTTCTTTGTGCAGATGCAAGTTGTTTTTCAGCATCAGGGGTCAGTGTTGTTTTAGTCTCTCTGTGGAGCAGCCTTTCCTTTCTGTAGCTCTAAATGATGGAAAAATCACAAAGGAAATAGCTCCTTTGAGGGGCCATGTTCAGGAGCAGAAACTTTGTGCAGCTTCAGTTAGTGTGTTTGCTTTGGGAAGATTTGGTGCCTCATTATCACTGATTTCTTTGATGCTGTTGATATACCAAACTACTGTTACTGATCTTGTCTTTCTTCTCTCCACTTTCTCACCTCTGTCCTGCCTGACCTATGCATGGTATGGATTTGCTCAGATTCCGGGGAGGCTTGGATGTTACCAGAGGTCAAACGGGCACTGAGTCAGTCTATACAAATTTCCAGGGCAAGGAGATAATGTTTCACGTGTCTACAAAGCTGCCCTTCACAGAGGGAGATTCCCAGCAGGTATTCTGAGAACTGAGGAATGCAATAGTGTGGCTAAGAGAGGAGGGATACGTGAGGAGGGACTGCAGAGAGGGGAAAATGCCTGACTGCATAGTGTTGGGAATTGTGGCTGGAGTAATGCTGAAAGTAGTGCTGAGAGGTGTGGTTCAGCAGATGGGTTGGAGGTGATAGGCAGGCTGGTGTTTGGGGCCCCATTGTACAGTTCTGCCTTTTTATCCCTTTATTTTTTTTTTATGCTGCCCTCTCACTTCCTTCTTTCCCTTCTCTCCAGCTTCAGCGGAAGCGTCACATCGGGAACGATATTGTGGCCATCATCTTCCAAGATGAAAGCACACCTTTTGTCCCTGATATGATTGCCTCTAATTTCCTGCATGCCTATGTGGTAGTTCAGCTGACTCATGGTGCCACTGGGGACACTTTTTACAAGGTAAAGAGAGCCAATAGATTCCTCTGCCCTGATCCACTGATCTCGATCCTTGAAGTGGAAACCTGTTCGTGGGCCTCAGGGAGAGGCAGAGGGTTAGCCAGCTGTCATCCTAACTTGAGTGTCTGAAGCCTAAAGAGTTCAAACAGGATGAATTTGGATAAAACATTTTTGTTTGCATCAAAGAGCACGAGATACAACTGATCCTGTTTGGAAGATGAAATGCAAGTAAGACATGAGTCAGGTAAAGCTACTTTACCTGCTGACAGCCACGTCTGCATTGCTCATGCTGCACAGCACAGTGCTGAGAGCTTGCACGACTTGAGACTGCAGATCAGATACAGATTCTTGGCCTAATCTCTGGAATCATAGAATCATCATAGAATCACAGAATGGCTTAGGTTGGAAGGGACCTCAGAGATCATCTACTGCAACCTCCTGCCATTAGCAGGGATGCCTCTCAACTAGTCTCAGCTGCTCAAGGCCTCATCCAGCTTGGCCTTGAACACTCCCAGGGAGGAGGCATCCACAACTTCCCTGGGCAGACTGTTCCAGAGTCTCACCAACCCCTTACTGAAGAACTTCTTCCTAAGATCCGGTCTAACCCTACTCTCCTTCAGCTTCAAGCCATTCACCCTTGTCCTGTCTCTAGACACCCTCATGAAAAGTCCCTCTCCAAATCAGCTGCATTGGCTTTTGGGAATCCCAGAACTGATGCCCATCTGGCAAGAAAGAGCTACCTGTTAAGGTGCTGCAGTTGAAAGAGGCCTTGCTAGAATACAAATTCCCCATCTGCAGCCTTTGGATGCAGCTCTTTCTTTGTCACATGACTCTGGAGGGTTGTCTCATTTGGTGATGATGAGCCCTTACGCCTTAGGAGGTCTACAAGAACACCAAGAGTATGAAAATTAGGACAGGTTCTCCATCTTGTCTCCCACCAAAGAGAGTGTTTGAGGTGGAACACTACTTTTGATTGGTTTATGTGCTCTGAGAAGCCATGTTCTTAGTGACAAGATGGCCTCATGTTGATCAGGGACATGGAATTCCAGTTCTCTTGCTCTCTCTTTGGTAGGAAGCGGAGGTTTACTGAGTTTTTGTAATGAGAAGAAGCTGAGGAAGTTTGCCATTTGTCTTGTCTCTTCCTACTACTGTTTTAATCTTGTCTTGTCTGCAGTACCATTGTTCTTGTCACAGTAATAAGGTTGCTTGTGTCATTTCATGAAAAAGAAATAATCCCAGTCAGGGCTTTTGCAAAGGGGTTCTAAGTCATTCTGCCTTGGGAGCATTCTAGGACTGAAGAGATTGCAGTTTGTGAAGTTCTTTTTCCTTCCATTGTTAAATTGGATGATTAATGGCATTGATTTCTTTGAATCAATTTTTGCAATCAGAACTAAAATGCAAAGTAGGATTTTTAACAGTTTGATGTCTACTGGGAGGGAGAAGGAGGCCTTGTAACTAGAGGAGCTGACCTGCAATGTGAGAAACCTGAATTAAGTAGAGGGCCCCTTCCCCTTTTCCTCTCAGTAAGTTCATGCCTCTCACTGACGTGACATTTACACTGCAGTGTTACTTTGAGGCAGTTGCTGTTAAGTTGTTATGACATTGTTCCCTGTTGTATGAAATGGCAAATAGTGATGTTGCTCCATCTCAAACATGACCAAAAAATGACTGTGAGATATTCTAAAGTGACAGTAAAAGTGATGGTAAAATAGCTGCATAGAATTATGGGTAAGTGCTGTGAAGAACCAAGTGCCAGCAGGTCAAAACCAGACTGCACTACAGTTGCTTTCTTGGCATTGCTATATCAGGTGGAGCCTGTTAAAAAACCTAGAAACAAACCCCCTGCATTTCTTTATCTCTTAGTGGGAAAGTGCCACATTGGACTGGGAGAGGTGCTGGTACTGAGACATTCCCTTCGGTGTCCCACCACAGAGGACTCGCTGTCAGGATGGCTAGATTGGCAAAGGTTCATCTAGTTGACATAAAAAGATGCAGGCTGAACATTTTTCTTGTTCTAAAGACCTTGGTTGGTACCAAAAATACTGGGTTTTGGTGTGGGGTTTTTTTAATGCAATTTCAGCTATTTTTTGCTTCAGTTATTTTTGTTCAGTTGTTTTTTTGTTTAAGCTATTTTTGTCCAGCTGGTTTTTGTTTCTCTTACTGTGAGCACATCTGGCTGACTGAAATTCAGGGAGATCAATCAGCCCATCCATTCACTGAGTTCAGAAACCGCTGCACAGGCCAGCATATTGGTGTCTTCTGGTTATGGGTCAGGAGGGATCAGATGTACCACAACAGTTCCAAGGTTTTGATGATCTCACTTGGCTTGTGATACTTTCTCTTTTGTTTGTTGGATTTTTTTCTTTCCCCTCTTACAGGTTTCAGTCACAGCCCGGGATGATGTCCCCTTCTTTGGACCCCCTTTGCCAAATCCAGCCATATTTAGAAAGGTTTGTTTCTCTGGTCCAGTTTTAGCTGGCAGGGGGATATCATGCACACCCTTGTGTGCTGACTCAGTATTGTCAGTCTGCTTTAGGTGACTCTGGAAGTCTAAAAAGCAGTAAGGCAGAGGTTTCTTCTCCAGTGTAGCCTTCATCTTGCCTTGCAGAGTGCAGAGTTCCGTGAATTCCTCCTGGTCAAGCTCATCAACGCTGAGTACAGCTGCTATCGAGCTGAGAAATTTGCTAAATTAGAGGTGAGTCTCTTACCTGCTTACTTCCAGTTGGAATTGTAAACCTTTATTATTGCAGACTGAAAACATCCTCTACCATTTTTGACTTCTTCTGCTTCTCATTTGCATTGCTTATAAAAGAAAGACAAAATCCTCAGCTGTGAGATGCTTCCTTTGTATTTCACAGCAGGAGTGAGAAAACATGAGCAGGTACCTTCTGAGGTAAAGATCTAATCCTTGAGTAAGAATGGGGATGTGGTGCATAGGTTTTGCTGGAGGAAATTCTGTACTAGCTAAAACTTAGTATTGTGGACCTGCTGGAGTGGGTCCAGAGGAAGCCACCAAGACGATCAGAGGGCTGGAGAACCTTCCCTATGAAGACAGGCTGGAAGAACTCCAGCTGCTCAGCCTCGAGAGGAGAAGGCTCTGAAGAGACCTTAGAGCTACATTTCAGTATCTGAAGGGGGCCTACAAGAAGGCTGGGGAGGGACTGTTTAGTAGGGCTTGTGGTGATAGGATGAGGGGCAATGGTTTGAAACTGGAGCAGGGGAGATTTAGGTTGGACATGAGGAGGAAGTTCTTTATTATGAGAGTGGTGAAATACTAGAACAGGTTGCCCAGGGATGTGGTTGAGGCCCCATTGCTGGAGACATTCGAGATCAGACTGCATGTGTGGCTGGGCAGCCTGCTGTAATTGGAGGCGTCCCTGCTGAGTGCAGGGGGGTTGGACAAGATAATCTTTGAGGATCCCTCCCAACATGATGCAGTCTTGGAATCACTGATGTTTTCAGTTCAGGGTACCAAAATTCTATTCTAGTCTCTGTTTCATCACCTGTAGAAAAAATAATGATGTGTTTATGATTTGCTTTAGAAAGAGTTTAACAGGGCTGTGAAATGTTCCAGAACTCTGCAGCTGAAACCACTTTGTAATGTTTTTGTTTTGGGTTTGTTTGATTTTTGGTTTGTCCTTTTTTTTAAGGAGGATGTGGGACACTACCAAAGCAGGGTGGGTGAAGGTCATCCCTCCACTCCCAGGGACAGCTGTGTTTTCCTTCCCAATCTTGGTGCAGGAAAGAACCCGAAGTGCCCTTCTGGAGAGCCTATTTGAAGAGCTGCAGCTTCGCAGCCGCAGGATGATGGGGTTACCCACGGGAGAGGATGACAAGATAGAGAACGGCAGCGGGGGCTTCCTTGAGAATTTCAAGGTGAGCAGGAGTGGATTGACCTCTTACCTACCTGCTCACACTTTTTTCAAGCTCATTGTTTGTCCCTCTAAGGAACATTTGCCCTGCTGATTGGCTGTGCTTAGAGTCAGACAGAAAACAGGTCTTTCCACCCACCATCCATCCTCATCTTTGGCTGTGCTTTGCCATATCTCTCACAAAACATTCTTCCCTTTTCTGTGTTCCTTCCTACACAGCTGCAGCCTGACCCAGGTTGGAATTCCATACTGTCTCTGTGAAACCAAACTCTTTATGCTTCAGGCTAGTGTCTAGTGTCAGGTGGAGTTTCTCTCCAGAATTTGCAGGAACAGTAGTGAGTGTACACTTGAGAAAGGGTTTGTGTCTGGGAGTCAGTTCCATGAATTGTCTAAGACCAAAAATGGGTAATGTCCAAGATGCTGCCTGTTAGGATTTCTGTGGATCTGGTGTTGGTCTGTCACAGTTTTCCACCTGCTCAGTGGTGCTTTCCATACTCCCCTGCCATGTGCGTGCCTACAGGTGTATCTGTGTTTGTCTGTTCCCCTGCCTGCCCCTGTTCAGCGGGTGATCAGAGGTCGCAGCCAGAGCCTGGATGCCATGGGGATATCCCTGAGGAAGCAGCAGCCAGCCACACTGCCCGGCCGCCCAGCTCCAGCTGGCCTTGCCCTCAGCCAGAGCGTCGCCGAGGGCCCTAAGGCCGTTGCTGCGGTAAGGCACTGGGGTGGGCTGGAGGAGACCTGGCAGCCCTTTGTGACCCACTCATAGCCTTTACTACTCTTTCCCTAATGGTTAATCCTCTTGTCCTTCTGTCAGTCTCTTTCTGTTGCATCATCCTATTTCACAAACTGTGACAGTGCATGTTGTAGTCCTGCGTTGTCTGTGCCTGTCTCTGTCCCCAGTGCTTCTGTAAAAGAGAGCTGAGATTGGTGCAGGCTGGGAGAAGGAAGCCAAACACGACTGTCCAGCAGGCATCTGTCTCTGCTGTCCTGGGTTAGATCCTGTATATTGTCATACCTTCAGAAATGCATGCACTGTGGTTTGGCCACAGTGGTGCTGTGCTGTCACGTGGCAGGAGCTGAAAACACAAGGACAGCAGATCTCTTCATTTCTTCAGCTTCACCAATCAGGCTATTTTCTGTAATATAAACAGGTGCCTGATGTTTATTCAAGGTCCTGTTTGCCTGTACATAGAATTTGCATTTTGGAAACAACATAATGAAGTTTGGGGTGAGAAAATGGGTGACTATTTCTGCTCACTTTCAAAGCCTTTCTTGATAGTGACACTAAACATGTGATCAGTAGAAGCATTCATGACAGATAAGGCCAGAAGAGGATCCACGTTTCTGTTACCTTGGCTGAAGTGCATCCAGCTGATTGTGGTTTCTGCAGTTGTGGTATCAGGCAAACTACAAAAACCCATCTGAGCAAACCAGGAAGGTGTCTTTCAGTGTGGAAGTTTCTTGGTGGCAGTTTGCTCAGCTGTGGGCATTCTTTATGTCAGCACAGCAAAGTCGCAGGGTGGTAATGACTTGGGTTTGCTGCCTCCTTTAACTCTCTGCCTTTCTGATTCTGCCTCTCCTTCTCTCTTCATGTGAGGATACTTCCCTTCCTGAGCCTCTTTGGCTGTACACTAGCTATGCTGTATCTTGTTCTGCCTTGGTTTCTATCTCTGTCTCTCTCCTGCCACCTTTGTAAGCCCTTCTCTTTTTCACTGACAGAAAGGTCTCCTTGTACTGCTGGAGCTGGACCATGCTATTGCATTACAGAGTAAATGAGAGGATCTTGATCCATGTCACAGGCTCCTTCTCCCATGCTTCCATTTCTCCAGTTTTTCCTGCCTTATTCTCTTCCCTTCTTTCTGTCATTCTTTCCTTTTTTCTAGTCTTTTGCCTTGCCTGGTAGGAGCCCATCACGATCTCGAGCCAGCCACTTCCATGGGCGACGGAGCAGTGCCATTGGCATTGAGAACATACAGGAGGAAAAGAGGTATGAGCCATGGGAAGGTGAGAGAAGGGAGCCGGCAGGAATGAGACCTGGAATGGGAATGGTTTGAATGGGAAGAAAAGCCTGATTATTAGCTCATGGAGAAATGGACAAATGGCAGAAAAAAATAATAATAATAAAAAAGGCTGTTTGAAAGCGAGTCAGCCTTTGAGGAGGAAGGCAGGAGGTGGAGAGAGGAACACAGTGAGGTGCCTATGACCTCATCTGAATAAAAATAGCTCAGAACTTCCTTTGAAGAAAGAACCAATCTTCTGAGACAACTTCTCTGTGACACTGTGAGCCAACACAGTAGCCACTCGCTGCTTTAAACAGTCTTGTACGCTCTGCAGCCTTGCCCCTCAATCTATTCATTGAGGTACAACATCCTTCACTATTCCCTTGAAAGACCTCTGCAAGTTTTCCACAAGGAAAAACATGTTGGTTTTTTAGGGGGGCAGTTTGTATGGTTTGTGTGTGGGATTTTTTACATGGTTTGTTTGATTATTTTTTTTACTGGTCTTTGTTGGGAGGAACTTGGGAAGCTGTTGGGTTTATTTAGCTCCTCTTTTGCTTGTTTGTGATCTTAGTTATGAGGAGCAGTGGATGATTCTTGAAGTTGCAGTTTCACTAGCAACTGATCTGTTCTAAAAGTCTGAAAAGCAGACACCATACTTTCCCAGTGCCTCTGTCAACTACCCAATCCTGTCCCATGCCTTCTGACCACTCATATACTTAGTGGAGCGTTCATGGGACTGATTCAGCACATTTCCCAGGAAAAATATCAACTTCCTTTCATTGTATCAGTTGTTTGCCACGTTCTGCCATGAACTGGCTTATAAAGAAGGCTGATGGGCACAAAGAGTGATGGAAACTATACTCATCAGGAGTGAAGGCTGGAAAAGGCTCTCCCTCTGGCAGCAGTGAGCTCAGCATGTCATGCGTAGCTTTCCCCTGAGGCTTCCTTTTCATGTGTACAGGAGAGATTCAGCTTTGGATTGTGGCTTGTGTGGAAGTGTTCCTCAGCATGTCCTCTGTGCTTAGCACTGGTGAGGCCACACCTCAAATGCTGGGCCCCTCACTACAGGAAGACACTGAGGGTCTGGAGTGTGTCCAGAGAAGGGCAACAAGGCTGGTGAAGGGCCTGGAGCACATGGCCTATGAAGAGGGGCTGAGGGAGCTGGGGGTGTTCAGTCTGGCGAAGAGGACGTTGAGGGGAGACCTCGTTGTTCTCTACAACTACCTGAAGGGAGGTTGGAGTGAGGAGAGGCCCAGCCTCTTCTCCTTGGTGGTATGTGACAGGACCAGAGGAAATGGTTTCAAGCTACACCAAGGGAGGTTCAGGAAACATTTCTTCATTGCAAGGGTTCTCAAGCATTGGAATGGTCTGACCAGGGCAGTGGGGGAGTCACCATCTGTAGGAGTGTTTGAGTACCGTGCAGACCTGGCACATAGGGACAAGGTTTAGTGTTGGCCCTTCAGCACTGAGTCAAAGGTTGGACTACATGATCTTGGAGGTTTCTTCTATTCTGTGATTCTGTTAGCATAGATAGAGGTTAACTCTGACCCTGTGATCCAGCTGGTTTTTCTTTTCTCCCAGCAGAAACACTTCAGAGAGAATACAGAAGATGCTGGACACTCCAGGAACTTTATCTGACCTGAAGTCTGATGGATCATCAAGTCCCAGCTCCCCAGAGTTCCCCATCAGGAAGAACAAGTGAGTGGAAAATAATGACTATTTGAAAGATGCTCACTGTGTCTGGTGTTGGATTGTGTGGTGCATGTCTTGCTCTTTTGGAGGCTTTACTGGGGTTGTCCACATCAGGCATTGCATCATCTTAAATGATAGATGTGTGACCATGGCACAGTAATTCAGAGCATGTAAGGAACTTAGCTTTCTTAAAGTAAAGCTTTCTTGAAGTGAAGACTGAAAGGTAATGTTGGCTGTATCTTTAATGTTAGCCTGTATCCAACAGGATACACAAGGCCCTAACAGTCCCCTTATCCATGCTTACTGATGTGTATGTTTTCTCTGTAGCTTGCTCTGGCATGATTTTGGAGCTTTATGGAGAGCTTGGGCAAGAGTATGTTGGGTTATACTCAAGTTCTGCCCCTTTAAGCAGGATTCATCCTGCTGCTCCCAACCAGGGAGAACTCAGCCTGCTTTTAGTCTTCCCCGAGAGTTACATCAGGTGTTAGAGCAGGATCTGATTCGTTGCACCTCTGTCTCATTGTGCAAGGATACCATAACACACCCAGTGCTCTCCTGCCAAACACTTCCCCTAGTAGGCTGCAAGAGTTCCCCAGTTTCTGGTGAACAGAGATTGGAGAAATGCATTTTCCTGGTAGTTCAGCTTTGGTCTTGCTGAGCTGTGGTATGCTGGGATATGATCCTGTCCAGGATACTTCAGGGAAGCCACACATTCAGGTTTCCAAGGCTCCAGAGCAGCCTGTGTCTCACTGCCAGGCTGCAGCTGACTTTCAGGAACAGCTTGTCATCCTTATTTGGGTTTTTGCTTGGTGGGGGTTTTCTTGTGTGTTTATTTTTTCGTGAGGACTCTGGATGAAGCCTGTGGTCAAAAGGGCACCGAGTGCTGTGGGGCTGGGCATGCTCCTTGCACAAGGCTGGGGCTGCTTTAAGAAAATTCAAGCCTCTATGGCTTAGTTGCTGCAGGTCCAAGTCTGACAAGGAGGGGCCTTCTTTCCAACCAGACTCAGTGCTCCTTATGAACTATATGCTGTGACTATCTGCAGTAGTTCAGCTGTCCAGTTGTATTGTTTAGAAGTGCCCACAATTTGTGACAGCCAAGGGGCAGAGTTCAATTATTTTCCTGTTGTATGAATATCCAGAATGTTGGCAGGGAGGAGGATGGTAGCAGAGCTGGAGATGTGGATCATTTAATATGCTAGCTCTGGCAACCAAGGACAAGAGAGAATGCAGGACATGGAACTGCCAATTGGTCAGCAACCCCCTTCTTCCAGCATTCCTGTTTCATCCCACCTCCTCATCCTGTCTGGGACCATGTTAGTGAACTAGAAGCTCCTGGCTAGGCGTGTGAGAGGGATGTGTGGTCTGATGGGGCGGCTGAAGTAGCCTTACATAATCAGCAAGAACTTTGCCTAGTAATAAAACCTCTCCTAGCTTGGCCAGTCTTGGTTACACCTTGCTTCTGAATGTGGACATGTCCTGGAAAAAAAGGATGAAGCTTTCTTGACATATGCTCCTGATGTCTGCATTTGATTGTGGGTTTCCCCTGCTTTCTAAGCCTCATTCTCCATTCACCAGCTGAGGAGGTGAGACAGCTGTGACGTCTGTTTCAGATTGGTGTTACTTGAATTCAGAGAGCAAAAATAGCATGGGATTGCACTAAAAATGTTTGCATGGATATTGCTTATGCACATGAAGCATGACCTGTATGATTTGGCAGTCTGTTTGCGTCTGTTCCCAGGGTTCTCTATCTTTTCCCAGTCATGCACTCAATGCCCCTTGTATGATCACCAGGAAAAGGCTTTTCACATCGGTGGTGGTTTAGCCTTTTCCCGGACAGTTTGTTTGGAGATGGGCTATAGCATGGAGTTTTGCATTAGCTAGAGTTGTGGATTCAGAATTACAGACCAGCTCAGGTGCAATCACACATTTTGAGTCCTATCTGGGGCAGGGATTCAGGGTCACAGCATTCCACCGGGTAAAGCACACCACTTTCACCCCAATGGTGTTAGCACAGTACTGCAGGAATAGGCCAGGAGTCTAATAGAAGTACTTCAGTTTTGCTGAAGTCTATTTAATGTTCATTAATTGTGGAACTACAAGTCAGGGTCATGATACAGGCATATTTCTAGTGCAACAAGAGTTCCAGCTGGTCCTAGAGTAATTTGTGCAGTTGATATTAAAACAGCAGGTCGTCAGCCCCCTCTTTGTTCTCTTCAGGGAGCAGTGTCACAGGAAATTGATCACAAAAATATCCAGCATGTTGCTTCTGGTCTGAAACAATGAGTTCACATTCCAGACTTGCGTGATCAAGCTCTTGTTCTGCTAAAACCAACCTGGAAATAAATGCAAAGGGAACACACAAATGATATATTAATTCTTTAGAGCAGAGATGAGCCAGCACTTGCTGTCCTTACTTGCTGATTTCCAGCACATCTTTAGGCAGAGATCAGCCTTTGGTCCATGAAGCCACATAGTTTACTTGTACTAACTGCCTTCTCTTCCACATGCAGGGACAATTGTCCTTAGTTTTCTGCTCTGCTGACCATGTAGTCTTCCAAATAATCCTCCTTCCCAAGGGACAGACTCAAAGGGAGTGGGCCCAGCCCAGGAAGCAAAATTCATTAGGATCAGAGCCAGATGGCTTTCTGGGTTGCATTTAAAAATCACTGTGCTGTGTATGTTTAAGCCCTAAGAAGAATACATGGCTGTTTTGTGTGTTTTCCTTCCTCAGACACATCTGAGTGGGGTCATCAACCCAATCAGAAGTGGATCAGATGCTACTCAGTCATTGGTTACCTCACTGAAGATACTGGCAAGACTTTTGGGGTGAAATGAGTCCTGGCCAAGATGAGCATGAACTTACTTAGAGGACCTCAAGGACTGTTATAAGACTAAGTGGCACCCAGTTAATGCTTCACTGGCAGTTCCTGGAACAGGGACCCTTAGAAAGGGTGATGGACAGATAGCTCCTATTGGAACATTTTGGCTCTATGCCCTTCCCATTGCCCAACTGGCAGCCACTAAACCAGCCTCTACCTCCCTTTCTCTTCTCCCATCATCTGAAGAAGAAGAAAACAGGTTGGCCTGCAGAAGGCAGGAACAGAACACATCTCCACCTCTTTCTCTAGTACCTTTGGATGACACAGGTTAGGCAGCACAGTGCAGAGTGAGGGCAAAGAACCTCGCCGAGGAGATACTTCATGGAAATCTATGTCCCAGCTTACTTACATTAGTTTATTTGCTGTGCCAAGGGAGAAGCATGTTGGCCTTAATGTCCTCCAAAATGTATTTCCTAGACTCCTAAGGAATTATTTTTAGCCTGTATTGGCTCATTCTGTACTGTTCTCCCTGCTGCATGCTGGCATGTAATATGCCTGGGACTTCAGGTTACATTACTGCTTGTAGATCAAGACTGGCCACATTTTGCAGCTTTTCTGAAGGAATAAATATATTTAGTATGTTAAAGGTATCTTTCCTGCCTGTTGGCTTTTTTGAGTTTCTTAATGTTTTCAAGCACTTCATCTCTCTTTCTAGCTGCTCTCTCTTGTCCCTTCCCAGTCACCTTGCTGCAGAGTAAAAGGAAATGTCTTGTGCTTGCAGTGTCTATGCAGCACCTTGGACTTCAAAGGAGAAAGCGGCCAGCACCTTGGGCTCTGTGTGTCTGTGTTTCTAGGGGACAGCAGGAAGACAGAAATCCAGATAGTGCAGTCCTGTAACAATTTAATCCTCATGCTTTTAGGGTAAGAGGAAAAAGAACAAATTGCAAAAGAAAGGCAGCAAGACATGAAATATTTAATGTTTGCTTTTAATGTTAATCATTGATTGGGTGAAAGAAAAGCAGCACATTTGTATTGGTAAAGACCTCACCAGACTAGGCATACAGGCAACCACTGAACTTCCTGACTGAAGGTGAGACTGAGCTGTCATGTTAGCTGTTTAAGGAGGAAAAAGCCACCTGCCCATCACATTGGCTATATTCACATAATCACTCCAGATGGGCCATGTACCTATACTTCGTTCTTACGTGTTTCCTCAGGACTTTTCACATCTTAGGGCTTGGAACTGGTGGAACTGGTCCCATCCATTTTTCACCTGCAAGACAGACCAGCAGAAAAAAAAAGTTACAATGAAATACACAGAGGTGATCAGCCTGTCACATTTTGGAAACTGAAGCGTTTCAGCAGTAACTTGAGAATGGCAGGTGGAGCACAAAGCCTTCAAACACCAGGAGAGGAGGGAGAGCTCAAGTTCCTTCTTGTCTGAGAAGTGACTACATCTGTCATCACTCTGACTGCAGTGAGACACATTCCAGTCAGCAGCTTCATCCCAACACTACTATTTGGAAGACCTGGAGAGTGTTAATTTGGCTGTGTTACATATTCCATTAGAAGAGAGTGACAGCGTGAAACACGAAGTGCTGGGTTTAGGTCCACTCACCTATGATGCTGCCCAGCAGTTCTACACGGTCAGAGCCAAAAAAGAGTTGGGGCTCCCCATTAACGTGTGTCACAACAGCAGGCATCCCAAATACCTATTGACACCATGGAGATGAAATGGAGAGTGTTAAGAGAGAAATTTTTGCAGACATCCACTAAAAAGTAGTAACTTTGACTTCTTTCCTCCCCTTCTTTTCACCTTCGCTCTTAAACACGAGTCTAATAGAGCCATCAGAAAGTAGAGCCTTGTGTGCCCCTTTTGAAGGAGCAAAAAAGAACTCAACCTGATTAGTCCACAGTTTTATGTCAAGTAGTGAAAAATGGCATCACTTAACTCCTTGCTGTCTGCCTAGAAAGGTGCATGGGTCAGCCTTGGTTTCCCAGATGAAAAAGGGATAAACTAACAAGGGGTAAGTTCGCTTTCACATGTTCAAAAAGCAAAGACCACCCAAGAGACATGGTCTGCACAGTGCTTTTTAATCATCATCTTCCTTGTTCCTTGCTTCCCAGTGTTCTTATCAGGAGAGTAATGCATAGATGAGCACCTCACCCCGTATTTTATGGCTTCCTCTGTTGTCTCCCTCAGTCGGTTCTTCACTTCAGGGGATGAAATCATTTCAAGTACCTTCTGGGCAAGCTCTGATGATAGCCCAGCCTGCTTGGCAATCTGCAAAAAGATGATAGAATGAAGTAAGTGGTACATATTCCTCCCATGGCCTGATTAAATGAATTGTCAGTGTTACTTCCCCACAAAGTACTCTTGAAGCATATCTTGCCCAACTGTCTTTTTCATAATTTATCACTTCTCAAGCACAAACTAGGAGGGGGATTTTAAACTTCCAAGTCTCAAATATACACTTTAAAAAAAGGTATTTCCTAAACAGTAGGGGGGAAAACAAAGATACATACTAAGCTTAACCTCTATTCCAATGACTTACCTGATAACTTTAATATCTTTATCAATGATGTGGATGAGGGGAGTCAGGGTACTCTCTGTAAATCTGCAGGTGACACTAAGCTGGTAGGGAGTGTTGATCTGCTTGAGGGGAAGGAATCTTGACAGAGGGACCTGGCCAGGGTGAATTGATGGGCCAAGGCCCAGAGCAGGGTCCTGCACTTGAGTTACAACAGTGCCATAAACACTCCAGACCTGGGGAAGCATGGCTGGAAAGCTGCCCGGCAGAGAAAGACTGGGGGTTTCTGGTCACAGCTGGCTGGGTGCAAGCCAGCAGTGTGCCGTGTTTATGAAGGATTCACACAAGCTGTTAACTTCCATCTACCTGAGCAGCCTTTTCCTTTCAGAATAAAAAGTAAAACAGTGCTTACAGTATTGCACACAGACCAGCAACCCTACATGTGTAGTGCTCAGGACTTTTCTTTCTTCTCTGAATCGCATTTTCTTGCACCTTCTCTTACTTCCACATCAAGGAGACTGGAAGCCCCTGCTGACTCTACTTGAACAGGAGGTTAAGTGTAGCACTAGAGTAGAACAAAACACTGTGTACACTTGGTAGCCACAGTGTTTAGCCTGCAGTATCTGCTCCTCACCATTCCCTGCACACAGCATGTTTGAGTGGAGTGGTGCAGCATTCAAAGACTGTAGCAATTTGTGTAAAGGTCCTGCTGTCTGGAAAAAAGAAGTGCAAAAGCCACTAAGGAGCTGTACCAAGTAAACAACATTCCATTTTTTCTATCTGATGTGTGAAATAAATTCCCCTGTAAAGGCTCAGATGAAAGTCTTGGGACTGCCTATTTCCAGAAGAGCGGAAAGTTTAGTACTGGCTGCAGGGGTGAACCACAGAATTGTTTGGGTTGGGAAAGACCTTCAAGATCATAGAGTCCACCCCTGAAGATGGACCTAAGCAAACCAAGGATGCACCAACCTCTGCATTGTGGAACGTGGTGTGATGCTCACAGGCCACCAGCGAGTAGTTACGCAAACTTTTAAAGTATGAGGTTTGTTCCTCTGAAGTTCTGCATGCCTTTGCTTTAAATAACAATGGATTCAGACCATGTGAGAACTTTCTGTATATATTTAGGTCTGGGTTTTTCCTTCACAGCAGCTCCTGCATTCTGTGGTTCAAGCTGTTAACACCCTGATGTTTCAGTTACTGTTGAAGGGTGGTGACACAGTGTCAAAGCCACCCATTTCTCACTCCCTGCCTCCAGCGAATAGAGTGGGGGTGCACAAGAGGGTGGGAGAGGACATAAGGCAGATAACTCTAACTAACCAGAGATACTCTTTGCATTTAATGTCATGCACTGAGCAGTAAAAAGTGAAGAGGAGGGTTAGGAAGGTCAGTTACCTTCTGCTTGGGAACTGGATGGGCATCAGTCTACTCATGGGAGATGGTGAGTGATTGCCTTTGCATCACTTTGTTTTCTTTCCTCTCTTCTTCCACTTCCTTTTTAGCTTATTAAGCAACTTTATCTCAACCCAAATGTTTTCTTGCTTTTATGCTTCTTTTCCCCTGTCCCATTGGGTTGGGAGGGGAAGAGAGGAAACAACTGCATGGTGTTTAGCTGCCTACCAGGGTTAGTGCACTGCCTTTTAATTATATCCCTCAGATCTTGCATCTCAAAAAGCCAAAATGCAAACCTCTGCTGAAATTCTGGTTAAAGAAAAGGGTGTACTACGATGAAGCTGAAGTGCAAGGACTAGACTCTGGGGAAACAGCAAAATGTCATAAAGCAGGAAATTCTCAGTGCATTCTGGAAACAAAATTTATACTTAAACTACTGTGAATAAACCAGTATTGACAGGTAATTCATTGCCCATCCTGCGTGAATCAACAAAAAAGGACATTCTGGTTCTGAGTGTCTAGCTAAAAGCTTTCAAAATGCCAGGTGATGATGTGACTGAGCTGTCTTTATGCCTGTTACTGATTCAAGCCATCAATAAGAAACTATCAGAAACAGAAACATCACCAAAACCATACTTACAGCCAGCATAGTCTCTGTCTGACTGATATCTTCATGCTGGTAAAAGAATAAAGTAAGTCATTTAGTACTTAAGAACAAAAGCTCAGCTGTAGACTTGAGAGTGTTAAGAAAATAGAAATAAAAACAATGGTAGATGCTAGAGAAATTTCCTCCTAAATTTTAAGTCATCTAATCTAGGAGTTTACAGAATTGCTTCAGGCTATGAGCTCCTATACCTTCAGCCCCTAGGACGCACCACACAGGCTTAAAAGACAGCAAGCTGATTTATGAACTAGGCCTTTTCTTAGCGAGGCTCCTGAACTGCTGTTACCTGAAGCTTCCTGCTATGACTTCTCAGTTGAAGACACTGCCTTTCTTTTGCTCCAGTTCCACAGCTGAACAAAGTGGGACAGGAAGGGTGACTGAGAAAGGATCAAGAAGTTTGCTTTATTAAATACTGACCTGTGACCAAAAACTTATCCAGAACTCCCTAGAGAGTGGCTCCAAGTAGTGTGGCTGTGTCATGCCCACTGCTGTGATAAATCGCATGGCCCCGAGACTGCCTGTGATCAGCGGGGAGACAGAGAAACACTGAAACAAGGCACAGGGTCAGGGCAGGCAGAGTCTGCACCAGTGCTGCCTGAGAACAGCCCCATCTCTGCAGCGGTTCCCAAACTGCAGAGCTTACATTGATCCACAGTATCTCACAGGTCATTAGTAACAGAACAAGAGGGGACATGCTCAGGCTGCACTGGAGGAGGTTTAGGCTGGACATTAGGGCAAAAACAACAAAACACTGCAAGAGTCATCAGGCATTGGAACAGGCTGCCCAGGGAGGTGGTGGAGTCACCATCCCTGGAGGTGTCTAAAGGTTGTGGTGCTTGGGGATATGGCTTAGTGATGAACTTGGTAGAGTAGGGTTAATGGTTGGACCTGATGATCTCAAGGGTCTTATCCAACCTGACCGATTCTAGGATTCTACAGTCATTAATCTTAATTGGAAAGGTCTGTCATGGTTTCTAGTCTCAGCTCCAAGGACTTCAATAGATATTCCTTTTGTTTCTCTGACTCCCCAGCTTTGTACCCTTTGTTTGCTTCCTTAGCACACCCCCCCCCCCCCCCCCCAAAGGAGTGTGACAAAAACTGGCTTCACCCTTATGTGGAGTGCCCTGGACCTGCAGAATCTCTCATCTGTAGCAGAGGGAAACAATTCTTCACTGCTTCAGCTGTGACAAACAAGATCTAAATCTGTATTCCATCACCAGTGGAACGGTCTCTTCCAAACTGAGCGATTCTATGATTCTGTCTCCCATGTTAGTATCAATTCACAAACATATTTCTCCAGAGATGCACTTAATGGTTTAAAATGCACAGACTCAATACTGCTCACAGGTAATGGACAAGGCTGTCAATGGAGAATTCATCTTACTGTTAGTGAGAACCCAAATCAGAAGTGCTGGAATTGAAAGCTAAGTCTCTTGCTTACTTGTACTAATGACATGTTGCATGTAATTTCTTGGTGTCTGCAGAGGCACTTGGTAGTACTTTGCCATCCTTTTGATATCCTTCAGCATGTATTCTCCACGTTTTGGCAACATTCCTGGGGGCTTATTACCTTTCAGGAGAAAGTTTTGTTGAGATTTTGAACTGTGTTGTAATAACATTGAACAAAAAGCCTGAAGAAATTAGACCTCATACCAACTTGTGCCTACACAAAAGAGTGATTTCATATTGGCTCAGTGAAACATACACAGCTTTTCCAAAGACACCACTAGGATGACCTTTGAGTGTCCCTGCCAACCCAATGCAATCTGTGAATCTGTACATGATTAACTTTGGTTGAACCCTTTCATTTAGCAGAAGCAAGTTTAAACCATGGTAGAAATACCCTAGCAGAGAATTTGTATTGATTCAGACAGATGACTTTTAAGCTAAACAATTACTAATGCATAGGTGGACAAACGTAGAGCCTTGCTAATGTCATTATCTCTAAGTCTTGGTGACTAATTTGTTCTAGTAAGGCCATGAGTACCATTTATGGCAAACTTGGATCCTTCCTGTATATTACAAGTTGCAAGTGCTCCACAAATCAATTCTGGTTTGAATTCAATAGGTAACTTCTGGAAAACATTACACGTCAAATTAGTTATCCTGCTTTAGCACTGACGACCTTTGGCACAGAGTCTACATGCCACAAACTGTGGCTGTGTAGTTGCAAGAGGATTAAATTCCTTGTGGTTGATTTCTCAGTCACTACTGAGCACCATCATAGAGCTTATGTTACTGGTGCCAAAACTTAGTTTAAAGCTGACTTTGTGGTCTCAATGCTACGAGCTTGCCCACTAGTGTCCTACTAGTGAAGAAGGCACTACAGAACTCCATGTTGCCTACCAGTTGCTTGCATTATGCCAGCAAGGAAAGCTGGGCGAAGGCGCAGGTCAATGTTCCAGACGTGCTGGTACCGGCAGAGCACCTGCAACATAAAGTAGTGGTGACGGATTAACAGCCAGAGGAGATGCCCACTGGAGCTGTGTGCAGCTAAGGCATCATGCAGACACTGGGGGTAAGTCCTTTTCTATTTTATCAGTGATAGTCTTTTAAAGGCCTTTCTGGATGCTACCATAGAACTCTGATCTCAGAAAAACTGAACAGTCTGCATTCTTCCATGACTATGCAAGTTTAGGCAGGGGTAAACAAGGGGAAGATCAAGCTTGCGAGTGGATACCTGCTCTTGTTAAAACTATCAAAGCTATTTCTAAAGCAAAATGTTCGGCAGTCAACTCCCAAACATGCACAGACCAAGCTGCCGACTGGCAGAGCCAGGCTTCATCGTGTCGCAGGTTTTCAACACGTGAGGACTAAGAACCACAAAGAGAGATAAAAAACAAACCTAAGCATGAGGGATAGAGAAGCAGCCCGAGAAGGCAGCGCGGCCCGCCCGGACGAGCTGCCCTTCAGCCGCCTCCTCAAGGGTATGCAGCGGCGGGAGCGAGCGCCCGGGCCGGGCCCGCCGCAGAGGCCACACCGTGGGAGAACGGCGGGGTGCCCACGAACGTCCTCCCTGCACCTCTGAACCCTCACCTCAAATCCCAGCCAGGAGTAAGGGGACACTACGTCGTAAAAGAGCTCCACCACCGTCCGCCCCATCCTGGCCCAGTACTCTCGCCTTCCACAGCCGCCGGAGCTCCTCCCCCAGGCTAGGCGAGGGGCGGTGGAAGCGGTCACGCCGCGGGGCTCGCCCCGCTTCGTCCCGTCTGACTCGGGCTCTCCGCCCAGCCCTACGCCGCGGCCCGCCCCGGCGGGCTAGGACCCACGCACCGCTGTGAGGTGCCCGTTGCTTTCCCTGGCTTAGCAGGAAGAGGAGGGGTGGGGCAGGAACCGAGGCTTGCAGGGCAGCGGGAGGGAGCTCGGGTGCTTTTGTAAGGCGGGGCAGCGGGAGAGGAGGGTGCGGAGACGGAACCCCGGGAGCCGACTCGGCGAAGCGGTCCAGCATGCTCTCCCGGCAGCACGGCTTCCCTGCCGGAGCCAGCGGAGGGTATGTAAAATAATAACAATAATAAACTTAAATAAAGCTTTTTTTTTTTTTTTTTTTTTTTTTTTTTTTTTTTTTTTAAAGAAAAAGCGAAAGGTCTGCCCTGAAAACGAATCCGTTTGAACAACAAATTAAAGGTCCTACCACCTGGATTCATTCAGTTGTGAACGATTCTTTCTAAACACACTGACATTACTTTAAAGAATTTTCTTATTCTACCATCTAAAGCAAAGAAACATTCACTATTCTTTTTTATATATATTAGCCTTTTTATTAGGTGGCTGACATCAGTCAAATAATCTGTAAATCTCTTTCTGTTACCTTTCATGGTATTTAAAAGTTTTGTCAGGTACATTCCAGCATCTCCTTGAAGCACGTTGCATCCCCTCTCCTGTTTGATACACTCCGTAAGCTCATGTCACTGCTTTAAGCAAGGCTTTTATGTACCATGAGCCACAGCACCAAGTCTGCTCTCCCAAAAGCACACAGCCGACGTTAATTCCATCACCTAGGTGTCCTAGGTGACTCTGTGTATTCAGAAACCATTGAGATGTGCCCTTGAGGAAGTTAATTTCATCCCTCATGCTGCCTGCTCTGGAAGTGCAATGTGCTTCCTTACAACCTCCTGCTGCCATTGAGTAGTTGTTCTGTGCAGTAGCTGCATCTCCAGGTACAGCTCCTTGACCTTTATTTCCTCCCTTATATTGATGAACCATATTGAATATGCTGGGCCAAATTCAGCTCTTGGATAGTCATCACCCACTGGGTTTTATAAGTCTATAAGCACAGGCCTGTTCCTCTTCAGAAGTTAAAACATGAGTGTATCTAACTTCAAACAACAGATTTTAATTGTGGGAATTATGATTCCAGCATAGAACTATGGTGGTTTTCAAACTTCCGTGCTAGAAAAATAGGTGTTCATTATAGCTGAGTTGTTTGTCTTTAACATTTCTCATCTATGAAACTATGTTTACTGATCATACATCTCCCCTCAGAAAGGAAATGTGCCATTTCACATGGCTTTCTAAAATGGCATTGTCCAAAACTGGGCACAGCACTTGGGGTGTGGTCTCACCAGTGCTGAGTACAGGGGCACGATCCCTTCCTTACTCCTTCTGGCCACATCATTTCTGATACAGAACCTGGCACACTGCTGGCTCATCTTCAGCTGCTGTCAGCCAGCACCCACAGGTCCTTTTCTGCCAGGCTGCTTTCCAGCTGCTTGTCCCCAAGCCTATAGTGTTGTATGGGATTGTTGTAATCAAAATGTGGGGCCCACACGTGGCCTTATTAAACCTCCTACGAGTGACCTAAGCCCATTGGTCCAACCTATCCAGATCTCTCAATGAAAATATTTAGAGATATAAAGCAAAATGTTTCCAGGCAGTCTTGTCAACAAGAAATTGTAAGGGATATTGGTGGTTTATCTGCTAAGTATGTGCTGGTTTCTCTGCAAATGTAGGTAAACTAACACTGAGTGCAGGCTGCTCTGGTCCTACTGGTACCCCACTAGCATTTCAGAAGGAGAGATGTGTTTCCAGAGGTGGTCAGTATAGCTCAGCAGTTCATTGCTGTCCTAGCTCTTCAATGTCATCATAGCCTGTGTCTTCAAGAGCAGGTGATGAATGTCTGTCAGCCTCAGAGGTCCTGTTTCCTGACACATTTAGACTCCAGTCTGAGAACACAAAGGGAAAACACTGGGTTACGTGCTCATCCTGTGTGCATGACCTTTACATGGTGTGCAGCTGGTGGTGTGGACTGTCGGTCATCTTCCCCAGAAATGAACCTTATGTAGGCAGAGCTGTGAAAGAACTGGAAAATGCTTGTCCCATCCTGCCTCCTGCTACATGCACATAATCCAAAATCAAACTTGCCCTTCCCAGAACATAGATTACTGATCTAATTTAAACTCTTAGAATAAAGCAAAATCCCTACAATAACCTGACTCCATTTTATTGCAGATTTAGTAGATGTCTCCTTATCCAATCCAGAAGATAGGAGGAAAATAAGCTACTTGTAAGGAGACATAAGAAAACCAGCAGATAGATATCAGATAGAACGGATTTATCAAAAAAATAATCACAGAAGATAATTCTAGTTTTTCTTATCTAAAAGGCTGTGAAAATTAACTGGACTGCTCTTCTGCTCTCACCTCTCTCTGAATCCTTGTTTATGTTGCTTTCTTCAGGGATCCCAATGATCTTCTGTTCTCTCTGCCCAGAAAGGGAAGCATCTTTAAGTCCAGGAGCTTCTGTCACATCATCATAACCATCTTCCAGGGTGTTTCTAGGCAGTGGAGAGACCTCTGGAATGATAGAGATGTTAACTATAACAGGGACAGATGTTAACTATAAGAGGGAAACATCTTTCACTAGAGAAAGCAGTAGCTGACAATTCAGCTGCTGCTAAGGGCCAGTAGTACTGACATTGTTGTGATAATAATGAACAATAATACATCAAGAATCCTCCTGAGGACTCTGAGGTATTTTAGACAGCAATGATGCCTCTGGATGGCATCCCTTCCTTCAAGCTTATCAACTGTTAACCCTTAACATACAAGAAACAATAGAAAATATAGTTGCAGATGTATCACAGCAGAGAGTCTGGGATATGGGCATCTGAAGCCCAAAGTTGTTTGTGCCTCTCAGAAACCAGACAATGGCTAAGTGAGCTCCAGGAAGTCAGCTCCAGAAGATGCAGGTCTTCTCTGAGCACTTCTTGTCCCTCAGCTTTTGCAAATAAACCCCCCACATCTGGCAAGCTCCATTTTCTTCACATCACTCAGATTAGCATTCCCTAATCCACCCCCATTGGATACCAATGTTGGGTTTGGAGCATGGTTTTCCTTTGTCTTAACCCTCCCCAGTTATCTAAGAACTGGAATAACAACTTGCAAGCTGTTACAGCTGTGGTTTCTGGAAGGAGCAGTTGTCAGATTCTTGGGTTTGTGTGACTGAATCCTGGGAAGAGTGCAGTACTACCAGCAAACATTTATCTTCAGCTGCTCATCTAGAAGACTAGCACTTGCATGTGGCATTGCATGACACTCTTCCACCACAACAGTTAAACAGAAATCTTTGGTCCACATCAAAACATCACTAGTAGACATGAAGTGCATCAAGGAAGACGTTTTAATCACCAATAACATTTGGAAGTGAAACCCCCTGATTTGGGGTCTCTTTCTTTTTAGAATGCCCATCTTCCATTACCTTGAGTTGCTCCAGGGCCATTTTCTTCCTCACTGTCCCCGTTATAAAACTGTGCCTTTGTGTTTGAGTGCTCTGAATAAGAATCTAGGCAGATGAGAAAGAGTGTAATAGCAGATTAGCCTCTCCTTAGCTGCTAAGAATCACCATAAGAAAAACAGAAGGCTACAGTAATACCTTCCAAATCCAGCAGAATCTTGGCCAATCAATACTACTCCTGCATGGTAAAGGGATTATAGTGGAATAGGCAAAACTCTTTCAGGGGCCCCATAACACCTCTCATGGCTCGTGGTGGGATTCAAGCCACAAAAGGAGAAAAGCAATCAATGGGAGGAAGCCTACAGAGATACCTAGCTTTTGGGAGGGAGATAAAAATGATTTCTTCATTTGTTCCTGCTTTAAATAATTGTGGCAGGAGTCTTGTGTTGTGGTTGGTTGGTTTGCTTGAGTTACACTGATCTATGCTGTATGGCTGCAGTGAGGGCAGCACAAAATCAGTTGTCCCCAGGAGAGGAACTGGCAGAGTCCAGTGGGCAGGAACCTAGTAATTTTCAGTTTTCCACTAGGTTTGGGAGCTGCCAAGTATCAGATCAAGATCTGGGCTACCAGAGGGAACTCGCCCTTGACAAGAGCAAGACACACAGAGGTGAGAGGCCAGGCATACCCTGCTTTTCCCTCCTCAGGTTGTAGTCGATCTCTTCGTAGACAGCCTCAGAGAAGAGGTCATAGGATAGTCTGGAGCCTGGAAGTCAAAGGGAGTGGTCACTCACACAGTGTCTGCTCATACTCAGACTGGGGTCATGAAAAGGGGAAGTGACCCTGGGGGGCCTGTTTGGTACCCAGAAAGTAACTGAAAGGTGCTGACTGAGGATTAGCACTGCTGGGCTCTTTTGCTGTCAGACAATATGAGTGTGGCAGCAGATGCCATTCACTAGTCACCCCCAGCCCCAGCCTTCCCAGCCAACTGAACATTGCCAGCCAAGTTCAACAGCCATTTCATACCAGTTCTGTGGGGCCCTCCTCTCTGCTGTGCCCTGGCTCTTTGGATCTGTCCAGCAAGAATGGCAAGGACCAGGCAGAGAAGGCCCCCCAGGATAATGCAGATGATGACAGGTGTTGAAATTCTTGTACTGTCTGCTGCACGGAGGTGGGGAGGATCTGAATGGAAATGAAGAAGCAACATGTAGAGAACTGGGTGACCCAAAGAGCTGCTCCTCTGGAGCCTCCTGCTTTGCCCATGCTAGCAAGGTTAGGCAGGCCACCTGCTGCCCAGTTGTGGGTCCTGCTCAAGCTGCTAGAACGAAGCAGCTGGGGATAGTGCCACTCGACTCTCCTTTGCAAAAGGCTGTAAGAGATGCTTTCTGATGAGCTGAAATATGCTGCTGATTCACCCTCTATGCAGAATGAGGGACATTAAATCCTCATTTGATGGGAGAAAGAAAGGAGGAAGACAGAATGTTTTTACCTGCTCTAGTGGGTGCTGCTGCTGTTTCTGTCGTGCCTGCGAAAGGAAGGTGAGTCCAGATTAAAGAAGGGGCAAATGTGAAAAATAGGGAGAACATCTTCACAGCATTTGTGAGGTTCCTGCAAGTCAGAATTATCCACATCCTTCCCAGACCTCTGTGCTGAACCAAAGGACCAGTCACTAACCAGAGCAATTCACAGCAGCATCTTCCTTGTGATCACAGTTTTTGCTGCGCAAGGGCTGGGCAGAGCAGTCCCAGAGAGAGAGCTCTGTACCTTTGCAGTGCACCTTCTCCAACCAGATGGGACCAGTCCCTTCCCCAAAGGCAGCTTCACTCAGAGCAGACACAGCAAATCCACAACCCAGCTGCTTGCATACAACATTAGCATCTGCCATATCCCAGGAATCATCACAGACTGTTCCCCAGGAGCCTTGGTGCCAAATCTCCACTCTGCCTGAACATCCATCTTGTCCTCCTGTGACTCGTAACTTCTCCCTGTCTGCAAAACACAGAAACCTTCTGTACTGCTGAAGCAGCAGGAAGGTCCCCAGGGCCCAGTGAGCAGAAACTAAGAGCTAGAGGTACCTGAACAGCTTGAAGAGTTTGGACACTCAGCAAATGTGGCTGAAGACATCCCCTCTTTTCTTCCTGTAGAATTTAAATACTGAAGTAAATAATTTGATACTTTGCTGAGAAAGCTCAGGAGAATAAAAGGCTTGAAAATCAGTCATCAAGTCATTTTTTTCCCTATGATATATGTATGGGCTGTTTGGTGGACCATTGCTTTCCTGTTGCTGTGAATTAAATAACCTTCCTGATGGCTGTGCTTGCTTTGTTCTTGTGTGAGGCAGCTGCAGTCCCTTACAGGAGATCTGAATGCCAGCAAGAATTCATTTGCATTACAGTGGAAGTCCACAGATGTGAAATAGTGTCATAAGAGCTGGCCTTAGAAACTGACCTTTAGAGCCCTTGTCCATGGCTATATACATGCTGGTGTGTAGGTGTACATGGGCCCTGATGTGTGTCCATATCTGTGCTTTCTAGGCTACTTGGGAAGCCTGACCCTATCTCAGATCTCACAGACTGGCTGTGTATCATAGATTTTTGCTTTGCAAACGTGCAGTGGCACCATCCCATCAGGGACTGGGCATTTCCACTGGGTAACTGCAGTCAGTGACACTTGTGTCATTTTAATGCAATCATTTACATCAGGGATGTAGACAAAGGAAAATGAGACATTTGTTTGAAACTAGAAACAATATACAGAATTAACCAGGTTGGAAAAGACCTTTGAGATCATCAAGTCCAATCTATCACCCAACACCATCTAAGCAACTAAACCATGGCACCAAGTGCCTCATCCAGACTCTTTAAACACTTCCAGTGATGGTGATAATAACAAGTAACAAACATTCCATAAGGTAATTGCTACCACTTCCATATGTGCATACATGGGTTTGTATCTATGTCTGGGCAGTCCTGTAGTGATCGGCTCTAGGTGATCCTGCTCGAGCAGGAGGGTTGGACTGGATGATCTCCAGAGCTCCCTCTCAACCCCTGCCACTCTGTGAAGCTGTGATTTCTAGTTACCATGGCAAGAAATGTGGGTCTCCTCTGCTCGGTTATCACATGACTGAGGGTTCCAGGGGTCTGACTGGCACTGCCAGAGAGAGCTGTGCTCCTTGGTACACTCAATGTGGTCCAGCCATGTTGGCCCAGAACCTCTGCCGTATCTGAAGTCGCTGGCGATCTCACCACCGTGGCCGCAGCCCAGCTGCTTGCAGGCCGTCGCCGCAGCCAGCTGAGACATGCGGTTGGAGCAGACGCTGCCCCACGTCCCGTTGTAGAACACCTCTAGGCGCCCAGCACACTCACTGCCGTTCGCCAGCCTCACAGCCAGGAACTCTGGATGTAAAGACATGACAGTGGGATTAAAAGGACCTGATTCTGCTAGGAACTTGGCTGTGGTGAGTGGAATCCAGAACCTGCTAACAAGCTGTTCATCACTCAGAATGGAAGTGTCAGAGGAAACCACTCTCAAAATGGCAAATGCTTCAAAGCAAAAACCATCCAGTGATCCTCTCTGATTAGCCACCAGAGTCACCAGCACCTATGTCAGCCAACAACACTGATGGCCACCCCCCACAACTTCAGGCATGTTTCTTTGGTATGTTGAAGTGTGGGTGCCACGTGGTTGTCTGCTTTGTTGAAGTTCTGCTGTGCAATGACTTCTTTGCAGACATTTCAGAGCCAGCTGGTGTAGCTCCTCTGCAGGAGCACTGGGCACCCCTGAAGCTGCTGGTGACTGAAACACTACTAGTTGTAGCTGATAGTTTTCAGCCTTTGCATCTTGATAGGACCAAGGGGATGTCCTGACCATCTATGCATGTAGTCAAGATAGCAAGAGGCTGTCCAGGCAAATCTCCTCTGTTCTCTGCTTTCCCTTCACGTAACTCTCCCCTTTCAACTCAGACTCAGAAAATTATGTTTCCAAACATACCTGAGCACAGAACTCCAGCATCCTCTTTGTGTCGACAGTTGTGCTGGCCCCATGCCCTTGCGGGACATGCCCAGAGATCAGATTCAGCCCCAGTGCAGTTCACATCATCCAGCCAGATCTGTCCTGTGCCTTCACCATAATGAGCAGACACAAATGCCTTGATGGCATGTCCACATCCCAGCTGTTTGCAAACTACGTTAGCATCTGGCAGATCCCAGTTGTCATCACAGACGGTGCCCCAGATGCCATGGTGGTAAAGCTCTACTCTCCCAGCACAGCGGTTTGTTCCGTTCACCAGCCTGACCTGCCTGCTCCCTGCAGGGAGAAAACCCAGCTGTCAACATGCAGTAGAAAGGTAATGCACAGAGGGCATCCTGACACTATGTTTAAAACACTTTGAAGGCCTTGAGTTCTTGTTATAGTCCAGTTACGGTTTCTTGGGCAAAACTCCTGTTATGCTAAAACCTCACATAACTCCTGTGCCAGGTTTGACTAATTCCTGTGAGGTGTTGCAAATGTGAAGGGGTTTCCAGTAATACTCAGTGTCTACAGAGATCACCTTGTCTTAGGAGGCTGGAAGAGCTGTTTTCTATCTAAATTCATTTAGTTAGTGATAGGTACAGTTCCTGTTGTGCACAGATTACAAAGTAAGAGTTGAAATGGTTCTGCTACCCTTTAGGAAGGCTGCAGGTATCTATAAATATAGAAATCATGGAATCATAGAATCAGTAACGTTGGAAAAGACCTCAAAGATCATCAAGTTCAGCTTATCACCCAACACCTCATGGCTACTAAACCATAGCACCAAGTGCCACGTACAATCCCCTCTTGAACACCTCCAGGGACAGTGACTCCACCACCTTCCTGGGCAGCCTATTCCAATGGCTAACAACTCTCTCTGTGAAGAACTTTCTCCTCACCTTGAGTCTAAACTTCTCCTGGCACAGCTTGAGACTGTCCTCTTGTTCTGATGCTGGTTGCCTGGGAGAAGAGACCAACCCCCTCCTGACTACAACCTCCCTCAGGTAGTTGTAGACAGCAATAAGGTCTCCCCCAGGCCTCCTCTTCTCCAGGCTAAACAATCCCAGCTCCCTCAGCCTCTCCTCACAGGGCTGTGCTCAAGGCCTCTCCCCAGCCTCATTGCCCTTCTCTGGACACGTTCAAGTGTCTCAATGTCCTTCTTAAATTGAGGGGCCCAGGACTGGACACAGGACTCAAGATGTGGCCTAACCAGTGCAGAGTACAGGGGCACAATGACTTCCCTGCTCCTGCTGGCCACACTATTCTTGATGCAGGACAGGATGCCCTTGGCCTTCTTGGCCACCTGGGCACACTGCTGGCTCATGTTCACAAAATCAGTGTCACAAAATAAACCAAGTTTTATTCCCAAAGGGGAGTCAGAATGTGTGGCAGTCATAGCCAAATTAGTGTTCTTGTGACTAATGTATTCTATGTATTTTAAAAATGTATTCTGCAAGATAATGTTTTAAAGAAGTTCAGATAGAAGCATTATGGGAATTCCACTTCTTCATTAACTGTCATCTGTCCCTTACAGTATACAAGCAGAGGGGCTATCACAGTCCCAGAGCCTTGCCTATTTCACATTTGCTGAGAACACAAAGTAAGGTGAGCTAGAGGCAACCACAGGAAGCATTCTGTATCTTTCACACAGTAACTCACCAGAGCAAACCACACCAACATCCTCGGCAACTCCTGCTGGTGCTGTCCAAGAAGGAGAGGTTTTACAGTGCAGCAGCTGAGTCTCGTTTCCACCACACTGGACACTTCTCAAGCCAACCAGACCCATGCCTCTCTCAGACCTTGGGAGGTAATAGTTTTTTTCAGCAGTTCCACACTGGAGCTGTCTGCATGCCACATGAACATCCTGCATGTCCCAGTCATCATCCAGGACTCTGCTCCACATGCCATGGAGGAAGATCTCAACTCGCCCATCACAGCGGCTCTCACCACCAGAGAATCTGAGTGACTCTGAGGGACCTGGGCTCAAGAGAGTAGGAAAATGTAGTGAATAACAGCTGTTACTCTTACTGCAGCAGAAATAACATGCAAGAGATGGAAGAGACATTTCTATATTGGTAAAAATAACCAGTGGTTAAGAGGACAGCCTCTGTTAAGGCTTTGTTTGCTTTCCTGAACAAAAGGATCTGCAACAGGGTAAGCTAGAAAGGCTTCTCCAGCTCCTGTGAGGAGTCAGGTACATCTAAACAATATGAAACCCTCTACTAAATGAAGTTGCTATGCTCAAACCATGGTTGGAGAGGTCGGGGAAAGGAAAGGGCATTGAAGACAAGCTGATGTACCAGACTTGCCTGGCAGAGAGATGGCCAGTTCTACCTTGGTCTGAAGTACCACTACCCATAAAAGGCCACTCCTGACTTACCTGAGCAAATAACTGTGGCTGCTTCTCTGGCTGAACAGGCTGGATTGCCCAAAGTCACTTGATCACAGTCCCGCAGGCAGGACTCTGTCCCTTTACAGTGAAAAGCATCTCTCCATACAGGCCCATCCCCATCCACAAAATGCTCTCCTGGCTGGATGGACTTCGCATATCCACAGTTCAGCTGGCGACAGAGAATGCTGGCAGCCTGCACGTTCCAGTGGGAGTGGCAGAGTCTTCCCCATGTGTTTCCATGGCGAATCTCCACTCTGCCAGAGCACGTGGTGCCATTCACCAGCCTGCCCCCTGAGCACCCTGAATGTGAGAGAAAGTACTGAGATGTCATGTTCATAACTACTCATGGGCATCACCTGAGAGTGGTTGGGAAGCATTCAGTAGTAAAAATTTCTCCACTGGGCTGCTGCAACTTTCATACTCATAACCATGCTTCCATCCACCTTATTTTACTGAGAAGAATGAATGGAGTCTCCATCTCTGGAGGTGTTCAAAACCTGCCTGGATATGTTCCTGTGTGATTTACTCTAGGTGATTCTGCTCTGTCAGGGGGGTTTGCACTCAATGATCTTCAGAGGTCCCTTCCAATCCTGACCACTCTGTGATTCTGTGAAATCAGGAGGTGGTCTCTTTGCAATTTTTAACCTCAGTGCACTAGGTTTCAGGGCTTTGGAATCACCAACAGACCTTAGTTTTCTGACCAGTCTTACCTAGGGATTTCCACAGTGCACACTCAGGCTTCACTTAAGCCTGGACCAGGCTTTCGTTCATTGCCTCAGCTCTGTGACTAATGTAACTGTCTCCAGCCTTGTCTTCCACTGCTCCTGACTGTGCTTGCCAGTTTGACCTTAGTTCTGAGCCATTACTTTGCCTTGTCTTGGACTGACCTTGTTAAGTACCTCTATACAGATGCTTTGGGTTGTGGAGGGTAAGGTCAGTGCCTGCATTGTCCTCACCCTCTGCTCCCAGCTCATCCTACCTTGTGGAGCAGCCCTGTTCTTGCTGTTGCCTGACACTAGAAGCATTCACAGACAACAGCCTCGTGGTACAGGTGAACTGCAGCCTCAACCCCTGAAAATGCCTGTAGCTGCAGACAAAAGGCATAGCTTGGCTCCACAGACACCCTTTGGATTTTGGGCCCATATTTTTCCTCAAATGAGTTTTTCAGTGTTCTCAGATCTTTCTGTTGCTCACCTGAGCATACCACATGAGCATCTTTTCCAGGAGGACACTCATGGTGAGCCAGCGGCCTCACAGGATGGTCTCTCAAGCATGATTTGTTCTTGCAGCTGGATGTCCCATTCCAGACAGATCCATTTCCTTTCCCAAAGGACTGTCCATCTGGTATCAGTAGGGCAAGTCCACAGTCCAGCTGCTGGCAGAGGGCATTGGCAGTTTGCAGATCCCACAGGTAGTCACACAGGTCTCCCCACGTGCCTCCATGAAGAAGCTCCACTCTTCCTGAGCATGCAGTACTGCCATTTGCCAGCCTGTACCCACCATAGCCTGCAGGAAGAACAAAGGCACTTAGCAGATACTTCTTTGGTGTCTGCTTCTGTACTGAAAATTGTATGACAGATCTAGCTGCAAGGAACTGTCTCAGGTTACCGGAGAGCATGTTAGCCCTGGATGCTCGTAAGCCAGCTCTGAAAGAATAACTATTGTGCATATTGCAGCCTGCACTGCATGACTAGAAGTCTTTTAACTCTTTAAGCTCAGTCTCTCCTCTTCTGGTCTGTTCTCTCCTCTTCCCATGATACTGCAGTGTGCAATTCTCAGCTTTAATCCATGCCACAGCATAAGGCTCATCAGCACCATCAGGCTGTGATCATCAGCATATTCACAAGAATTGAAGTGCAGCATTGCTAAGACTGTGGTGTTCTACTGACAGTCCTTTTCCCTTCTCACACTGTTGCTTACCTTCAGCTGGTTCTTGCATCGTACTCCCAGGCAACCACCAACAGAACAAGAGGACACAGTCTCAAGCTACACCAGGGGAGGTTTAGGCTGGATGTTAGGAAGAAGTTCTTCACAGAAAGAGTGATTTGCCATTGGAATGGGCTGCCCAGGGAGGTGGTGGAGTCACCATCACTGGAAGTGTTTAAGAAGAGACTGGGTGAGGCACTTGGTGCCATGTTTTAGTTGATTAGATGGTGTTGGGTGATAAGTTGGACTTGATGATCTTGAAGGTCTTTTCCAACCTGGTTAATTCTATTCTAATCAGACCTGGATTTCTATGCTGAGCCGTGAGTCTTGTATGAGGAAGGCAAAAGCCAAGACCTGTCAGTTACTGACACCTTAACCATGCCAGCCGGCTTCCACAACTCCCCAGCTAGCACTCCAGATCACCATGGTCAGTGAGGGACATTGTTGAAACAGACCTCAGTCCTTTGAATGGGAAGTGGACCTGAACTGCAGTCCTTTCCAGGCATATTTTGTCACAAGGTACTGTCAGCAGCTCTGGCTCATGTTTAATTTATGCCTTTTGAATTGTGCCCTCAGGAGGAAAGCTGAGTTTGCTAGGTCTAATCATCACATTATGGTGGGTGGCAATGAGTTAACTTCATTTAGAGCCCCCAGTAGCCTCTACAGTGTCAACTATAAGCCAGCAGTGTGCTCTTGTCGCCAAGAAGTTCAATGGTATCCTGGGGTGCATTAAGAAGAGGGTGGCCAGTAAGTTGAGGGACGTTGTCTTCCTCTTTTATTCTGCCCTAGTGAGGCCACACCTGGAGTTTTGTGTCCGGTTCTGGGCACCCCGTTTCAAGAGAGACAGGGAACTAGTGGAGATAGTCTGGTGGAAGCTATGAAGATCATGAAGGAACTGGAGAATCTCTCTGAGGAGGAAAGGCTGAGAGACCTGGGGCTCTTGAGCCTGGAGAAGAGCAGCCTGAGAGGGGATTTTCTCAATGCATATAAATATATAAAGGACAAGTGTCAAGAGAATGGGGCCAGTTGTTTTTCAGTGATGCCCAGTGATAGACACAGGGCAATGAACACAAACTAGAACACAGGAAATGCCGCCTCAACATGAGAAAAAAACTTCTTTACATTGAAGGCTGCTGTCTGTGACTTTCTGGCCTTCTCTGGATGGCTCAGGGTGTGATAGAAACACTCAAGAACACTGAGGTCCATGGGAATATACAGAGTCTCCGAACTTATCAGGAAGAAGACATATAAGAGACATGTAAATTACATCAGTCCCAAGTCTCACCTGAACATACAACAGTGGCACCGTGAGAGCACTTCGTACTATGGCTCAACATCCTGGGACAGTGTGCAAGGTGATTTTCGTTCCCTACACAGTGAAACTCTTCCTGCCAGATCAGTTCATGTCTGTCTCCAAAGTGAGTTCCTCTCACAATATCCACTGCCTGGCCGCACTCTAACTCATTACATATAACAGAGGCAGTTTGGAAATTTATGTGTGAAAAACAGACTGCAGCCCATGTTTCTTCCTGCTTTACTTTCAGCTGTCCTGAGCAGACCGTGTCCCCTCCAGTCAGCTGCAGAGCAGAGAAACCTGGAAAAAAACCAACAACAAATCAGGGATTGGTGGTACTGACCTCATTTAATATCTGCGTGGGCAAGACACATGTCACTTTCCTGAGGACCACTGACACCTTTAAATACCCATTGTGGCAATTTCTGTATGCTACTGAGGAGAAAGAAAATGATGTGTGGGAAAACAAAGCTGTTGGAGGAAGGCAGCTGAACAGTCATTGGATTTGTTTACCATTGCAGACTGTCCTATTTTAGCTTAAACAAAGATATGGAGAAGAAGGGCAGCTTTGTGGCATGACAGCATTTTCATGCTTCTTCATCTCCACCTAGTTTTTTATCCCCCTTTCCTGGTCAAAGACAAGTACAGTACTGCTCTCCTGTTGCCTGGGAGGTCTGTGGTAGAAACAAACTGCTTCTTTTTCTGTTCAGTGTAATTCTCTGTGTCTATTTCCATTCTGTGTCATCGCTGTGCCCAGGCAAAAGAGACATACACTTGTAGTCAGCAGAAGAATTTGTGCTGGTGCAACCTGCTTTGGCTGAGCAGAGGCTGTGCAGAAAGTGTTACCTCTGGCAGTAGCTGGCTTTATTCAGCTAGCACAAACCTTGATCTCAGCCTTGTAGCATTTTTCTATTACACAAAGTTGGGTGACTTCTTACCTGAGCAGATCACTCCAGTATCAAAGTAATGAGGGCAGGTGAAAGCACCCCATCCTAGATGTGAGCAGTTCCAGAGGGCCGGTTCATCTCCACGGCAATCCACTCGGTACAACCACGTTGGTCCAGACCCTTCTCCAAAAGGAGCTCGGTTAAGGGCCTGAACAGCATAGCCACATCGTAGCTGCTTGCAAACAACCTCAGCATCTTCTCTGGTCCAGTCACCATCGCACACAGTTCCCCATATCTCATTATGTTTTACTTCCACTCTTCCAGAGCAGGGGCCAGTTCCATTTGACAGCCTCAATTCATCAGCACCTTCATATGTAGAGACAAAGCAATGGTATGGAAAGGTCAGAGCCTAATCACAGCAGATGGTTAATGAGATTATTGGTACTCTTAATTTCTCTTAAATCAGACTTAGTTCCTAAATAATCCAACTTAAAGGTGTTTTGTTTTGTTTTGCAGGGAGTTGTGTCTGTATTTACAAGTTTGAGCTAATTGCATAACCAAATAGCAACCAGCACCAGAACAAGAGGACACAGTCTCAAGCTGCGCCAGGGGAAGTTTAGGCTAGAGATGACAAAAAGTTCTTAACAGAAAGAGTTGTTGGCTATTGGAATGTGCTGCCCAGAGAGGTGGTGGAGTCACCATCCCTGGAGGTGTTCAAGAGGGGATTGGATGTGGCACTTGAATCCATGGTTTAGTAGTCATGAGGTGTTGGGTGATAAGTTGGACTTGATGATCTTTGAGGTCTTTTCCAACCTTATTGATTCTATGATTCTTCTTCTGACTTATCAGGGCTGGGAAATGCTGAGTATGTCCCTGCTGTGTATTCACAAAGGCTTCTACAGAATCTCTCATTTCTATTTGTTTTTCTGCTGTGATGATATCCAGCTGAAAATGTTCACTGGGCACCAGTTTCTTCATTCCTGTGTCCAGTTTGGCATGAAGAAACAATTTCCCTTGCCTGTCTCCACTCCTACATTTCAGACAATCCATTACTTGCAACTCAGTGTTCCAGTTTATTCTTTCCCTCCTCTCTTGCCCTAGCCACAAGGAACCCTAGTTAGGGGCACCCATCATGAGGGGTGGCAAGCTATCTCAGGAGATATGCAGTGGCATAAGCACAAGACAGTCAGGTAGGTCTTCATGTTGTTCCTCACGCCCACCATCTCTTGGTGTGGGGATGGATCAGTCCATGGTAAATGGTGGGGCTGTTTCCACCTGTGGAGCAGTTGATTCCAGGTGTACTAGTCACCCCTCCAAGTGAAAGCAAACTGTGGCCTGCACTCTGGTGCTATAGGACCAGAGCAGGATGCCATAGTCATAGCAATTGTGGTGTGCCACTTAGCTGTCTTTGACTCCAGCTGGTATTGAAGCCCCAGCATGGCTGGCACAGCAGCACTCATGGCTGGTGTGACTTTCTTCAGGCCATGGTAGTCTATTGTTAGTCTCCATTCTCCTCTAGAGTTCCACACTGGCCATAGGGGACTGTTCAAGGGTGAGCAGGTTTTGCTGATCACCCCTTGGCTCTCCAGTAGACAAATACAGAACACAGAATGATCCAGGTTGGAAAGGATCTTCAGAGATCATCAAGTCCAACCTATCACTTTATGGATGGGAATCAGAGGGTCTTGGTTGGTGACATATTGCTGCCAGTGCACTGCTGTGGTAGTGATTGGCACCTGCTGGTCTTTAACCCTCATCAGCCCCACCACAGAAGAGTCCTCCAAGAGATAAGGCAAGACGGACAGCCCTTTATTTCCCTCCATCTCCAAAGCAGCTATCCCAAAAGCCCACTGGTACCCTTTTGGGTCCTTCAAATACTCCTAAATATTGAGCCTTGGGCAGGTCTCTGGGTGGTATTCTTGGGGGAAAAAAAATACGTAACCCTGAACGAGAACTGGGACACATTCAGGAGACACAGTAAGAGAAACATGCTGGCTCAGATATTCAACATTCTCAAAAGCTGAGAAAGTCTCTTGCCCTATCCCATCCATAAAACTGGAGAGGTTGCTGATGACTGCTGATGCTGCATATAAACACCAGGTCAGCCTCATGGCCAGGCAATGTGGTAGGCCTGATCCATCTGTATGAGATGATAACCATCACCCAGGGAATAGACAGAGCACATAAAGATTTATACACTACCACCAGGCAAACAGATGGACCCTCACTGTGAACAGGGACTAGTTCAGAAGTGTAACAGAGCACTTTTGACAGGCTTTGGTCAGATGTTTCATTACCTCTACCCTTCGGCCCCCACCTTGGTTGCCCAAAGGGCAAATGATGTGTGGATACTCTGCCTCACAGGGTGATGGAACAAACCACTTCTTTATACTTCAGTGACATTCTTTTCCTATCTGCCTTTACTGAAATAAAGTATCTACTTACCCAGGGAGCCCTGAACGGAGAGCAGAAGCTGCCACAACACTGGAGTCCAAAGGTGTTTTGTTGCCATTCTGATCATGGGCAGAGGAAACTTCACTCTCTGCTGGGTGCTGCCTAGACTAAACTCTGCATGGGCTTCTCTGAGTCTCACAAATGACTACAAAGGAGGAAATCTCTACATTCACATGCTAGCATGAACTACATGAAGGAGCCAATAGAAAGACTGCTTACCTTTTTAGACATTATCAACAGAGTAATCTCAAGTTTGAAAGAACCAAAGCCTCCAATTACATTTGAAAATTGTGCCCATGACCTTATATGAAGGATGATTGTGCTTCTGATGTCAGCATTGACATTGTCTGGCGTTGTTATGGCATCAACACTGATGGGACAGGCAAAGCAGTACCCTGGATGGTTCTCACCTGACAAGGCAATGTGAAAGTGCAGAATATTGGCCATTCTATGAACCACTTTGGAGGAGGAAGAGGTGAAGAAAATTCCTAAGTCTGTAGCTCACCCAACTCCCTGGGAGAAATTGTACTCAGTGTAAGGTCAGCAGAGGCGTTATCGCTAGTGGCAGTTCTGTGAGTGAGAAACGACACCAGCTCTGCCTATGAGGCTGGCCCAGGGCCTCCTTATTTGGTCAAAACTTGAGACCCTTATGGGCAGAAGCTCTTGAGAGGCCATCTTCCTCAGGTTGTGAATTGCAGGACTTCCTGTTTACAGAGTTTCTTTCTGTTTCAAGTTATGTATGACCATTGCTAGTAGCCCTGCCCACTCTTCTCCTTCCCTGAATGATGACCTTAGGGAAACAGAAGGTGCTTTTCATCAGACTGTGGCTTCTGGGCTCGTTCGTCACCATCTGAACAAGAAGCAGAGTTCCATCTCTTTACACCAATCTAAACATGCAGTCCCAGTGCTCTCTCTGGCACTGACACACAAACTCTTCCTGTCTGACGGCATCTATCTGGTGTTTATCCAGACCCCCAAGTTCAATGACATCCAAACTGTTAGGTCCTTAGTGCATCAACAAGCTCTGCATCCTCTTTGCCTTCTCAATGAGCTTTGCTTGTTTAAGGTCAGTAAAGCCTTGTCTTGTGCTGTCTGTAGAACACCAGTCTGACACTGCTGTGGAGCAAGCTGCATGAAGGAAGAGCACAGAGAGGTCTCTCCAGAGGCTGCCCATTATTTGCTCAGGAGCTGCTTAGGAGCTCAGACACTTGCCTGTGGTCTCTACTAGAGTTATCACAGCATCCTACAGAATTGCCTGTGCTTGTAGGAAATCAGCAAAACCATAAAAATGTAATTTTGATCACTGCCAATCCTGCAGACCTCAACATCTTCTAGGAAGTTGCCTGGGACAACATCACCTTTTGTGTTTTTTGCCACAGCCTCCCCCAGAATTAACTCCAAGGCACTCACAGGCAGAGTTAATGAAGATGGCTGTCTCCAATATAGCTTCTGGGAGATCTTCTGGGGTAGCCAGCTTGATTTATATTTTGGCCACAACCACTTCTGAGATAGTCCACTTTAGGGTCACCTGTGACCAAAATAATGTCTCATGTGGTCACTGCAAACAGTCCACAAGTAACATTTTGTGCCAGTTGTGCTGAAAAACTGAGAACACTGCAAGAAACTTCTCCCTGGATTCTGAAGACATTTAAAAGTTACTGCATCTGAGGATGTGGTGTGGGTTATACAACCCACTGGTATCATTGTGTGCTGGTGGCTCTGACTCTTCACGTTCTGAGCTTCTTTTCTCTTCTTATAGATCCACAGGACTGAGTATCCAGACCTTATGTGTTCTTGGAAAACTTTTACATGATGCCTTTCAGCACCTTCCTGTTGGTGCTTTGATCTGATTTCTGGTTGTTGATTTTCCTCTCATGCACATTGGCACATAAATTAACCCAATATAGGCTTTTATCACAAGAATACAGTTCCTGAATTGATCCATACATCAGCATGTATCCCACAAGACAGTTCCCAACCCATGATTTCAGTTTGCAGCAGTAATGTTTAACTCCAGTTTTTCTGGACACAGTTCTGTCTATGATAAATTTATACATTTATGGCAGTTAAACCACAGAATTTTAAAATAGGTCACCAACTGCAACACAACTAGGAGGCAAATGGCTCTTGCCTTGCCTGTTTTCATCCCCTCCACCACATGCTGACAGTAATGAATGACAGGAACTGCATCCCTGCAGAGCTCTGCTTTCCACACTTTTGACTGCAGGGGCACAGAGTTTTCCAATTAAAATTGCCAGAGCAGAGCAATCTTTGTAGTCTCGCGGTCTCCATTTAGTACAAACAGAGAACACTGCAGTGACATCTTCCTGCAGCTGCTTTTGCTACCCCTGATGATCTCTGTCAGCCTCACCAGCACGCTAAAGCTGCGCACATGAAGGAGCTATTGCCCCAACATCGATGCAACTGCTGCTCCTTCAGGAAGAGCTGGTGTACTCTCTGCTTAACCAGGCAGTGCCATCAGTAAGGGCTTCTGATAAGCTTTCGAACTAGTAGGCTTACAGGGAACCCAAATCCTTAAATGTTTGTCCTACAGTGCTATTAAAAAGGGGTTGAATCAGAGTATGAATCCTTTTTTCACGGGAGACTGTACAAAAGCTTTCTTCAGGTCTTCAGACCTTCAGTCCCAAACGTCTGTGAAAGTAGGTGAGGAAGATAAAAACACACAAACATGTCTTGTGGTCCAAAGTAAATACAGACTGCTTCAAAGCTTGGTTTGGGGCTTTGTGTCTTTGACCTGCCATTATTTTGAAGCAAAACAGAGATGGAGCTGAGAGACAGAGCTTAATGCTAAGATGGGAGTGTCTGGAGGAAAACAATCAGTTAGGAAGGAAACCACTTTCTTCCTTACCCAGGCTGTGCTGGAAGGATTTTGAGTTTCAACGAAATGAGATGTATCCTGTGGTTAAGTTGAAACTGAGCTTTGAGAAAGGTTAATCTCTATATCTCCAACTGACAATAGTTTAAACAAACATCTGAATTGAAGTAATCTGGATTGGTATTTACCTCTGTGAAAACTGATTAATCTGATTTTCAAACACTTCCAAAAGCTAAGTCATACATTTAGTTACTCTCTTCTGGGCCCAAATACCTTTGGAGAAGTGGAACCCAGAAATTCTCCAACAAAAATATGGCTTTTCTGTTTTTCAGTTCACCACTTCTGGTTATGTTGAATATGAAAGGGGATTTTATTTTGTGTTTGTTTGTTTGGTTTTGTTCTACTGATTTTTCAGGATCCAAACAGAATTTCAGAGCAAATGTCCTTTTAAATCATCCTGTAATCAATTGTAGAAGACCAAGTAGGCAGTCAGTACTTTAAAGAACCATGAAAAATTATTTTCTCAGATGTATTTCAAAGGGTAAGGAAGCAAGACCAGAGCTGGTGCACACTCAGCTCAAGCAGAGTCCCTCTGGCAGTTTGCTGGGCTCAGAGGTCTCATTTTCCTTAGCATCTCTCCTCAAGAGCAGGTTCTGTGGCTGCTTACTCAGGGATGATGTTTTTATTCTGTCTTGCCCTCCACTCTAAATAAAAGTTTCATAGGCTAGGACTTGCTTTTCTGAATGGAAAACAATGCCTCATGAGTGTTGTGGGATGGTTTCACAGTTTGTGTCTGAATGTGTGAAAAGATGTAAAGCTAGAGAAGATAATTTAAAATACAAATCCTTACCCTGCTGCACAGAGAAGAAGTCAAGTTCTCGCCAGTACAGGAACTGCAGCAAGCTACAACATTATTAACCATGGCCTGAAGTGGTATTATAATTAAACCCAGTTATTTCTACTGGTTTTGCCCAGTGAAGGGATAGAATGAGACATTAAAGTGACATGGAAAAAGATACAAGATGTTCATGTGGGCAAGACTGTACTGAGAGAAATGCAGGAAAAGCAGCTGACATTAACACTAATGATCACGCTCTTTTTGTTCTTCATTTAGTTACATAAAGCTGGCAATTTTTGTGTGCAACCTTTTGGAAGGTTGAAGATGGCTTATCAATCTATGAAGCGTAACTTCAACCTATCAAACTGTTTCAGGGAAATTTATTATGCACACACTGCAGAAGATCAAAGTCCCAATTCAATTTCACTTCAGGACAGACACTAAGGAAATCATTACCTGAACCCTACCTAGACTCTGAGCCAACTTGAAAGCATAAGAAATGCCTCTGCCAAACACACATCACTGCACTTACTTCTCCATTTCACTGAGTCATACATCCATTTAAATGGAAGAAGTATCTAAGAGATCATTGCTATTAAACATTTTTTGTGTGGCAGTTGGAAGGTGTGTCCAACACTGTATTCTTTTCAATGTGCTGATCAGTGTTACATTTGGAAAAGCTCAGGCACTGTACAGACAAGAGAAGGAGTCTGTCACAAAGAAAAAAGCCAGAGATCCTTTCACTAATTTGTGAACTCAAGGCAGCAGAGCTGTCATCTGTGCCTTACAGATAAGAAGGGGATCTGTTGATAAGGATTACTTCTGACGTCTCTCCAACCACTCTTCCTGCTTCTGTAGTTAGATTTTACAGGGAAACATTTTGTCTTCACTTTTGGTAGTTGACAAAGGCATCTTCAAAGAAACCTCTGTGCTAGTGGGAAAAGCAACTGCACATTTACAGCTCCATGATCTTGTATTTGTGAATACTCCAAATACTGAGCTAATGAGATCCCCAAAGCTCTACAGGTTGTACATTCAATAAGGACCTTGTACTGCAAACTGCCATTGTGCAGCTGCCTTCTTCAACACTGAAATGCATACAGACGCTGCTGCATTGTCCTGTGGCACCAAACCTGCAGGCTTCCATACCCACATGGCTGTGTGGGACAATCCATACAGTGGGGGCAGTACCAACATTTTGTCAAATTATGCAGGAAGTTTGCATTTTATCAAGAACAGGTAAAGGACACGTTCAACAGATGCTGGCTCATAAAACCATGTTAACTCCAATCAAATCCCATGGACATACTGACCAAAAGGCTTTTTCAGTCTTCTCAAGTTTCATTTTAAAGCTGAATACTTCAACACTTGCTTTAATTTAAATCACATTATGTACAAAATAATCATAGCCATTTTCTAATAAAAAAAGGATAAAATTTCTGCTTGCCCAGAGAGGTTTTAAAGCCTAGGTTGTGCTCATTAGAGAAAATAGAGGTAAAAAAATCACTTATTTAAAGCCTGGAAGCTGTTAGATGATGTAATTACGAACAGGGAAGAATTCAGACACATAGGTAAGACAAATAAATAAATTGTTTCTTGCCATGAACAAACGTGTCCAGTCAGTTTACAAAGGTATCTCCACTGTAACATATAGTGAATATTATGGATCATAAAGATGAAAGGGTTGGGACTGCTAGAAGAGGGTCTTGATACTTCTACTGTGCTGAATCTCAATCATTCATGCAACAAGTATTTGCAAATTTGATTCTGATGTTAAGCTGAAGGGAAGTGATTTACCACAAGGAAATAAAGGTCAGCAAGGATCACTTAAAAAGCATTAAGAGCTGTTGTGGAAATATAGAGCTACCAGTAAACTGAGAGGTAGAAAGAATTGAGAGTGAGTAACTGGTTTCAGCCATCTAAGAAGTCTGTGATCATTGTATAATCAAAGATATCAAACAATGTGCAAGAACTACAGGAACAGGAAAAAAAAATATCAGATTGATGAAGGTGGAAAGACTTGGACTTTAGGAGAGAGACCAAAGCTCTGGGAAGATCTGAACAGTTGAACAGATATCTAATTATCTTCAGACTAGTGAACCAAGACATCAGACTTCCCTGAGAGTCTAGCAGAGCGGGGAGCTAAACAGTGCTGTTCTGGTATTCTGCTCCTTTCTGTAATTTTGGAAGCTGATTCCAAAGTGGTCTCCTCCATCTCTCTTGGCTCCCAGCTGCCACTCAAGAAAGCCTCAACTCCCAATGTTCACTACTTAGTTTTTAATGTCTCAGGGAAGTGATCCAGGTTCCTAGTCCTCAAAGCAGAGAAACTTCCCTCCCAAATCTTTACAATAGGCATCCCTATGGAAGTGAAGACACACAAGATGGCAATCACCTGAGAAACAATGAACAGTTGCAAATAGAATCAGTAATGAATGATTTATTTGCCCCTTGAATGGGTTTTGGATGTCTGCGGAGAGAAAGCAAAAAGAAAGTGAGCATGCTGGCCTTTCTTTGTGGAAGGAGGAGCTCTGGGATCCATATCTTGCAATAGGCAGAAGCCTCCAGACCCCAGAGCAGCAGGTTGAAAGAGGCCAGCAGCAGTGAAAATATCAGAGCCAAACAGGCTTGTTGGCTGGGCAGGATAATAGGGTTGTTGGAGAGAAAAGTAGCAGCAAATGGTTGAGAAGAGGCTGGGGGAGATAAAGAATCACATACTTCTGTTCAAAAATATTCCAGGGCAGCTCCAGGAGACATAAAGACACACAGGTCACAGGGAGAGGCAGAAGGGAACAACAACAAAAAACCCCAAAAAACAAGCCACCACAGGTTTATGAGAAGCAGAGGTACCAGAAAGAGAAGGTGGGTGGAGAGTCGCAGAAACTTATCCATTTCCCTCCCTCCTATTTTCTGGACAGCATTTTTCTCCTTTTCCCCTTACTTTTCTGCTCCACACAGCAATCAGTCAAGCTGGGAAGAAGAGATTGTCTCTGAACTCAGTGGTGTGTCTTGGAGCAGAGGACTGATAGTAAACAAGTAAACAGTGACAGCTGTGGGGAGCACAAGAGCAAAGCCTGCTCAGTGACAAGGATGACGACTCTTCCAGAGGTAAGGAAATAGGCTTGTTTTGCAGCCTGCTAAGGTATCTCTGTTGAACCCCTCTTCTTTTATTCCCCACGTCACAGCTGCACTGCTTGTTGCCCTAGAGAACTGGAGAAATTGACTTATTGACAGTTTGCATCCAGAAGGGGATCAGAATTGATGATGTAGGATGTAGTGTGAGGACTTAGGGGTTCTTGCCCTTCCTGTTATCCATCCTAATGGTCCTTCTGAGACTGTATGCAGATCTGTTTGAAGCATTGACCAATAGGTAATAATAATCATTGTCGTATGATTATTTGGATCTTTTGCTGTACCTCTATTATTTCCAACAAATTATCTTAAGAAAGCACTTATGCAGAGATGTGCAAATGCTTTTAACCACAAATAACTGGGGGTAACCACAACGTGGTTTTCTGAATGTGAGGATGACACAGTAAGCCTAATTACTCTCCACACAGTGCAGTATCCTTTTCCTGCTTTGAAGTCCTGTATAAATAGCTAGCAAAGTGTTAATTGCATGCTTACAGGCAAACCACACTGAACAGAGCTGTTAGCCCAAGGCTGCTAAAATGTAAAAAAGATTCAAGGGCAAGTAAGAGACAAGTAAGGTTTTCTATGTAACTAAATAACATTGAAATAAAAGGAGTGTGTTTTGTTATGCTGAGAGGCGTTCTGTGTTGTAAGACCTGTGGCTCTACTGCAGTATTCTGGCTGAAGGATTTGCACAAATGTTTTTAGTTTCTCTATCCATCCTTATACTTCTGTGTGATAAAGATCAGGTAATAGGGTGGGTTGGTTTTTTTTTTGCCATGATTATGCTTCAAACTTTTACTAGTCCACAGTACAATTCAGCAAGCTTTGTTTAGCTTCTCCTGTTGGCAGGTACTGAAATATTATTTCTGAAATAGCCTTTGGTGTGCTTGCTTCTGTGCTTGCTGACAAAAGATGAATTTAAGAAAATGTTGAGGGTTTTGGGAGTATTAGCCTGAAAACGTGTCATTGACACTACTGATACGGTAAACGCAATTTGGGGAGCAGCCAAAGTCAGTAATTAATGAATAATCTACTGGAAGAAAAAATAATACCCATGAATTGTCTGGTAAATAGTTACAAAAGATAACTCCGCTTCTCCCTGCATTTGATCCCCTTCTTTTAATTTAATTGATTTTCACCAAAATTGCATGCTTATTCTTCTACAGCAGTACTAAATGAACGAGTCCAGAGAAGGGCAACGGAGATGGTGAGGGGTTTGGAACACAAGCCCTATGGGGAGAGACTGAGGGAGCTGGGGTTGCTTAGCCTGGAGAGGAGGAGACTCAGGGGTGACCTTATTGCTCTCTACAACTACCTGAAGGGAAGTTGTAGACAGGTGGAGGCTGGTCTCTTCTCCCAGGCAGCCAGCACCAGAACAAGAGGACACAGTCTCAGGCTGTGCCAGGGGAGGTTTAGGCTGGATGTTAGGAAGAAGTTCTTCATAGAAAGAGAGATTGGCCATTGGAATGGACTGCCCGGGGATGTGGTGGAGTCACCATCATTGGAGGTGTTCAGGAGGAGACTTGATAGGGTGCTTGGTGCCATGGTTTAGTTGTTTAGGTGGGTTGGATTGGTTGATGGGTTGGACACAATGATCTTGAAGGTCTCTTCCAACCTGATTTATTCTATATTCTATATTCTAAATGCAAGGTAGGGAACTTCAGCCTTCCTGCAGAGGTCGGGAAGAGCTAAGAGAAAGAAGGAGATGGTGAAGGAAAATCAAATCCTTTGGCTGATTTAGTTTCATCAAGTAGTTCTTTCTTTAGTCATACCATTACCTCTCCAGTGCTGCTAGCCTGTGGCAAGCTCACGTTTGAATTGGATGTTTCATGTAGTACATAAATTCAAAATTACTCATTTCATATTTGAGGACAATTAATTAGTAGTCAGCTTTTAATGAAATTGCAGGCATTTGATTCCACTTAGCTACAGGAAAGCCATTTCAATCTGAAATCTCACACATTTTTAGAAGAGAGCATGGAATAACTGCTAGTGCACTGGACACTGCATTCACCTTCAGTTTCATGTGAATATTAATCCTTCTTCTCACCTGCTCATAAGGGAACCCCAGGAGGAAAAACTCCATCAGAGGGTGGAGCCTCTTTATTCTTTTCCAGAGGCTTGTTCAAACTATTCCCTTGTCTCTACATAGAGCATTTTGGCTGAGGCAACCAGGTCTCAGAATTTATCATAAAGTGCTTCTGCTTCATGCAAGTTGAATGATGAATCACAGAATCATCATAGAATCATTGAATGTTTTGTGCCGAAAGGGACATTTAAAGGTCAAACCCCTCTACAGTGAGCAGGGTTATCTTTAATAGGATCGTGTTGCTCAGAGCCTCGTCCAAGCTGGCCTTGAACGTTCCCAGGGATGGGACATCTACCACCTCTCTAGGCAACCTGGGCTACCCTCAGCATAGAAAATTCCTTCTTGTATGTTGTCTGAACCTCTCCTCTTTTCATTTTAAACCACTACCCCTTGAGCTGTCACAAGAGGCCCTGCTAACCAGTCTGTCCTGATCTTCCTCATTGTCCTCCTTTAAGTACTGAAAGGTCTCCCTGGGCTGCCTTCTTCAGGCTGAAAAGCACCAACTGTCTCAGCCTGTCCTCAGTGGCAGAGGGGTTCCAGCCCTTGGATCATTTTGTGGCCTCCTCTTTCCCTGTTCCAAATAGAAGCTGTACTCAGAAGGTATCTAGCATTCTCCACTGACTAAAAAGACACACCTTGATTATGTACACAGCTATATTTAAGTGAGATAAAACTTGTCTATATACAAGATCATCTCTGTGACCTGCACATTACTACAGTTTATATAATAGGGCAAATCTTTTCGTCTATTTGAGCTGGACTAGATAGCTTAAAATGTAGGAGTTACTTATTGAGGAGAGATATGAAATTATTGCTCAGGTTGCTAAACTGTAAGAAGAAAGAACCACCAGTCCCAAACATCCTGTTGTTGCCCTTATGGGCTCAAAAAGGTTTTGATATCTTCAGGAGGCATATGTAAGGTGATTCCATAAACCAGAAGGAGGGCCAGACCTCCTCATGGCAAGCTGGCTATTTGATGCGTAATACATTTCATTGTGCAACAGCTGTATCTGGACAAGACAGGGAAATGAAGATCTGAATGCTCCTGGGAGTACAGACAGCTCGAATCAGATGACCATTGGCATTCTGGCACTAGTCCTGTGAATTATTTTCAGGCAGATTAGGTGGAAGATGGATTATATGACCAGTGCTAATTTTAACATGATTTTTCTTTCTTCCCATTTTCTGTTTGTCTATTTTTCTCTCTTCAGACCTGTGACCAGGAGCTGAGAACAGGTGCAAAGAAAGAACGATGCCTTCAGGGAAAAGGCCTACTTCTGTGCACACTTCTCAGTGCTCTCATTGGCTTTACACTGCTTATCACCTACATCATGATGACTTGTGGTCTAGGTATAATGTGGGATATCCTTTCCCCTGCTCCTCATCCACCCCATTTGTAAGACCCATTTTTCTCCTATCTGCCTCTATTGTGTATTAGGCTTAGCATTTATGTTAAGAGCAGGATTTTGGAGTCTCAAGGAATTGTAACACCAGTGTAAAAAACCTACATGGTAATGCCTCTTCCTTAAGTCATAGCGGAGAGAGATTTCCACACCTATCCTCCTTCTCTGCCTGCCTTGGCCCAGTTTTGTGGAAGAGCATTGTTATATTGTCTTGCCACTCACCATCTTGTCATGCTCCATATGTAGTCCCCTGTAGGAAACTGGAATCTGAGATCTGGAGCTCTTCCTACACCCTTCCATCTCCACATGAATAAGCATAATTTTCTACTGCAGACCAGAGCAGTCACAGTGCAAAAAAGAAAAGTCATAATCTCTTGCTAATAGATGAACTCTGAGAATAGAGCAGGAGTATTCATATGCCTTTCAAATCTGAACAGCTGTCTGCAGAGTGGTCCAAGTTTGTGTATATAGAATGCTCAATACTGAAGGTGCATTGATATTGGTGGATACAGACCAACATTATTGACTCTTCACCTAGCATTTCTCCTTGGCCCATATGAGGTGTTGCAGACCATTCACTACAGAGACCAAGGGAAAACTGTTAGTTTAGATCTTGTTTATTTCCTCTCTGCCTACCTTATTCTTCCATGTCAGCTCTTGCAACCACAGTATGGAAAGTTTTACTTTGATTTACAAGTGGCTTATTTCAGTATATGATTGATCTGATTTGATGTTGATACAAGACAAATGAACCAAAATGAGACCATGTGTCCATTGACAGGCAGCAGCTTAGACCGAGGGAGTTTGAGATCAAACAAAATGTACTGGGAAGTCTTTGTCTTGTTCTAACAAATGTCATTGTGGAGAAATGTTTCCCATACTTGAACTTCTCCAAACATCTCCCTTCATGTTTTCATCTCCTTACTTTCTCTGTGACATGTCCTTCTTTTTCTTCATGTGATGACACCATCAGTTGCTTCTTGTTTGTCATTCTGAGAAGGCAGAAAAATCCAACTGGTGACTGCCTGGACAGTATGAACAGAAGGCAGCGCCTTTGCACTGATCACTTGTTCTTTATGTAAAGAATGTTCCTATGAAGTGCAAAGGCAGTCTTCCTGGGAATTGAAAGGCAGAACACACTTTGTTCCAGACACAGCAAAAATTTACAGGGAATTGAACAATCTGCAAGCAAAGGAATTTGTACAAAATTAAATCTCTCGGGGCAAATGTCCCACAGATAGCTCCTCAGTGGCTTTTGTTTGCAATTGTTCTCACTTTACTCTCACTGCTCAGTTCTCTCCTATTTACTTCCTGCACAGGATCCTGTGATGTCGGGGTGGGTCCTACATTGTTGGTCAGACTCCTGAATTCTAGGAATATATCTGTAGACCCCTGTGAGGATTTCTACAAATATGCCTGTGGCAGCTGGGAAGGCAAAGACTCAACCCGAACCACAGAAGAGTCACTGAATGTGTTTGATGTGTTGTTGGAAGAAAACCAGCTGATCCTGAAAAGGCTTTTAGGTAGGACTAAATGAGTGGCATATTACCTTCAGCATCTGCCTCAGTCAGAGCTGAGAATGCTGGTAACTGAGAGTACACTCATTTCTAACAGGGACTGAGTCCAGTCTCTTCATTCTCCTGTCATTACAGGTATAGATTTATTCTCGAGCATGTCACATTACAATAGCTGCATCTTAAACATTTTAGATCCTCTTGTCAAGTGATGAAAGTCACACTTCAAAATTCTGGCAGCAACTCAAACCATTTTCCTGTTGCCTTGCAAAAGCAGACCCTTCCTGCTGTGCCTGCCTGAGTGTGCAGTCTGGTTACATGCTGCCACATGGAACTGAAGCTTAGGTGCACACTCCCTGCCTGCTGTGGGGCTGTTCCAATGCAAAGATGCTCACATACCTGGCTTCAGGAGTCATGGCACTAGGTCTCTCGCTTTGAGTAGCTGTTGGAAGTATGGCTGCATTTACTGAATTGGTGTCAGTCAAAGTGCAGTATAATATTTTCTCACAACCTTTCTCTGACACTGCCCCAATGGGGTTTTCTTAACTACTTCTATAGCTTTTAATCTTTGGGTTTTTCTCCAGAGGGCCCACAGCTTGGGATAAGAGGCTCAGCCAAGGAGAAAGCAATCCAGTTCTATCGCTCCTGCATGAACACCAGACAGATAGAATCCCAAGGAAGTCAACCACTGAAGGACCTCCTAAATCAGGTGAATATTTGTGTATTTCCTCTCCTTCCAGATGATAAGGAAAGTGTGAAGTTAGTCATATAGTCCTGCATGATGGAATTTTGCTAACATATGTCCCTGGAATAAGCTCATGGTTAACAAAACAACTTCTAAGTGATAAATCTTCTAGCTTTAAATGCTGCTTCAAAATTTGATTTTCTGATGTGAGGTACCTGACTCTTTCCTGATGGCCTTATACATTAGTTATTTCTGTACAAACTCCCAGACTGTGAAGAGGATTCACTTTCAATCTCAGTTCAACAGGATCCAATTTACAGATTAGGGAACATCTTGCAAAACAGGTGGAAATTTTGTGTGAGATTTGATGGTCATCCATTACTCCAGACTTAAAGCAGAAAATGTTTCTCTTTCCATTCTGGGAGACTCCTTTCAGTGCCAGGGAGGGTTGTACATCTTTCTGCCAGCAAAGACTATTTATGCCCTGTTTTCAAGAGGATCTAGACTCCTCTAGCAGAAGGAAGAGTGACTGTAGGCCCATCTGTGAATTGCTGGTTGAGGAGGTGGATCTAGCTGATTGTCTTTCTGGATTTAGAAAAATTAGACCTCCTTCCTCTTCCCTCTTGCCTTTTTTCCTGGACACCATGTTCTGTTGATGATTATAATTCCTTTCCCTGTTGTCATTTTGCAGTTTATTGCTTTGCTTAGGTGCACGATCCTTTTAAAGCCAACAACGTATGTAGCAATCTTTCTGAGTTTCCGTCGCTGCTATTTATTCTGTTGCTTCTCAGTTGTCAAAATGAGTGAGCTAATAGGACTAAAACAAAGCTTTTGCATATATGCATCAAACAAGTGGTTTCTCACCTATTTTCATGCTGTCTCTCTCCCTCTCTAGATTGGTGGATGGAATATCACAGATGCAGGCAAAGCAAAAGATTTTAATGAAACTCTCCAAATTCTCATGGGCAGATACGGTACCTTTCCTTTCTTCAGAGTGTATGTGGGACCCAGTCCTTTTGACCTCAAGACCAATATCATTCAAGTGAGTGAACTAAAGAAAGAATATGGGGAATAAAGAGTCAGTTACACAGCCCATGAGAGCCAGGATTGCTCAAGTTAAACCTATGTTCCTCTCTAGAGAATGTTTTCCTAAATGTCAGTAAGCTTCCTGATTTTTTCACTGTTTCACAGTATCACCAAGGTTGGAAGAGACCTCAAAGATCATCAAGTCCAACCTGTCACCACAAACCTCATGACTAGGCCATGGCACCAGGTGCCACGTCCAATGCCCTCTTGAACCCCTCCAGGGATGGTGACTTCACCTCCCTGGGCAGCACATTCCAGCCCTTATTTCTGGAAATTGAGCAGATGAGGAAGAATAAATTGCATGCTTCCTCTCTTCTCTTCTGTCTGACAGTGCAGATTGTACTTCATTGTGGAAATGTCCATTTCTTTCTGTGTTTAGGGGTGCTACTGGTACAATAACTGACTCAAAGTGTCAGTATTTAACACACACAGAGTCCTGTGAATTTTGCAGCTTCCTGTGGTGGGTTAAGTCTGGTAGGCAGCTAAGCACCACAGAGCTGCTCATTCATTAACTCCTCTGTGAGATGAGGAAGAAGATCAGAAAGGTGGAAGTATGAAAACTCGTGGGTGGAAATAAAAAGACAGTTTAATATTTAGACAAACCAACAAAAAGAAGTGATGCAAAAAAAGGCCCAAATTGCTCACCACCAACCAACCGCTGCCAGTCAGTTCCCAAACAATGGCAGTCCCAGCCAACCTTCTCCACTTTTATGGCTCAGTATGGTGACACACAGTATGGAATATCCCTTTGGTCAGTTGGGGTTTGTTGTCCCCTCCCAACCTTTTGTCCACCCTCAGCTTCCTCACTGGCAAGGCTAAAAGAAACAGAAAAGGCTTTGACTGTGCAAGCATTGCTCAGCAGCAGCTTAAAAAGCCCAGGGTTATCAACACTGTCCTAGTCACAAGTCCAAAACACAGCCCCACACAAGCTACTATGGAAAAGATTTAACTCTTGTCCCAGCCAAAACCAGTGCGTTGTGTCAAAATATGTCATGATGTGATTTACATTTGAATATCAGTCTCTGCAGATTTGCAATGAGCTTGCAAATGAGCTTCAGATCCCCCCAAACTGCTTAGTATGCCTTCTCCAGAAGTAAAATGCAATCTAAATGCTGTGACACTGGAAGTAAGGCTGCCTGTTCAGCACACCCTCACATTTCCAGTGCAGCAGTGCAGCAATGTGTTTCTCCTGTTTGCAGATTGACCATCCTGAGTTCGAGATGCCACATGAGAGTAAACTCAAAGAGACCAATTATCTTGAGGTAACATATCAGAGGCTGAAGAAAGGTAAAAATAGCTCCTCGGTGTAGGGCTCTCCTGGTTCAGAGTGGTCTGTTTCCATGGGTTACGGTTAGTGACCTCTGAAAATGTCTACAGAAGGAACACTCTACAGAACCCTCTGCTTTCCCAGAAAGACAGTTTGTAAAATGTAACCAATTTAGATGCCAAGTTTTAAACCTCTAGTGTTATCATTTTCCTTTGGATTTGCTACGTAATACGAACCTGGGTCTTCCTTCAGGTGTTACCTGGAGTGAATGCTTAAAAAGAATTGCTCTGGTCCAAAGGAAGACTTCATTACATAAAATCTGTGTATTTAGGGGAGGAATAGCTAATATTTTAAAAGTTATTTTAAAATGTTTTAACCCCAGCCAGGGAAACACACTCTTTGACCTGCAACGACATTCATTTCATCACAGCTCTGTCATTTTTCTGGACTTTGTTAAAACCTGAGCAGTTTCTCAGAAGAGAATTCAAAGAATTTAGAAGCCTGTCTACAAATTCCTTTGATACTTCATTAGCATGGAAGCAAGCTGGCATTTTCTCTCCATCAAAAATACTGGCTCATTACATTACATTAGATCTCTCTCCTTTGACTCTAGAGACAGCAGGTTTACGTCTCTGAAACGATTATGTTATGTAATGTAATTTAATGTTAGCTGAGACAGAAAGGACCCTCTGAGAATTCTGCTTTCTTCACTGAGGGAGGAGCTCTACTTGGCCAACTGTATTCCACGTGAAAGCAGAGTGATTGAAGCTTACATGGTCAAGCTGTGTGACTGGGCAGGTGGTTGAATGGATGGAATGACTGATTTTCTCCTACTGGTCATGTTCTCTGTATTGCAGGTTCTCCGTGTGTATCTCTCATATCTGAACAAACTCGGGATCCTACTTGGAAGGCCACAGGATGGTCCCCCTGATATCTTTTCCCTTCTCTTGTCCTTCATCTCTAACCTCCAGCAAGCTATTACCCCACTGCAGGAAAGACAAGAGAGGGGGATGCTCTTCTTTCTCACTACCATTAGGGAGATACAGGTACCTATGCCTTAGAACCCGAGCAGCACAATTACTTGTGACATTCACACTCTGAGGAACCAGACCAAAAGACACACAAACACTCTGTTTAGATGTCATTCCTTTGCAACTTGCACTTGGGAGGCTATTGAGCTTTAAATAACCTATGAACTTACAGTCTCCTATTGACAGCAGTTGGATTATACAAGCTCAGAACTCTCTCTCCCCTCCCCAGTGCTAATTCAATTTTTTAAAAAAGGAGTAATTTCTCTTCTTGTGCTATAATCAATACCCACATCATAGAATAGAATAGAATAGAACAGGTTGGAAGAGACCTTTGAGATCATCGTGTCCAACCCATCATCCAACACCACCTAATCAACTAAACCATGCAACCAAGCACCCTATCAAGTCTCCTCCTAAACACCTCCAGTGATGGTGACTCCACCACCTCCCCGGGCAGCCCATTCCAATGGGCAATCACTCTCTCTGTGTAGAATTTCTTCCTAACATCCAGTCTGAACCTCCCCTGGTGCAGCTTGAGACTGTGTCCTCTTGTTCTGGTGCTGGTTGCCTGGGATAAGAGACCAGCCCCTGCCTGTCTACAACCTCCCTTCAGGTAGTTGTAGAAAGCAATAAGGTCTCCCCTGAGCCTCCTCTTCTCCAGGCCAAGCAACCCCAGCTCCCTCAGTCTCTCCTCACAGGGCTTGTGTTCCAAACCCCTCACCAAATTTGTTGCCCTTCTCTGGACACCTTCCAGCAAGTCAACCTCCTTCCTAAACTGAGGGGCCCAGAACTGGACACAGTACTCAAGGTGTGGCCTAACCAGTGCAGTGTACAGGGGCACAATGATCTCCCTGCTCTTGCTAGCCACACTGTTCCTGATACAGGCCAGGAATATAGGAACACTTTAACTTGGGAAAAGTATTAGTGAGACTATCCCAGTTTCCCTATTATCTCTTGTCAGTCATTTTGGATTCATAGTTCAGCTTGTAAGCTTTGTTTTACTTCTAGGAAAAAGCACCTGCTATTGACTGGCTGTCATGTCTCCAGGCTGTCTTCCATCCTGTACCAATCAACCTCTCCCAGCCAATTGCAGTGCATGACATGGATTACTTAAGAGGCATGTCACAGGTCATCCAACAATGGCACAAGGGAAGGTAGGAGTCACTATTCCTCAGAGTCTGTGCTTGGTTGTGTGGTTTAGTTGATTGGGTGGTGTTGGATGATAGGGTGGACATGATGATCTCGAAGGTCTCTTCTGACCTGGTCTATTCTATTCTATTCTATTCTATTCTATTCTATTCTATTCTATTCTATTCTATTCTATTCTATTCTATTCTATTCTATTCTATTCACATTTGTAGTTGTTCATGGCTCAAGAAATACTAACTTAAAATGTCATAAATTAAAGAAGTCTGCTGAATCCAAAGCTTAACATTTGCAAGGTTGCTGTGGCTCTATGCTGATGTGTTCAGTTTTAGCAAATATTCCCAAGAGGCTTGCACATGCACACACTGTGTGTGTACACAGGTATTAATAGATCTAGATCTGTATCTGTATCTATCACTATATGTGTCACCCAGGCCAACAGAGGTGGAATACAATGCACTTACTGGCACCCATAGCACTCATACAAATATGAAAATCTCAGACAGCCTGATCCTAACACACCTCTCCATCTGGAGAGGGATGGTTTCTACTGCTGAACTACGTACATATACATACTCAGTGTATATTCAGTCTGTCCAGAAGCTGGCCCAAGATCCCTTGCTGTCTGCAACTGCTGGCACTTGTATATATGAGCCCCTGAGTCTTGTAGCCTTACTTTGGTTGCTGGTACTCTGATCTCTTCCTGTGGCAAACACTTGTATGCAAGAAGATGTCTCCAGTAGTTGGTTCAAACTTCTAGGCTCTCCAATAACAAACTCTCAGACTCCTGCTGACTTCAGTGGCTAGCTTGAGTCAAAATCTTCAGCAGTCAACTCTCAGGCTTCTTGTCTCTCCAGTATCTAATCCCATGCCCCCACACAGAGAGCAGAACATAATGTAAGAACACTATTTAACAAGACAGGACAGATTCTTATGACCATATGCAGGGCTCAATCAGACTGATGTCCTAGCAAGCCTGAAGGTTAGGCTCAACTGTTCCCCCTTTGCACATTTCCTCTCTGTCTTCCTATGCATGATCCTCCCAATTCAGCATGATTTTTCTGTTTCCCTGCCTTTGTTCTTTCTCATAAACACTCCATTAGCCTGGCAGAATCCCACAGAGCACTCAAATTATTCTATAAGAAGTTTCACCCAGTCCTAAAAATGCTTCCCATAGAGAAACCTGTGCCCCAGCCTGCAGTTACTCCTTGAGCCTTGGCGTTCTGGGGACAGAGTTTCTTTGGCTGAGCCATGGCAAAATCACTCTGCTTTGCTAGCCTGAAGTGTAGCTCATTCAGAAGGCTTTGTTGTCACCGTTCATGTTACTGAGATTCCTCTGCCTTAAATAGTGCTTCTGACATTTGCTATGCCTCTCTGTTCACAGTGACCAGGCTTCAATCTCCAGTCTTAAAATGTCATTTTCCCACAGGGTCCTTCACATTTATATGATTGTTTGTCTGATTGGGAATCTTTCCCCAGCCCTTGACAGTCGATTCCAAGATGCACGCCTGGAGCTGTCTAAGATTCTTTATGGAAAAATGGGATCTAGAATGGTGAGTTAGCCTTTAGGCATCTTCTTCAGCCTCCCCAGCAGCTGCACATCCTAGGACATGTTTTTTCGGTATGTTCCTTTGATGCCTTGTCCAGATGGAGTTTCTTGGATCTGGAGAGGAAAACTACTCTCACTGGGTCATGAAATGCTTGTTATTTCTTGAAGCAGTGTGGGAGCTGACATGACCACCAAAACTTTACAGAGCAAAGTGCACTGCCTCGTAGAGAAGGGACCAGTGAAAGGATGGTCACCTTTCTTCTATGTATTTGTTTCAGCTAGCATAGGAATATTCATCTTGTGTGAAAGTAAGTGGAGTAAACAGTAAAGCAATCAATGTTTGTTTTGATTCAAGTTTTCTGAAGTAGCTAAACAGAGGTACATCACTTCCCCTGGCTGCGGCCCCTTTTAGACAGCAGTGTTTATGTTGCTGTGTTTATGTATCCTTTTCCTGTCTGCTTGTCTCTTTGTCCTTACTCTCGCACCTGTTTCTTTCTCTGTTTACAGATCCCTGCTGAGCGGTGGAGGAAGTGCTTGACTGACACCAGCTCTTTCTTTGAACCAGTTCTAGGGCACATGATTGTGCAAGAAATTTTCCCTCAGCAGACCAAGAAACTTGTAGGTATTCATCGTCTTAACCCCAAGCATAGCTTGACTTCAACTCTTTCTTTTTTTGACATGTCAGCTTAAGACTGCACCAGAGCAGGAAAATCAAGTGTAGGTTTTACATCTTTTCACATAATTCCGTTCTTATATACTTTGGCTCCTTTTGGGAGGAAGATGTCAGAACAAGATGTTGCTGTCATTGCCAGAATAATCGATACTGTCTACAAGTACCTGAAGGGAGGTTGTAGACAGGTAGAGGTTGGTCTCTTATCCCAGGCAACCAGCACCAGAACAAGAGGACACAGTCTCAAGCTGTGCCAGGGGATGTTTAGGCTGGAGGTTAGGAAGAAATTCTACACAGAGAGAGTGATTGCCCATTGGAATAGACTGCCCAGGGAGGTGGTGGGATCACCATCATTGGAGGTGTTTAGGAGGAGACTTGATAGGGTGCTTGGTTGCATGGTTTAGTTGATTAGGTGGTGTTGGATGATAGGTTGGACACGATGATCTCGAAGGTCTCTTCCAACCTGTTCTGTTCTGTTCTGTTCTATTCTATTCTAAAATACCAGTTACTGTCTTTACCTCAACTCTTAGCAAAGTCAAGTGTGCAGTACCAATATTTATGACAGGTGTACAAATGCAAGCAATCTTAGTGTGCTTTCTGGAATGACAGCTGGCATTAGCAGTACTCATCACCAATCTCACATATTTGAGTAAGAATTTCAATTGCAAAGCCATTAATCCATCATATGAGCAGCTTTGCAGAAATAAATCAATGCCAAAACATACTGAGTGGATCCACAATAAAAGAAGCACCTTACTGCAGTGTGGAAAAGATTTTTTTCCCCTGTGATTATCAGAGTTCCTTTTTCTTTTGAGGGAAGTTAGTATAGGCACTGCATTAGCAGAGTCTGCAATATATGAAGTGGCAAGAGTAAATAACCCCAAGAAAAGATAATGGGCAAATTAAGATTATCTGCAGTGAAGCACAAAGCTGAATGACCCAAACATGGTTTTGTGAAGGAGTGACTTAGAGTGCCATAACTTTGGGAAGGAAGACACCAGCACAAAATAGTCATGGATACTGAATTTTTGTTTCACTCAAGAAGTGGGGCAATCAATCACTTGATACATTCCTATTCCAACAGGGATTGAATGAAAAAGAATTGTTTCCTTCTCAGTTATTGTGAGAAGTAAGATGAAAAGGTGTGGGAGAAAATGGTGAGCACTGTGAGGAACCACTGAATAACTAAATTTCTCCCTAATAAATAATTCTGTAGGAAAATGATAGCTAAGCCTAAATGATATTTTTCTGCAGTTCTGACCATGCCTTCTTTTCTGAATTACAGGCTGAGCAGATGTTCTCTGAGATCCAAGATGCCCTCTGTAGCCGACTGGATCAGTTGGAGTGGATGGATGAACAGACTCGCCAACAGGCTAAAGGCTTGGTGCGTGCAGAAGGCAGAAGTTACTGAGGCCTTTCTTTCTCTGCAGCCTCTGGAGAAGGAATGAAAGGGGCCTGCACCTTCACATATTCCTACCTGCTTCTACAGGCACACAATCTTAAATGGATTTCTTAGAAACAATGAAAATTGTAGGTGGATTTATGAGTGCCTTTAATACAGGTGATCACACATTGGTATGTAGACATAGAGAGTCTCAGTGGTTGTCCACAGGTACTCTGAATTGTGTTGAGGTATACCTAGAGAGGTTAAAAGCTGTAAAGCTGAATGCCAGAGAACAATGCCATGAAGATAAAAGAGTAGAACAACATCATGAAGATAAGAGTAGACCATTAGGCCTCAGGTCATTGAATTAAGAGAGCAGAGTAGCAAGAGAAGATGTCTTGTTAGAACAAAGTAGCTGTCATTTTGAAGGGCTGATTCACAGATCACATTTGAGCTGTTCAGAACCAGAGTTTAAAAAGGACCTCCAGAATGTAAAGACTCTAATTTATCACATTTCTGCTTGTTTATTTTTATTCCAGGTTTCCACACTGCAAGTGGAGATTGGCTATCCAGCTCACATACTGCAGACTGCCAGAGTGAACCAGGAATATCAGAATGTGAGCTCGATAATGTAAACATGCCTGCCTCATTATTGCACTTTACCTGCACAAACTGCTGTGCAGCCTGCTGCTCAAAGAGGCTCTGACTTCTGGAGCAATGCTTATTTCCTGCTGTTCATTTTCTGAGAATGGATGGCTCCAGAGAGCATTTATCTGTTGCTTTTACATTGTTGCCTATGCTGTCTTCTGTTTAGAGTGCCTAGGCTTAGAGAGATTGCTGATGACCTGCTTGTATTTTCTGTTTGGCCTGCAAATAACTTTCCTGTCATATCTTGAATTAAAGATCTTCAGAAGTGGGGGAGAAAACCCCACAAGTATTCCATTGTTTTGGCTTTTGTTGAACCCTTTTTTGACCTGTGAGATTTTTCTCATACTCTCCAATTCATTCCTCTCTCATGCCCTGAGACAGTCTCATTGCCTGTTTCCTCCCCCAGCTGGAGATAAATGAAGATGCTTTTTTCCTCAATGTGGTGGCTTGCTTGAGAGTACTGAGGGAAAATTTGTACATGAAACTCCTTCAGCATCAGTCACAGGATGAGTAAGTGTCAGAATCACATATTCATGGACTAACTGAGGTTGGAAGGGACCTGTGGAGATAACCTAGTCCAACCATCTTGCTAAAGGCAGGATCAGCTATAGCAGGTCACTCAGGACTGTGCCCAGTTTTATGTCTCTATCTGTCTTTTCCTGGGGAAAAAGAGGGAGGGCAGGCAAGGACAGGAGGCTGAACTGGACACAAAACTTCCAGGTGTGCTTTTACCAGTACTGAAGAGAGGGGCATAATAGCCACTCTTGATCTGCCAGTGGCACTTCTCCCAACACAAGATATTCTTGTCTTTTGCTACAAGGCTGCATTGCTGCATCCTGATCAAAAAAAGCCTTGAATCTGTCAGCCTGTCTTGTACTCACAGAATCACAGAATCATTTCAGTTGTAAAAGACCTTTAAGATCATTGAGTTCAACCATTGTCTAACTCTATCAAGTCCAGTGGTAGCTCCTCCAGACCCTTCACCAGCTCAAGTGTTTCTTGTTGCCTGGGTCCCAAAAATGAACACAGCCTGAGCTCATGCTACCAAAACACCTCACCTTTGCAGAGGGAGCCCCAGACACCCTGTGAACCCTTGTATAAAGAGGATAGCTGCTTCTCCAGGACTCTGCAGCAAAGCAAATGACAAAGCACTGTGATGATGTGAATGCTAGCAGGGTCACCTCAGAGGCAGAGCACAGGATGCTTCAGAGGCTGGAAGTACTAACAGATGTACTTGGGACCTTACTCTGCCTGAAGAGTATTCTGTGCAGGCCTTCACAGGAGATTACTAATGCTAACTTACTAGACAGCGGAGTTGTGAAGGTGAATCTCTTGATGTGTACGAAAGCTGAGTTGCTCTGACCACCTGTCAACAAGTGAATGTTCATTTCAAAGAGCTTTATCTGGAGATAATGTGAATTTCATCACTAGGTGCTGCTGTTATCAATAGTTGTGCTGAGCAGACCCTTGTGCAAGCCCAGTGGAGGAAAGGAGCAAGGTATGAGACAAGGAGTTACTACATTCCCTCATTGCTCTTTTTCTGCTTCTAGCTGGCAAGTGTCCCCCTGGAGTGTGCATTCCTACTACTCAACAGGGCACCACATGGTGGTCTTCCCTGCTGGAATGTTCCGCAGCCCTTTTTTCCATGTGGAGTTTCCCAGGTATGGAGTATCTGCAAAAGTAGAATCTGAATGTAAGCTGTTGGATGCACTATATTTAACTTCTTTCTTACTGCATCTCAGAAAATCATGGTAAAGGGGAGGGAAAAAGCTTCTCAAGGCAAAGAGGTGTGAATTTTGAATAGAAAAAGAAAGTGCTTCCCGTGGCATGGGCTGCCACCACATTCTTTCTCTCTGAAAAAGTGTTTACAGCTTCTCATTCTTTTTGTGCTCAGTGCCAGTTTTTCTCACTGTCATCCTAGTTGAATGGCCTGATAAGTCAAACCTTGTCAGCTCTTTGTGAACTGGCACAATTGCATTTTTCACAGACCATGCTCCAAAGTTTAAATTTGACTGAGAAAAGCCAATGACTGTGAGGCGAAAGTTTAAAATAAGTCAGCAAAGCAGTGCAAGTATCAGAGAACCACAGAATGGTTTGGGTTGGAAGGGATCTTGGGAGATACCCACTCCAAATGCCCTGCCATGCGTAGCAACATCTTTCCCTACATTGGGTCTCTCAAAGCCCATCCAACTTGACCACTTCCAATGATGAGGCACCCACAGCTTCTCTTGGGCAACAATCGTAAGTTACTAGCTACAGAGCTTCTGAAAGAGCAGTTCTAAAAGATGAGCTGCTCTGTTCTTGTTACCTCCTAGTGAGTTTCCTGTGATGTAATGATGATCTACTACCATCATTTCATGCCTCAGCAGCAATAATCAGTGCGTGTAATGAAATCATGAGCCCATAATTTCATAATATGGAAAGGCATGGTGAATGTACTCTAGTGTGACTAGTTGTAAATTAATGGCATCATAGAAATTCTGACTGGGAAGGACTGCTGGAGTGCTTTAGGACAACCTCTTGCTTGTAGAGAAATGCTGGGCCAGGGTGACTGCAGCCAAACCTTCAGGATTTTACTCTGTCTTGCCAGTTTTATTTATCACTTCTCACTAGAGAGCTGTTGCAAGATTAAATCTCCAGCCATCCTGCTCTTGCAGCATTCAAGCAGCAGTGGGTAAATAGGGCCATTTCTCAACAACAGTCCATGTCAGTAGAGTTAATAAGGAGAGACTCTTCATTATTTTGATGGTTATGAGCTGGGAACACTTCAGTGCAAGCCTGTAGTATACTGCTAAGCATCGGTTGGAGTAATTTACACTTGGATTTGCATTTTTACAGTGTACCACATCAGCAGCATACACAATAAATAGAAGGTGTTCCTGTGCCCTCAGAATAGAATGCTCCTGTGCAGACCACAGCTGTGCTCAGTGGCTATGAAGAATGTTTACCTGCCCTTTTTTGTTGTTGTTGTTTGTTTTCAAACCCACTCTTTAATGTTTATTTTTCAGTGCTGTGAACTTTGGAGCCATTGGGGTCTTCATGGCACATGAACTTCTACATGCATTCTATCATTATGGTGGGTACCAGCTCCGGTGTCTTCCTTTCATGCTTCTAGGCCCTCATGGATAATTTTTTTCAGGGGATCTTAAATTTTGGTCCCTATTTCAGGGGTTCCTCTATCAGGAAGGTAGATGAAGTTAAGGAAAACCCATTCCAGGCCATTCTCACTAAGAAAAGTCTATGTTCACTGTGAGGTGAATGCCTGAAGTACCTTTGCTTCCTAGAACCCTTTTTTTTTTCTCCACAGTGCTGCCTGGGGGCTGTTCTACATGCAACAGGAGTGCACTACAGAGCTCAATAGACTGCTTGGTTGAACAGTATGAAAGCTTTGACATCAAGGTCAATGGTACTTTTACACTCTTGGAGAACACAGCTGACACTGGAGGGCTCACCATTGCTTACCAGGTATTGTGGTCTGCTTGCTCTTCTGCTCTCAGTCTCACCACACAACTCAACTGCCATGTCACAAGATTGCTCAGCTGCTCCAGATCTGGATTTCTTGCACACCTGTGCCAGAGTATCATGTACCCTGCATGTTGTCTGCTATTCCTGACAAAGCATCTGCTATTCCCCACAAAGCTCTATTCATAATCTCATTACTTCCTTGTAAGACCACTTCTCACCTTCACCATCTCTGGGGTGGGGCTTTCTTCCCCATTTATGTTCTGCACACCAAAGCATGTTATTATTTATATCTTTATGTTATACCTGAGGAACTAAGCTGAGACAGGAACCAGAATTCTGTGCAGTGATCAGATGATGCCATAATGATGTTCTCAGCAATACTTTGGAGAGGAAGTTTGCATTTTCTGATGCAGGTCAGCATTTCCGACGCAGTTCAGTTTAATTAGTACAGTGCCCTAAGGTGTCTAGGTCTCAGGTGGTATTTGTTATATTCTTACACAAAGAATGCTGGGAGGTAATCTTTTGATTTTTAGTCAAATACTTGTGAGTTTCTTTGAAAGTGAGATTCATTTTTTCACAGTGTAGTCACCACACCTCTGTTATGAGGATGGGGACTGTCAGAAATGGGATGCAAAAGGGTTACGTTGTGGTTCTCCCATCTTAGAGTCATTATGGGCATGGCCAGCAGCAGGGAGCCTCAGGGTGAGGAGAGATACAAACTTGCTCATTTACTAAATATGTATTAGATTTATGTATTTTTATCAACAAAAAATGTGGGTTTGGGACTTCATCTGGAGGAAGAGTTATTATTAATCAATCTCCTCTCTCCACAGGCTTATAAGAATTGGATGAAAAAGTACAAAGAAGAGAAGAATTTACCCAGGATTGGACTTTCTTCTGACCAGCTTTTCTACCTCAGTTTTGCTCACGTAATGAATTCTAAGCTAGCCACGTGTCTCTCTTACTCTCCATTGTCTTCTACATTATCACATACTGTCTTTTTCAATGTTCAATCACTTTTCTCCCTGTTCACAGAACTGGGAATGGCTGTTTCTGGGAGATGGAGAATCTTCTTTAGAAAGCTAAACTTCACCAATAGGGCCCCTAACCTGTTACAGGTCTCAGAGCTAACTTAGGGCTTGTCTGCAATTATATCTTTTACAAAACTCTGAAATCTACCAAAATTAAGTTGTAGCAGACAAGCTGTGCCAGAGAAAGCATGCTTCATTCCTGGCTTCTGGGTGCTTTTTGCTTTTGGGAGCAATCTTAACACATGGAAAGTAGAATTTGACTGGGAAAGGCATGCATCTCTTCAGCTGTGTCTCTGTCATGGTGAATAGCCAGATGTCATGTCATTCTAGGTGACTGATAGTGAAAGAAAGAACTAGAAGAACATCTCCACATTGTTTGCAATTTCTCTGGGAACCTGGTTTAAGGATTTGTGCAAAGTTGTGCACTGTAGTGCAGCTGAGTTTCTCAGGCCAGATCATTGGGTTTCTCTCCCCAGAAGTCACACCTTTACGAGCCCCTGTAACTGTGCTAAGGGAAAAAATTGTGCATGTGTCAACATTAGCTCAGAGCAACCTGTAGAAAAGCCGTTCTGGAATCACAAATTGCTGGGTCTTGGTGGCAAGATTTGCATTTCAGAGGCTATCTGGCAGTTACTGCATCGTTTGTCAATGAATAAAGGCTTAACTAACAGGGCTGAAGACTTAGATTGCCAGTGCAACACCAGTAAAGTCACTTAACCTTCCCCCCATCTCTCAAGCAGCGATGGGATGCTGTGTCAGTGCTCCCCTTTCTTGATGAGAACTCATTACTTTTGCTTAAGAAGCTGAATCTAGATACTGAGACTACAGCTGTATTATTTTAAATTAAGTTCAAGATGCATGAGCTTTAAATTCCAAGGTGATCTAAATTCCTTGTCTTTTGAACTACACAGTATAGGAAAAGAGAAGTTGGCTTGTCAAATAAGAACATTGGGAAAGGGAAAAGAGTAGAAAATTAAGGTAGTGAAGAGAAAGAGCTGAACATTGTTGGCACCCATGCCATGCTTTCTCTGTTACTCCAGCAGCTTCAGTCACATGTGCAGAGGTATGATTTGCCTTAAGTCTGTTCATATGAGGACTTCCAGCCAAAATGACTTTTCTGTTTTGATTCCTTTCAGGCAATGTGTGGACACCTGGATCCTGAGAAACTACAGTCCTCCCTGAACACGGATCTGCACAGTCCCCTGCCACTTCGTGTCTGTGGGCCTATCAGCAATAGCCAGGATTTTGCCAAGCACTTCCACTGTCTCAGTGGAACCCCAATGAACCCAGACAAGAAGTGTCACATCTGGTAACCTACAAGGAAAGGGATGAAGAGAGATATGATCCCAGGGAGAGGAAGGCTTGAGCAATGAAAGTATGACCATCTTCTCAGCACCCTTAGGGTGCTCTTTTCCACTCTTCTACCTTCCTTTTTCTTGTTATTTGTTTCTCAGCAGTTGATGGCAGCAAAATTCTTGAAGTGAGCTCTTAAGGGAAGAGGGTCTCCTCCTGCTGCTCTCACCACTCTGTCTCAGGTGTGACAGCTCTAGAGATGAGCAAGTCCCAGGGCAGAAAGACGACTAGCCAGTGTCTAGCAGACCACAGCTCCTGAGGAGCTGTAAACAGGACTGTTACATTATTAGTGTCTCTGTTCAGGGCACTGCTCTGTCTACTCCAGCAGCCTTGTAGTCATGTTGCATGGACAGGGCAATAAGCTGGGGCTCTAAGACTTGTTCATAGAAGATTGGCTCTTAGGGAAGCTCTATGTAGATTTGAAGGTATGGTAGAGAGTGGAGTATGGGGCAGTCACCAGGGTTTCTGCAAGTTTCTGAAGACTGAGCAATTAGAATTCCAAGAACTTCTTTGGATCCTGAACCTGATTCACTTATCCCAAAAGATAAGATTATCTCTCCTCTCTGTTTGTAAACACTTAGCATTCAGAGGACTAAAGCTGCTGTAGGATTTTACTTTCTACTTGAAACTGAATTTTAGGTATGAATTTACTTTAGAGGAAAACAAGAGTAAGTAGTAATACATTTTAGGGTAGCAAGGGAAGTGCTTAAAGCACATTCTCGAGAGCAAGCTAGTAACTACATCAATTTCCAGTTCTGATAATTAGAAAACTTATACTAATGCTCTAAGATTTACCAAAGTTAATAAGTGTACAACATACTCCTACCTTCTGCATACACTTCAAACTGTTCTTGATTGTGGGAGTGTTTGGATTTTCCATACTATATTGGCTTACCTGGAGGTCGTTTGTGGAATAGATGATGACAAGTGGAAATATCTCTTATCAATATAAGCATTGTAAAATTGTGTCAACCCACAAGACTGTGTTACTCCTTCCCAAGTACTGCCCAGCACAGTATTTTCCACGAACAGACTGCTGGGTGATTTAATTTTAATTACTTAACTATAATATTAATAAAATGTTTACCTCAGAGAAAAAAGAATCCTTTGATTGAAAACTCTTTCTGACCAGGGCTGTTCGTTTGTTCTGTGTCTGTACTGAGTGTCACAAGTCAAAAATAACAATACCTCAAGATAATTTACTTACCCATCATTAAAGAAAACAAAGGCAAAACCCCAAACAAACCAATTTTTGAATGGTGTTTGGTCTTATCTCCACCATTTAACCAGGGTATACTATTGCTTGACTTCTTTAAGCACCTTTGTCCTGGAAGCATGTCCAAGCTGGTTTTGATTTAGATGCTGATACCAACTGTCATTGTACCACACTTTCTGTTTAATGCAGAAGTTATCTCAGTGTACTCAGACTACTTAGCTTCTTCATGTAGAAAAAGCAACATCCATTGAGAGCCTGCATTTTGGGGAGTCTTTAACCTTTCTTGTGTCTACCTTGTTAAGTGTATGGGAAGAGGACTTCCTGGCTTTCTTGTTCTTACAATGTATGATGAATGTATTAATGTTCTGTTTAAAAGAGAGGGTCAGCCTCGGCATTGGTGACCTGAGTCTGTTCTTATTTACTACGATGTTTTTACACAGAGAAGATACAGGAAGTTCAAGAGGGGCAAGGCATGGCTTAGAAAGATACTGCATGTGTCTTGGACTGACAATTTATTGTGTTTCTCAAGAAAAGAAAGGAACATTCTCAATATGTGCACAGGATCCCTGCTCTTGTCCTCAGTTGCAACTTTCCTGGGATGTAGTTGGTGAAGAGAAGCCATGCTGCCTAGTAAGTGACCATGAAATGCAGGTAGATGTTGAAATTACCCTGACCATAAAAAGGATTTAATGCTTCACACATAAAATAAAAGCAGAATGCTGCCAGTGTTCAGGGAAAGAGCCAAACCCAGTGGCAGGTCCTTCTGTGCTGAATTGCTCAGGTTCTGAGAGTCGTCGTGCTGGACCATGTTGATCGTCTCCCTTCCTTCCCCTGACGACAAGGCCACAAATCTTTCCTCTTTTTGCTCCCAGCCTGTAACCAGGGGTGAGTAGGGACAATGTCAGCTTTTTGCTTGTCCTCCTCTTTCATACTTCTATCCTTCTCACCTCTGCTTCCCTCCTTTTCTCTCCCTGCTTTCTAACCTTTCAGCTCTATTTCACTCTTACTGTGTCCATTTTCTCCTTCACAGCAAGCAGCTTTTCGTATGTACCCCTTTTCACTTTGTTTCCCTTGTCTCTTTCATGCTTCTAATCCTCCTCATTCAGCATTCTTCTGTGCTCACCCTCCTCATAGCATCCTCCTAATTCCCAAGTGTTGATAGGTGTGGATATGAGTGTGCAAACCTGGCCTAATCTTTTCTCCCTTTACCATGCTGAATGCAATGGCAGCAGGGTGGTAAGTGGTCATCCAGGAAGAGGAGACCATGAGTATTGCTGTTTTACAAGGTGAACCGAGGTGTGTAGAAGCCAGGCACCACTTTTGTCTCTGTAAAGCTGAGCCAAATTTCTGTGTCCCCACCTTCCTACCTTTATTTGCTCTCCAGGCCTCCTCTTTCTCATCCTTTTATTTCAACCCATCCTCTCACCTGCATCTGGACTGTGTCCCTCTTGCTGGCTTTTCAGTAGCACGAAGGCATTAGAGGAGATTGGGCAGTAAACAACCAGGAGCAGAGCCAGACAGATGGTAAATTCCAGGGAAACCATCAGGGTTGGATTGCCCCCTCTTCAATTCTCCTGCCCAGCACAAGACACTTCTGGTCCTCACCCCTCTTCAGTGAGTAGAACTGGGGTTTCCCTAGAAGCAGGCACTTACTCAGGGCACATTGTGACTTCACCGGGCTGGTCTGACATAGAAGTGTCATATGCTGTTAGGCAGGAACACCATGGACTTGGTGTCATGTGTGTCACACACCTTACGAGCAGTCCTCACAAGTAACTAACTGAAACTGGCCAAAAAATGTTTTGTAAGGTTGGTGCAAGTGGAAGAGAAAAGTAAGACCTTGCCCACTTCAATACTTACCCAGTCATTAACATTTTGTGCTGCTGGGCTTGCACAGCCTCTGTGAATAAAAATAACATTTTTAAACAGTGCCGTGGCCAGCATGCTCTGAAACGTCCTCCAGATGGTGATCTAACAACACCACTGCAAAGCAGCTCCTTCTGCAAAGCTCCTGTTCTAAAGGGAAAAAACCCTCCTGCCTTGTTAACCCTCACCATCCCTTTTGCCAGAACAAGCTGCCCACTGTAGTTGGGTCTCTGTCCAGAGTACATGCTAGGACTATGGTGATGACTTTCCTTCATGCAGCTTGGGACACAAATTTCTTGTTATTTTCAAACTCATATTCAAACCTGTCATACTACATATTTTCCAAACTTCCAGAGTTTAGATAAAATTTTGTATTTCTGTTGCCTTTTTTCCCCCTTCTTCTTTTCTTTTCCATATTGATAGTTGTCTTTTATTCAAGATCTTAACCTTTTTTTTTTTTCTGAGATGTCCAAAAACTTGTCTGGGGTTTAGGTGGGTTGGGATTTTAGCTTATCAGATCAAGATACTAACCCCAGGCCTATGAAAGTCACCACAGAAGTTAGCACATGCAAGGATCTATACACCTTGATTCACAGATAAGGAGATTTCTACACCAGGTGATGGTCTTGGGTCATCTTCAACTTGCTGTCCAAAGCAACCAAGGATTTTTTTGGAGCTAGTTTTCAGAAGATTTTACACTCAGCCCTGAAAGTGCTGATTAGAAACAAATTTCAGGGACTTTTCTCAGTCTTCAAGGAAGATCAGGTTTTCATACATGTTTATTAAGCCAAATGGTTGACTATTGCATGGCTGAATAATTTTCTGACATCCTGTCTCCCCACTGAGTGGTGTGTGATAAGTGGGATCAATATATGAGGTGTCAGTACATATACATAGAATATACATAGCAGAGAGTAATAAGGTCACCCCTGAGTCTCCTCTTCTCCAGGCTAAGCAACCCCAGCTCCCTCAGCCTCTCCTCATAGGGCTTGTGTTCCAAACCCCTCACCAACTTTGTTGCTAGCTATAACCAACACAGAAGAGAGACAGGAGCGTCCATAGGTCTGAAAACAGAGTGCCTTGGACATACTAAGAGAGAGAGGGACTGGACCCTGGAGTTTTCAGTCTTGCAGCATGACAAGCAAAGCTTCAAGGAGCGTGTTCCCTACAGACCTCTCTGTATCTAAGGGAATCTGTACCCAGTTCACTGTGTGTCAGAGGTGTTCTGCATACTTCACAGGGAGTGTGGAATACTTTCAAGTCCTCATCTGCACCCCTGAAATTCTTTATTTAACCAAGTAGGTAAGTAAATAGATGCCAGATGTAGAAACTCCTACTACTGCTGAAGTCATGCTGAAATTCATTCTGGCGTAAGTCCAGGCTCTTGCCTCAGCAACAAATCCTGCCACAGGATGCTTGCTCCTATATATTTTCCTGTGCTGACACCAGTGTTGGCGTGGCTCAGTTAATGAGGCATATTAGGTGAGCAAACCATTTGAAATACAGGTTTTATTAGTTCACTTTTCTAATAGGTGAGGTCTGGATCCAGATAGCTGTGCAGACACACAAATGCTGGTTTGCAGCTAGACAGTAGAGTCAAGTAGATGGGGAAGCACAGAGGCAGAGTGCTGGATACTAAAACTTCAGTAGAAGCCAAGGCCTTAAAATGAGTCAGAGGGACTGCACAGTCATTTGGAGTTCAGAGTTCCATCTCCTCTATTTCTCCATTTGTGGATGTAGATGTTCACCAGCAATGAATACATGTGATGAAAAGAGGAAAGGGATGTAGTAAGATGAAATGTGAAATGAGAAATATTTAAGCTAATAACAGTGTCCCTGAAACACAGCTCTGTGGCTAAAGAGATAGAATATACATATACATACATACATAGAACAAACCAGGTTGGAAGAGACCTTCAAGATCATCGCGTCCAACCCATCAACCAATCCAACACCACCCAAACAACTAACCCATGGCACCAAGCACCCCGTCAAGTCTTCTCCTGAAAACCTCCAACGATGGCAACTCCACCACCTCCCCAGGCAGCCCATTCCAATGGGCAATCACTCTGTATAGAACTTTTTCCTAACATCTAGCCTGAACCTCCCCTGGCGCAGCCTGAGACTCTGTCCTCTTGTCCTGGTACTGGCCGCCTGGGAGAAGAGACCAACATCCATCTGTCTACAACCTCCCTTCAGGCAGTTGTAGAGAGTAATAAGGTCACCCCTGAGTCTCCTCTTCTCCAGGCTAAGCAACCCCAGAATAGAATAGAATAGAATAGAATAGAATAGAATAGAATAGAATAGAATAGAATAGAATAGAATAGAATAGAATAGAATAGAATAGAATAGAATAGAATTAACCAGGTTGGAAAAGACCTCTGAGATTGCAGAGTCCAACCTATCACCCAACACCATCTAAGCAACTAAACTGTGGCACCAAGTGCCCCATCCAGTCCCTTCCTAAACAGCTCCAGTGGCAGCAACTCCACCACCTCCCTGGGCAGCCCATTCCAATGGGCAATCACTCTTTCTGTGAAGAATTTCTTCCTAACACCCAGCCTAAACCTCCCCTGGCACAGCTTGAGACTGTGTCCTCTTGTTTTGGTGCTGGATCATAAAACAAAAATAGCAAATATTCTTTTAAAGAGCTGGATCACAGAAAGGTTCAGGTTGGAAAAGACCCTCAGGATCACCAGGTCCAACTGATAACCCTACTCTACAAGGTTCACCCCTAAACCATATCCCCAGCTCCACAGAGCCAGACTGTCTAGCAAATGGGGTTTTACCTAAGTGTGGCTGACAGTGGTAGGATAGTCAGCCATTCGTCTCAGACCTTGTAGGCCCATTTCTCTGGATGTTCCCTGGTACAATCTTTTGCATGTGTGGGTGCAAGTGTGTGTGAACATTTCCATTTGTATGCATTCAGTACAAGAAAGATACAGCAAATAAAGATTGAAGGCATTCAGGTAATACTGCCTTTTTTTCCCCACTTCATCCTTTTCCCTAGAATTAAATCATACTTTGTCAACATTGCTGCCCCATGTGGAGGCAAAGGGTGTTCTACATTATACAAATTTATCTTCAATAAATTAATTAAAATGATTTGTTTAAAAGGTCACTGGGTATTGTGCCTAAGTTAACATATTTGAGCATGAGTCTTCCTGATTTGGGGCTTTTTGGTCTCCACACTAGTAGGTTAACATCACCTCCTGCTTCAGAAGAGGACTTTGGTTCAAAAATCTCAGATCACATGGCCTTGTCCTTTTCTGGAATCCTCATGGTTGTTTCTGCTTTATTGCCACACTGACTACACCAGGCAACAGATTCCTGTCTCAGGCTGTGCTCTTCTAACCGTACAAAGGGATACTTGTTCATTTCTGTAGCCAGTGGAGACTGTCCTTGGACTCCTCTGAAACAGAGGCTCCAAGGTAGAAAATAGCGGATGTGGATTCCTCTGTCCATGGAGTGGAACTGCAGAGGTGAGGAATGAGAAGTCCATGAGAGAGAGGAGTACATTGAACCAATTGGATAAATCAGAGCCCAAGCAATCATTTACCTTTCTAGGGGGGTTGACTCAATACTGCGTGCTTTCCTCCCTTAGCTAATTCTACAACATGAGCCAATGTGAGGTGCAGAGACAATAAAAATACCCAGGCCAGTACAGCACATTGGCCTCCGGTCTCTGATTGGCTGGGGGAGGGCAATGAACCAAACTAATTAATGTACGCTTGCTCCCACATCAGCTTAAAAGAGCTGATGCATGAAATCCAGTAAAGCAGCTCTCCGGTCCAGTGAAGCACAGGACAATAGGTAGCACCAGAAAGGTTATCACTGTCTACATCAGATGACTCTCCTATGTGAGGTCAAAACCCCACTGGATTTGTAATTCGAAGGTGGAGGAGGTTGTAAAGTCATTCCCAAGAAGGAGCAGTGAGGACCTCGAGGCAAAAAGGAGCCAGTGAAGGGAGGAAAGGAAATGGACTGGAAGATGTAATCAGTGAATTTCTGCATCCTACCCCAGGGCTGCACTCCTCAGAGAACAGGACAGTGCCAGGCAGCTGAAGGCACACCCCTGGCTGATTTTTATGCCATGATTAGAAAACTGATAGAGACTGAGAACTTACGTACACTCCAGTCTGCAAGAGCGGACTGTGATTGAGAGCAGAACCCCTTGGGAGCAGATCCCCTTGGGAATGTCCAAACCTACAAATTCCAGGGAATATGGCAGAGAGAATTGCACAAGCAGAACTGTGTGAAGATCTCAGAGCAGAAATAACTGGAGATATGCAGGGCACACCAGAGGGAACTGGTGAGGATTTTATGGACCATAGGGTGGGAATGACTGGGCAGATACACAACAGGACCAATGGCTGTTGGAAATTCTGGCCACAGAGAGTTGTGAGTGGAGATGTGTGGTGAAGGGACTGCACACAGTTCTACATTATGGCTGCTGATGTGGCATTGCAAGGAGTGAAACAGTGCACTGTAAATTTTGAGAAGCTGGCTCCCCTAGGGCAGGCAGCTTTTCTCTTTCTCTGTCATGCTTGTTGTCCAAATGGTAACTGCTGGTGTCTGTATTTCATGACTCAAATGCAGTACACAGGAAGGTATGGACTCTCCTCTGATTTCTCATGCAGAATTCACAGCTTCAAAGATCATCAATACAGAGAAAATTTAGAAAGAGAAGTGAAAAAGAGCAGAAACCTGCCTGGGGTTTCAAAATGTGCCCATTTTTTCACCACTAATGTTGGATCCTGAAAATAAAAATGTCTTGCTGCTTCTAATAGCAGATACCAGCAGTCAGGTTACATTATCTCATGCAAGAGATGAAGATGGTGTCCTCAGCCCAGAGGTTTCTTCCATCTCATGATGACACAGTAACAAATGAAAAACTCCTGAGCTGGGAGTGATGGTGACAATGGCTGATGATTATTTTAAAAGCCAATGTGAATGGGATTTCCACTGAGACATGGCCAGCACTGCCACTTGCCCCTCTCACTCTGTACCATGTCTTTTTTTCATCTGCTCTTGTCCTGATTGCTATTAACTATTTAGAATACTACCAGTGGAAGCATATACAGGATATTTAGAGTGAATCAAACCTGTCATAAACCTGGTTGATTTAAGAGCAAGGGAAAGGGTCACTTCTAGGAGTCAGTCCTTCTCACTCAGCTCAAACAGCTGTGTGAGGAGAGGATAAGTTACTTTTTTCACTAACTCTGACCTAAAATTAAGTGAGGTAAGAGCCCCTGCTTATAATTTTGAAGAATGTGAATTCAGATAAGAGAGGAAGTTCACAACTGGGATCTTCTAAATCATGCCTGCCTGGCCCTTTCTTTTCAATGCATGAAGAGCCCAATGCCTTCATTAGCATCAGAGGAGTCAGACAGCCTAGGGAGAAGCAGCTTAAACTCTTCAAGGGCATTTCTGTCCAGCCTGTCAAGTCTCAGATCATTTATCCAAATATCTTTATGACCACCTCCCTGTGCATTCAATAATTGCTGACACCTCCTTCACAAGTGTCTTATGTTTGTCGTAATGAGTTTTTATGCTTGGGATTATTATCCTCTAATTTACATCACTCTACCTTGGCCAAATTTAGACATAAACCATAAATGATTCCAGAAGAGTTTCAGCTTCTTATTATTTCAGAAAGTCACAACCAGTTCTTAAGAAATTAATAAACCATCTTTAAGATTTAAAAAAAACCCCAGAATGTGGGAAGTTTTGTTTGCCTTCTGCTCTCTGAATGCAGTTACTTAATACTTTCAGGGATTTTAGCAATGAAATCTAAGAAGTCACTTTTTGAAAAGCTGGCCAAATGCAAGGATTCAGCCCAGTCTGCACTGCAGGCACCTCAGGGCATTCTGAAACAGGGCTTTCAGAAGGCATTGCAGTGCTCCTGCAATGGAAGCTCTGTTCCCTTTCCATGGAATCTGCATAGATCTGTCTCTCTGGGGCTTATTCAGCTTTTATGACGCAGACATTAACGTTTTTCTCACTTGTGAGGTGGGGAAAAAAAAAAAAGATACAGTTTCATTATTTAATTAAATTAATAAAGATAATGAGTCAGTATTGTTTAATAAACGAAAATATATATCATTATAGCAACAGAAGGAGGCCTCCATATGGGTGGAGGCTACATATACCCAGGGTTCTTGCAAATGAGAATGTGAAGTAATTCTCCCTGCATTTATCTGCAGTACAAAGAAGAGGAATGGAATAGCTACCGTGGGAATGTAAAAGTCATCAGGTGCATTGTCAGGGCCCTGAATCCCTTTGTCCCCAGGCAAAACATCAGTGACATTGTTCTGACATGTTTTCTTTATGAATGGGCAATTATATAAGGTTCTGTCTTAATTTCTTTTGAACCCGTTCCAGAGTTGACCACATGATGTAACTATTCATTAGATAAGGTACACAAATCACTGCTGCAGTCTCGTTCCAGACTGTAATTTGGTTTGGGGTAAATGAGGGCAATACAGTGATAAGATGGAGATCTAAGAGAATTAGGTAGTTTGTGAGAAGGACTGTGATAGTTCACTGCCTTCAGAGGTGTTACTGTGAACTGCCCTGAAGCTGTACCATCTGTGTCATGCAATCAATCTATTTCAGTTGCTCTTGCTAGCAAGGAAGAATATTTTGTATTAAAAGATCTAAACAAATAGTTGCATGCTCAAATAATTGAATATTATGATGAAGAAAATTAGTCTTATTTCATTCTTATTAAATTTGTGTTTTCTAAATAGCATGTTAAGCTCAGTGGCTTTATCTTCTGAATTTCCCCAGTGGATTCACATCATTCCTATCTCTGTTCAGAGAAATTTTGCTCTCTGAATCTCACTGTTTCTTCTTTCAGCCTTGATTTACAATGCTAACTTGTTGTAATAAGACCAGGCAGTTGTAACAGACTGCACTGCGCCTTTAAATGTCAATGTATTAGGATTTTGAGAAGAAGCTGGTTGCAAAATAGCAATGGCTTCATTGGGACCAAGATTTTGCTCAAGTAGTACCTGCATGTGTAGTAGTTAAGTGGGATTATTACAAGTAGTCTTCAAGGAGTCTGATGCAGGCAGTTACACAATGCAGTACTACAGAAGTTTTAAAGTGCCCTTTGTTTTTTGCTTTCAGCTTGCTCAAACAAAACCAGTCAACTCAAAACTGAATGTTTCAATGTTATGTCATGGTAAATGACTTGAACTGTGTAAACAGAGTTGTCTGGAGAAGGAGAGAAAACTATTTGTGTCCTACTGTGAAGCATGTGGACTGGAAGGGCTGTGTTTGCACACTGGACAAACAATGGCTGCAGATGCAGAGAAGATTTCAGGTGTTTTTGCATTATCTACATCTTCTTTGATATGCTTGACTTTATCTATTGAAAAAAAGAGCTTTTAAACCTGAGCCCCAGCTTTTTCAGATAGCCCTTCAAAACGGGAATACTTTGAAATTGTCAACAAATTACATTTCCTGTTATTTATGGAAGAAGTAGTCCCTCTGTACTCAGCACTGGTGAGGCCACACCCTGAGGACTGAGTTAAATTTCGGGACCCTCACTACTGGAAAGACATTGAGGTGCTGTAGTGTGTCAAGCAAAGGGCAACCAACCTGGTGAAGGGACTGGAGACCAGGTCTGGAGAGGAGCATCTGAGGGAGCTGGGGTTGCTCAGTCTCAAGAAAAGGAGGCTGAGGGGAGACCTCATTCCTCTCTACAGCTCCCTGAAAGGAGGCTGGAGTGAGGTGTCATGCTCTTCTCCCTAGTAACGAATGATAGGACAAGAGAAGATAGCCTCAAGTTACATCAGGGAAGGTTTAGTTTGGATATTAGAAGAAACTTCTTGATTGAAAGGGTTCTCAAACACTGAAATAGGCTCCCCAGAGAGATTTTGAAGGGTTTTAAAGATACAGAGGTGTGATGCTAAGTGACACCAGCCTTGGTAGAGTTGGAGAAGGGTTGGACTTGATGATCTTACAGGTCTTTTCCCACCAAAATTATTCTGATTCTATAATCATACGATTCTGTGATCTTGTGGTCCCATGAACATGTTCAGAAGGTGCAGTTAAGGCAGCAGTACTCCCCTCAACACTGCCATGCTTTCTCAGAATTGCAACAGAGGGCAGGAGCTGCCAACACACTCTTCCTGCAATGCTCTAATGTGGTGCCCAATCTGTATTCTGATCTGTGTGTTCTGGAATGTGAACCATGTCCACCACTGCAGCATCTGAGCTCACCTTCACATTGAGTTTCTTCATGTGTGACTTGTAGTCTAGCCCTGGGAAACAAATAGCAGAAATGGTTTCAAAGATTTTTTTTGTGTTGTTCCTTCTTTCCAAAGACAGCAGGCTCACAAGTGTTTTTGTGAAGGTGAACCCCAAAGGTGGGGAAGTTCAAATGCCTTGTGTTTAGTAACTTATGTGACTGTGTCCTGACCTTCCTTTTATGTGAAATGAGATAGCTAAAAGATGTATTCTTAGGGTTGCCTCCTCATGCTTTTCTAGCCATGGTTTGGCAAGTTTGCTGCTTCTACATAACATCATCAATATACATTAATAGAAACGTGGTTTATATAGTTTCTTAGGGAAGGATCTCCCACAGAGCATAGGCAGTATTCAAGAATTGACTGAAGAGATAAAATAGGAGAAATACTTGCTTCCTGGTAGTGACAAATATTCTTGACATTGCAAAGCCATCTTTCATTAGTCCTATAGGAAGTTACTCCTGCTTTTTAAAGCTCTTTGCTCATTTGGGGAAGGTTTCAATGTGTATCACTCCCCTAGGGCAGAAAAACTTTGTGGAAAAACTCTAATCAGCTACATTATTTAGTGTTAAATTATCTTATAATTTATTATCAGATTGTATTTTTTCAGCATATTATTCAAAAATCTATCTCCAAAGGTCATTAAAAAAACCCAACAACAACAAAACCAGAAGTGGCTGAATCATAGAATCAATAAGGTTGGAAAAGACCTCAGAGATCATCAAGTTCAGCTTATCACCTAACACCTCATGACTAACCAAACCATGGCTTCAAGTGCCACATCCAGTCCCTTTTTGAACACCTTCAGGGATGGTGACTTCACCACCTCCCTGGGTAGCACATTCCAGTGGCAAATAACTTCTTCTGTGGAGATCTTTCTCTTCACCTCGAGCCTAAACTTCCCCTGGTGCAGCTTGAGACTGTGTCCTCTTGTTCTGGTGCCGGTTGCCTGGGAGAAGAAACCAACCCCGACCTCGCTACAGCCACCCTTCAGGTAGTTGTAGAGAGCAATAAGGTCTCCCCTGAGCCTCCTCTTCTCCAGGCTAAACAACCCCAGCTCCCTCAGCCTCTCCTCATGGGGCTTGTGCTTGAAACCTTTCACCAGCCTGCCCCAGCTCAGAGAGCTGTCACCAAGAGATCTTTAGGGAACACTCCCTAAAGCTGCAGCAGCTGAAGGAACCACCAGTTCAGAAAAGAAGTTTAGAAATACAGCTTAAATGTATACTGTCAATATTGTTGGTTGGTTTGGGGTTTTTTTCTGTTTTAAAATAATAAGTTATTAGCAGTCCTCAACTTCTCCTTGTCAGGTATGTGCTTGGTTTTTTTTGAAGGCAGTTATATGCTTGGTTTTTTGAAGGCACTTTTAACCAAAAATGTTCTGGAGCTAGAAGTGTCCATGAAATAGTTGCAGTGTTGCAGACCCCTGAGTACTCTGCAAATCAGCAGTGTTTTGTGGGCTGTGGGAATGAGCCAGCAAAAAGAATTCCTACAGGTTTTGTAAGCATCAACATATCAATGATCCAAACATGCTTTCTCTACTCCAAGTTCGGATTAAATGACTTCTGGTTAAATTATGGCTGAAAAAAAAACCCAAACAAGTTTCAAAGTTTTGTTACTGGGTGGTGAAAATGAAAATGTCTCTGACTGTTGTGGAAAGGGAATTTCCAAAAACAGTGAAGACTAAAAATGCCACACAGCCTGAAGAGGGAGAGAGCCAAAGGTGACATTACACTTTTTAAAGGCTGGAACCGAGACACTGAACTGATGATCTGGATAGTCTGTAACAGAAATAATCAGCTTTCAGACAAAGTTTGTGTGTGGCATCAAGTGAAAATAGGTTAGGAGTCAATCTTTAGAGCTGACTTCATAAGGAACCCAGGGGGCAGAGAAGGCTTTAATCCTTAGTGTTTTCCTTGGCAGTCCCACATGCAGAAGCCAGATGCAGTAAGTATTCAGTGAGCATTTCTTTTTCAGTAAACTTGGTGACATCAGAGGGCAAATTATGGAAAAATGCCGTGGGTGCACAGGGGATGTTCAGGTGGAAAAATACTTTGTGGTCTTTTCCCCAGGGTTTGGATGAAGGTCACTCAAATACAATGTTCTTAGAGCAGTTCTGGAGATGTGACCTCTGATCTCACAAGCTTAAAATCAGAAGATGGGCAAAGACTTGGATCCTGATGCTGGTTACTCTGCCATGGTAATGGAAAATCATCCGCTTCCAAGCTTCAGCTGATCTGATTTACTGTTTGCAGAGGCTCTACTCAAAGTGAGGTGTTACACTGGATACCACAGGAGGTCTCTTCCCCAAAAATTGATGCAGATTTTTATTTCTTTGAGAAGCCTTAACCCCCCAGCAACTTGACTCTGAAAACATGATGAGCAGATTAGAAAGAAGCAATTTCTCATCAGAAATGAAAAGATTGTGCATGTGGTACTTTTTTGTTTGCTCAAAGCAGAGCCAGCATCAAAACTAACTTGCTCAGAGTCTTGTTCAACTGAATTTTGAAAAGCCCCAAGGATGAAGATCTCACAGTCTCTCTTGGCAACCTAAAATCCATCGCTGAACCATCCTCACTGCACTGTTTGAAATGTGTTGCTTTTCGTCCTTAATACCTCTGATTCTGTCTCCCCTATGACGCTGTTTAAGACAGGTAGATGCTGTCCTGTACTTGCCCTCCCCCTGCCCCCCTCACTGCATCCCCTCTTTCCCCCCTTAGCTACCTCCATGGTAAACAAATCCCTCAGTCTCATCTGGAACAGCCTTGTCCATCTTAGTGACCTTCTGTTCTACATACTCCAGTTTGCCAGTCTTGCATCTGCACTGTGCAGGGCAGCCCTGGATGCAGACTCTTCCCTGCAGCACAAACCCTCTGAAATGGAAGGGAGTAACAATTTCCCATGACGTGCTACCTAGCTCATACAGCCTCGTGTGTGGTTGACCTTCAGTGCTGCAAGGACACACTGCTGGCTCACGGTCACCTTGCAGACTCTGCTCTGCAGTGATGGTCCCCTGCCACTCTTTCCCTAGCTTGTACTGACATGTAGTGCTTTTTCTGTCTCAGACTCAGGACTGGGTATTTGTGTTTGCTGACTTCCATGAGCTTCCTGTTGGCCTCTAACTTCATTTTAACGAGTAGTCTCTGACTGGTGGTCCTGTCTTCCACCATAGCAACTGCTCCCAGCATGAGACTGCAGATGATGGTGTCGTATCAAAGGCACTCTGAGTGTATTTGTGAGACCATCAGCAACGTGACTGAACTGCCAGCAATCCAGCAGAGGGCAATCAGTCTCTGTTAATTAGCACACAGGGCACAGAGCAGTGTCATCCAGGCCGCCCCTATAACCAGCTGTCGAGGTGGTTCCTAGAGAAGTAGGTTAAGATCTAGGATGTACACTACAGAGACCATTGGGAAAAACTGAAATAAAAGATACATTTATGTTTGTTATGCAGTTCTTGGACCTTGATCTTGTGTTTGATAATAGTGGATGTGCAGTAATAACACCTATATATTGAAACAGAAAGGATCTGGGGTCAAAGAGGGCTGTTTGTAGAGTGGTTTAATTGTTTTCAGTTTTCATAGGACTATTTCAGGGAACACAGAGCCAAAGACAGGGTACTGAGAAAAGCATGGGAGACTTGGGGCTGGGCAGCAGAGCTCAATCTGCCTATAATGTCCTTACAGGCTGAGTGGGCTTGAGAGGTAAGGGGGGGGATGAGTGGGGCTGAAATTCACCCTATCCCTGGCAAGATTGAAGGGCAAGGCAGGGCAGGGTTCAAGCTACCCCTGGGAAACTGGACAGGATTTAGGGTGGTAAGTGTGTGGGTGGAGATCCCAGGTGGAGCTGGTCAGGGTCATTAAAGCCTACTCAGGGACCTGACCAAGGTAGGAAAGGGGAATAAAAAGAAGTGAAATATTTTGACTCTGCTTTGGAATTTCACAGGTAACAGATTGTTGTAGCATGCCCTGTAAGGTGTAGTTCAATGGCTCTACCAAGCAAGCAATATTCTTGATGACAAACACTTAGCAGGGCCCAGATTTCCCATGAGTTATCTTAAAATCCCAGACTTTGTTTGAAGAAATCCAGATGTGAAGGCTCTCATAGCTGGATTTCAATATCCTAGTGCTTCAAATCCTACTGCTGCAATGCTCATGTTAGCCTACACTCCAGGTGAGGTTCCAAGCCCTTTTCTACTTGTTGCTACATTACATATTTGCATGACAGGACCCACTACCAATTCCCTACCTGCACAACTAGAATATCTGTTTCATGTTCACTCATTCCATATTTTCCACAGCAATGTGCTTCTGCTTTTATGAGTACACCGAGACACTCTTCCTTAACAGGAGGCTAGAGGATTGGTCTCTTATGAATGGTGGGCTTTCCAGCCCACCAACAGAGAACTTCCTGGCCAGAGCTAATAATTGATATTACAGCAGTTGGAAAACATCCACAGCATCTGCCTGGGCTTCCCCAGTGAGGCAGAACCCTACTGACATTCAAGGTTACTTTTGAATTAGGACATTTCCTGGTGTTCTTATTTCACTAAGAGCAGTCCTTTAAGTTGCCAGTCTAGCTGTACTCACCAGATGGCTTCAGTTCTTGCTATTGTACTTTTTGGCTTTTCCTGGAAATGCTACAAAGTCTGTTGCAAATGTTTTATGAAGTCTAGAGATCTTTGTGCTCCTGCACCAGGAGTTTCTGTAACAGCCAATGGAACTATGGCTGATCCCTCACCGAGCTCGCCAGGACCTTGGGAATACATCTTTCAAAGGAGTCTGTAACTCTGCTTTCATTCTCTACAAGTACATGGTCTGCTATCCCAAGTCAAGATTTGGAGACCCAGTCCACCTTCTCTTCTTAATCAGGCTTACTACACACACACATTCACAAATAACAAACACAGGCTATTAAGGTAATTTATCTTAATGTTTTGTTTTAAACAAGCTTGTCTCTAGGCTTTTGCACTCCTTCAGGCCAGGAGACCAATGCACAGAATTACACACCAGGATTAGTTGCAGTAGCAGTAGATTCTTGAAGGACATCTATGCCCTGATATCGTTCATAATGCTTTGTTAAATTCCTTCTGTTTCTGAATTATCTGTTCTTTACTGGTGGTTAAGTAATTCCTATTTGCACAGTAGATGAGATCCTGTGAAGATAAGAGTTTCTCAAGACTGGTGGAGATAGCACCACCAGTATCCTTCTTCTGGACTATGTAGTTATTTACCTCTGTTAATTAGTTCTGGGGCTCGATATATATCACCACTCGCTTCTGTGATATGAAACTACATAACACTCTGTATTTGCATACGATCATCCACAACTTTGTTTTCCTTGGCTACACAGGTAAGATACTACAACTTGAACTACTGGAAATATCACAGTCCAACAGGATTCCCTAACGTATCTGTAATAGACCAGGCTGTTGGCTGGTCATTAACACAAATATCTCAGATGGAAGTTTATCCATTATACACCTGGGGAAACTGCCCCAGTGCTCGCTGCTGACTTGATGACTTCTCGACTTTCTGGTTTTGTACTCAGTAACTGTTATTTTTCATTGCTTTTTCCTGTGCTACTCTCATTCTTTCTCTCACAACTCCCATCTTTAGAGTTTTTATTAAGCACTATGATTTCAGACCAGGAATTGTGGTGCAACATGAAATGTACGGGGGCGATGTTGAAAGACTGGTCTGGTCGTAAGCTGCACTTCCACCCTTGCTCTTAAGATGGTACTCTAAACTTGGGTATGCAGTCCCTGCACTTGGCTTTTGTCCTTGCTGAAATGACAGAATTTCTCAAGTGGGAATTTTTAATGAGAGCTAAGGTGAAAGATTTTTGTGACTTGGAACAAAAGCCTGACCATGTCACTGTGCTTTTAAGATTTGAGCATGTGTGTTCTTCAGAAAGAATAGATGGAAAGAAAGAAAAATGCAATGGATGAGTAAGAGATTCTGAAATGATCTGGCAGCCTGAAGCTCTGATGCTGTCCCTAGGACTGCAAAACAGGCAAATCTTTTTTTTTGCTGAAATTTGTCCA